>NC_081252.1:356856-708713 GCF_030490865.1 Poecile atricapillus
CAGCATGAACATAAGAGTTTGACAAGAACTAAAGAGCCACAGAAGAGCGTGGCCTAGGAAAATGAGGCAGGAAAAAGCATATCGCTACATGTGTCCTTGTTGTCGCCTAACAACAGGTAGCAGCATAAACCAGATGCGGGTGAAGTTCTTGCAGGCGACATCTAACGTCAAATGAGCAAACGGGCTTACCACAGCTGCGGTCCTCTGGCAGTCTGAAAGCTTTGCGCACAAGCCGGATGCTAAGCGCCTTCCTTTGCCTTTTGGCAGTGCTCGTGCATTGCCAGCACTAGGCGGGAATGGTCACTATCCCGCACACACGTTTCGTTGTGCCCGTTGCTAAGCGCTCTGGAGCACTGTTTATGACGTAAGCGGAACACCTCTTGCCGTTCCATTCTCAGAGCTCCTGAGTTAATCAAACTGAGACTCTTGGTGCGAATGCCAGAGGAAAACATTTCCAATGTGTCTGGCATATAGAAACTGAACCTGGAGAACACCTTTGTCAGGAGCTTTCACCTGCACCGTAGACACACACAGATTTGCATCACATCTAAATGGCCAAGCTCTTTCTTAGACAAGTTGAAAGCTGCTGTCAGAAGGCTGTGCTCCTTGTCAGATGGAAGCAGCAGCACTCACATAGGAGTTTGGCAAGCACTAAAGAGCCACAGAAGAGCGTGGCCTAGAAAAATGAGTCAGGAAAAAGCATATCGCTACATGTGTCCTTGTTGTCGCCTAACAACAGGTAGCAGCATAAACCAGATGCGGGTGAAGTTCTTGCAGGCGACATCTAACGTCAAATGAGCAAACGGGCTTACCACAGCTGCGGTCCTCTGGCAGTCTGAAAGCTTTGCGCACAAGCCGGATGCTAAGCGCCTTCCTTTGCCTTTTGGCAGTGCTCGTGCATTGCCAGCACTAGGCGGGAATGGTCACTATCCCACAGACACGTTTCGTTGTGCCCGTTGCTAAGCGCTCTGGAGCACTGTTTATGACGTAAGCGGAACACGTCTTGCCATTCCATTCTCAGAGCTCCTGAGTTACGTAATCAGCGACTCTTGGTGCGAATGCCAGAGGAAAACATTTCCAATGTGTCTGGCAAGGAGAAACTGAACCTGGAGAACACCTTTGTCAGGAGCTTGCACCTGCACCTTACACACACACAGATTTGCATCACATCTAAATGGCCAAGCTCTTTCTTAGACAAGTTGAAAGCTGCTGTCAGAAGGTTGTGCTCCTTGTCAAATGGAAGCAGCAGCACTCACATAGGAGTTTGGCAAGCACTAAAGAGCCACAGAAGAGCGTGGCCTAGGAAAATGAGTCAGGAAAAAGCATATCGCTACATGTGTCCTTGTTGTCGCCTAACAACAGGTAGCAGCATAAACCAGATGCGGGTGAAGTTCTTGCTGGCGACATCTAACGTCAAATGAGCAAACGGGCTTACCACAGCTGCGGTCCTCTGGCAGTCTGAAAGCTTTGCGCACAAGCCGCATGCTAAGCGCCTTCCTTTGCCTTTTGGCAGTGCTCGTGCATTGCCAGCACTAGGCGGGAATGGTCACTATCCCGCACACACGTTTCGTTGTGCCCGTTGTTAAGCGCTCTGGAGCACTGTTTATGACGTAAGCGGAACACCTCTTGCCGTTCCATTCTCAGAGCTCCTGAGTTAATCAAACTGAGACTCTTGGTGCGAATGCCAGAGGAAAACATTTCCAATGTGTCTGGCAAGGAGAAACTGAACCTGGAGAACACCTTTGTCAGGAGCTTGCACCTGCACCTTACACACACACAGATTTGCATCACATCTAAATGGCCAAGCTCTTTCTTAGACAAGTTGAAAGCTGCTGTCAGAAGGTTGTGCTCCTTGTCAAATGGAAGCAGCAGCACTCACATAGGAGTTTGGCAAGCACTAAAGAGCCACAGAAGAGCGTGGCCTAGGAAAATGAGTCAGGAAAAAGCATATCGCTACATGTGTCCTTGTTGTCGCCTAACAACAGGTAGCAGCATAAACCAGATGCGGGTGAAGTTCTTGCTGGCGACATCTAACGTCAAATGAGCAAGCGGGCTTACCACAGCTGCGGTCCTCTGGCAGTCTGAAAGCTTTGCGCAGAAGCCGGATGCTAAGCGCCTTCCTTTGCCTTTTGGCAGTGCTCGCGCATTGCCAGCACTAGGCGGGAATGGTCACTATCCCGCACACACGTTTCGTTGTGCCCGTTGCTAAGCGCTCTGGAGCACTGTTTATGACGTAAGCGGAACACCTCTTGCCGTTCCATTCTCAGAGCTCCTCAGTTAAGTAATCTGCGATTCTTGGTGCGAATGATAGAGGAAAACATTTCCAATGTGTCTGGCATATAGAAACTGAACCTGGAGAAAACCTTTGTCAGGAGCTTTCACCTGCACCGTAGACACACACAGATTTGCATCACATCTAAATGGCCAAGCTCTTTCTTAGACAAGTTGAAAGCTGCTGTCAGAAGGCTGTGCTCCTTGTCAGATGGAAGCAGCAGCACTCACATAGGAGTTTGACAAGAACTAAAGAGCCACAGAAGAGCGTGGCCTAGGAAAATGAGTCAGGAAAAAGCATATCGCTACATGTGTCCTTGTTGTCGCCTAACAACAGGTAGCAGCATAAACCAGATGCGGGTGAAGTTCTTGCAGGCGACATCTAACGTCAAATGAGCAAACGGGCTTACCACAGCTGCGGTCCTCTGGCAGTCTGAAAGCTTTGCGCACAAGCCGGATGCTAAGCGCCTTCCTTTGCCTTTTGGCAGTGCTCGTGCATTGCCAGCACTAGGCGGGAATGGTCACTATCCCGCACACACATTTCGTTGTGCCCGTTGCTAAGCGCTCTGGAGCACTGTTTATGACGTAAGCGGAACACCTCTTGCCGTTCCATTCTCAGAGCTCCTCAGTTAAGTAATCTGCGATTCTTGGTGCGAATGATAGAGGAAAACATTTCCAATGTGTCTGGCATATAGAAACTGAACCTGGAGAACACCTTTGTCAGGAGCTTTCACCTGCACCGTAGACACACACAGATTTGCATCACATCTAAATGGCCAAGCTCTTTCTTAGACAAGTTGAAAGCTGCTGTCAGAAGGCTGTGCTCCTTGTCAGATGGAAGCAGCAGCATGAACATAGGAGTTTGACAAGAACTAAAGAGCCACAGAAGAGCGTGGCCTAGGAAAATGAGGCAGGAAAAAGCATATCGCTACATGTGTCCTTGTTGTCGCCTAACAACAGGTAGCAGCATAAACCAGATGCGGGTGAAGTTCTTGCTGGCGACATCTAACGTCAAATGAGCAAACGGGCTTACCACAGCTG
The DNA here is from genome assembly GCF_030490865.1 of Poecile atricapillus. Classification (NCBI taxonomy): domain Eukaryota; kingdom Metazoa; phylum Chordata; class Aves; order Passeriformes; family Paridae; genus Poecile; species Poecile atricapillus. The sequence goes on from NC_081252.1 coordinate 360,169, forward strand.
CGGTCCTCTGGCAGTCTGAAAGCTTTGCGCACAAGCCGCATGCAAGGCGCCTTCCTTTGCCTTTTGGCAGTGCTCGTGCATTGCCAGCACTAGGCGGGAATGGTCACTATCCCGCACACACGTTTCGTTGTGCCCGTTGCTAAGCGCTCTGGAGCACTGTTTATGACGTAAGCGGAACATATCTTGCCGTTCCATTCTCAGAGCTCCTGAGTTAATCAAACTGAGACTCTTGGTGCGAATGCCAGAGGAAAACATTTCCAATGTGTCTGGCATATAGAAACTGAACCTGGAGAACACCTTTGTCAGGAGCTTTCACCTGCACCGTAGACACACACAGATTTGCATCACATCTAAATGGCCAAGCTCTTTCTTAGACAAGTTGAAAGCTGCTGTCAGAAGGCTGTTCTCCTTGTCAGATGGAAGCAGCAGCATGAACATAAGAGTTTGACAAGAACTAAAGAGCCACAGAAGAGCGTGGCCTAGGAAAATGAGGCAGGAAAAAGCATATCGCTACATGTGTCCTTGTTGTCGCCTAACAACAGGTAGCAGCATAAACCAGATGCGGGTGAAGTTCTTGCAGGCGACATCTAACGTCAAATGAGCAAACGGGCTTACCACAGCTGCGGTCCTCTGGCAGTCTGAAAGCTTTGCGCACAAGCCGGATGCTAAGCGCCTTCCTTTGCCTTTTGGCAGTGCTCGTGCATTGCCAGCACTAGGCGGGAATGGTCACTATCCCGCACACACGTTTCGTTGTGCCCGTTGCTAAGCGCTCTGGAGCACTGTTTATGACGTAAGCGGAACACCTCTTGCCGTTCCATTCTCAGAGCTCCTGAGTTAATCAAACTGAGACTCTTGGTGCGAATGCCAGAGGAAAACATTTCCAATGTGTCTGGCATATAGAAACTGAACCTGGAGAACACCTTTGTCAGGAGCTTTCACCTGCACCGTAGACACACACAGATTTGCATCACATCTAAATGGCCAAGCTCTTTCTTAGACAAGTTGAAAGCTGCTGTCAGAAGGCTGTTCTCCTTGTCAGATGGAAGCAGCAGCATGAACATAAGAGTTTGACAAGAACTAAAGAGCCACAGAAGAGCGTGGCCTAGGAAAATGAGGCAGGAAAAAGCATATCGCTACATGTGTCCTTGTTGTCGCCTAACAACAGGTAGCAGCATAAACCAGATGCGGGTGAAGTTCTTGCAGGCGACATCTAACGTCAAATGAGCAAACGGGCTTACCACAGCTGCGGTCCTCTGGCAGTCTGAAAGCTTTGCGCACAAGCCGGATGCTAAGCGCCTTCCTTTGCCTTTTGGCAGTGCTCGTGCATTGCCAGCACTAGGCGGGAATGGTCACTATCCCGCACACACGTTTCGTTGTGCCCGTTGCTAAGCGCTCTGGAGCACTGTTTATGACGTAAGCGGAACACCTCTTGCCGTTCCATTCTCAGAGCTCCTGAGTTAATCAAACTGAGACTCTTGGTGCGAATGCCAGAGGAAAACATTTCCAATGTGTCTGGCATATAGAAACTGAACCTGGAGAACACCTTTGTCAGGAGCTTTCACCTGCACCGTAGACACACACAGATTTGCATCACATCTAAATGGCCAAGCTCTTTCTTAGACAAGTTGAAAGCTGCTGTCAGAAGGCTGTGCTCCTTGTCAGATGGAAGCAGCAGCACTCACATAGGAGTTTGGCAAGCACTAAAGAGCCACAGAAGAGCGTGGCCTAGAAAAATGAGTCAGGAAAAAGCATATCGCTACATGTGTCCTTGTTGTCGCCTAACAACAGGTAGCAGCATAAACCAGATGCGGGTGAAGTTCTTGCAGGCGACATCTAACGTCAAATGAGCAAACGGGCTTACCACAGCTGCGGTCCTCTGGCAGTCTGAAAGCTTTGCGCACAAGCCGGATGCTAAGCGCCTTCCTTTGCCTTTTGGCAGTGCTCGTGCATTGCCAGCACTAGGCGGGAATGGTCACTATCCCACAGACACGTTTCGTTGTGCCCGTTGCTAAGCGCTCTGGAGCACTGTTTATGACGTAAGCGGAACACGTCTTGCCATTCCATTCTCAGAGCTCCTGAGTTACGTAATCAGCGACTCTTGGTGCGAATGCCAGAGGAAAACATTTCCAATGTGTCTGGCAAGGAGAAACTGAACCTGGAGAACACCTTTGTCAGGAGCTTGCACCTGCACCTTACACACACACAGATTTGCATCACATCTAAATGGCCAAGCTCTTTCTTAGACAAGTTGAAAGCTGCTGTCAGAAGGTTGTGCTCCTTGTCAAATGGAAGCAGCAGCACTCACATAGGAGTTTGGCAAGCACTAAAGAGCCACAGAAGAGCGTGGCCTAGGAAAATGAGTCAGGAAAAAGCATATCGCTACATGTGTCCTTGTTGTCGCCTAACAACAGGTAGCAGCATAAACCAGATGCGGGTGAAGTTCTTGCAGGCGACATCTAACGTCAAATGAGCAAACGGGCTTACCACAGCTGCGGTCCTCTGGCAGTCTGAAAGCTTTGCGCACAAGCCGGATGCTAAGCGCCTTCCTTTGCCTTTTGGCAGTGCTCGTGCATTGCCAGCACTAGGCGGGAATGGTCACTATCCCGCACACACGTTTCGTTGTGCCCGTTGCTAAGCGCTCTGGAGCACTGTTTATGACGTAAGCGGAACACATCTTGCCGTTCCATTCTCAGAGCTCCTGAGTTAATCAAACTGAGACTCTTGGTGCGAATGCCAGAGGAAAACATTTCCAATGTGTCTGGCATATAGAAACTGAACCTGGAGAACACCTTTGTCAGGAGCTTTCACCTGCACCGTAGACACACACAGATTTGCATCACATCTAAAGGGCCAAGCTCTTTCTTCGACAAGTTGAAAGCTGCTGTCAGAAGGTTGTGCTCCTTGTCAGATGGAAGCAGCAGCACTCACATAGGAGTTTGGCAAGCACTAAAGAGCCACAGAAGAGCATGGCCTAGGAAAATGAGTCAGGAAAAAGCATATCGCTACATGTGTCCTTGTTGTCGCCTAACAACAGGTAGCAGCATAAACCAGATGCGGGTGAAGTTCTTGCAGGCGACATCTAACGTCAAATGAGCAAACGGGCTTACCACAGCTGCGGTCCTCTGGCAGTCTGAAAGCTTTGCGCACAAGCCGGATGCTAAGCGCCTTCCTTTGCCTTTTGGCAGTGCTCGTGCATTGCCAGCACAAGGCGGGAATGGTCACTATCCCACACACACGTTTCGTTGTGCCCGTTGCTAAGCGCTCTGGAGCACTGTTTATGACGTAAGCGGAACACCTCTTGCCATTCCATTCTCAGAGCTCCTGAGTTACGTAATCAGCGACTCTTGGTGCGAATGCCAGAGGAAAACATTTCCAATGTGTCTGGCAAGGAGAAACTGAACCTGGAGAACACCTTTGTCAGGAGCTTGCACCTGCACCTTACACACACACAGATTTGCATCACATCTAAATGGCCAAGCTCTTTCTTAGACAAGTTGAAAGCTGCTGTCAGAAGGTTGTGCTCCTTGTCAAATGGAAGCAGCAGCACTCACATAGGAGTTTGGCAAGCACTAAAGAGCCACAGAAGAGCGTGGCCTAGGAAAATGAGTCAGGAAAAAGCATATCGCTACATGTGTCCTTGTTGTCGCCTAACAACAGGTAGCAGCATAAACCAGATGCGGGTGAAGTTCTTGCAGGCGACATCTAACGTCAAATGAGCAAACGGGCTTACCACAGCTGCGGTCCTCTGGCAGTCTGAAAGCTTTGCGCACAAGCCGCATGCTAAGCGCCTTCCTTTGCCTTTTGGCAGTGCTCGTGCATTGCCAGCACTAGGCGGGAATGGTCACTATCCCGCACACACGTTTCGTTGTGCCCGTTGCTAAGCGCTCTGGAGCACTGTTTATGACGTAAGCGGAACACATCTTGCCGTTCCATTCTCAGAGCTCCTGAGTTAATCAAACTGAGACTCTTGGTGCGAATGCCAGAGGAAAACATTTCCAATGTGTCTGGCATATAGAAACTGAACCTGGAGAACACCTTTGTCAGGAGCTTTCACCTGCACCGTAGACACACACAGATTTGCATCACATCTAAATGGCCAAGCTCTTTCTTAGACAAGTTGAAAGCTGCTGTCAGAAGGCTGTGCTCCTTGTTAGATGGAAGCATCAGCACTCACATAGGAGTTTGGCAAGCACTAAAGAGGCACAGAAGAGCGTGGCCTAGGAAAATGAGTGAGGAAAAAGCATATCGCTACATGTGTCCTTGTTGTCGCCTAACAACAGGTAGCAGCATAAACCAGATGCGGGTGAAGTTCTTGCTGGCGACATCTAACGTCAAATGAGCAAACGGGCTTACCACAGCTGCGGTCCTCTGGCAGTCTGAAAGCTTTGCGCACAAGGCGCATGCAAGGCGCCTTCCTTTGCCTTTTGGCAGTGCTCGTGCATTGCCAGCACTAGGCGGGAATGGTCACTATCCCGCACACACGTTTCGTTGTGCCCGTTGCTAAGCGCTCTGGAGCACTGTTTATGACGTAAGCGGAACATATCTTGCCGTTGCATTCTCAGAGCTCCTGAGTTAATCAAACTGAGACTCTTGGTGCGAATGCCAGAGGAAAACATTTCCAATGTGTCTGGCATATAGAAACTGAACCTGGAGAACACCTTTGTCAGGAGCTTTCACCTGCACCGTAGACACACACAGATTTGCATCACATCTAAATGGCCAAGCTCTTTCTTAGACAAGTTGAAAGCTGCTGTCAGAAGGCTGTTCTCCTTGTCAGATGGAAGCAGCAGCATGAACATAGGAGTTTGACAAGAACTAAAGAGCCACAGAAGAGCGTGGCCTAGGAAAATGAGTCAGGAAAAAGCATATCGCTACATGTGTCCTTGTTGTCGCCTAACAACAGGTAGCAGCATAAACCAGATGCGGGTGAAGTTCTTGCAGGCGACATCTAACGTCAAATGAGCAAACGGGCTTACCACAGCTGCGGTCCTCTGGCAGTCTGAAAGCTTTGCGCACAAGCCGGATGCTAAGCGCCTTCCTTTGCCTTTTGGCAGTGCTCGTGCATTGCCAGCACTAGGCGGGAATGGTCACTATCCCGCACACACGTTTCGTTGTGCCCGTTGCTAAGCGCTCTGGAGCACTGTTTATGACGTAAGCGGAACACCTCTTGCCGTTCCATTCTCAGAGCTCCTGAGTTAATCAAACTGAGACTCTTGGTGCGAATGCCAGAGGAAAACATTTCCAATGTGTCTGGCATATAGAAACTGAACCTGGAGAACACCTTTGTCAGGAGCTTTCACCTGCACCGTAGACACACACAGATTTGCATCACATCTAAATGGCCAAGCTCTTTCTTAGACAAGTTGAAAGCTGCTGTCAGAAGGCTGTGCTCCTTGTCAGATGGAAGCAGCAGCACTCACATAGGAGTTTGGCAAGCACTAAAGAGCCACAGAAGAGCGTGGCCTAGGAAAATGAGTCAGGAAAAAGCATATCGCTACATGTGTCCTTGTTGTCGCCTAACAACAGGTAGCAGCATAAACCAGATGCGGGTGAAGTTCTTGCAGGCGACATCTAACGTCAAATGAGCAAACGGGCTTACCACAGCTGCGGTCCTCTGGCAGTCTGAAAGCTTTGCGCACAAGCCGGATGCTAAGCGCCTTCCTTTGCCTTTTGGCAGTGCTCGTGCATTGCCAGCACTAGGCGGGAATGGTCACTATCCCACAGACACGTTTCGTTGTGCCCGTTGCTAAGCGCTCTGGAGCACTGTTTATGACGTAAGCGGAACACGTCTTGCCATTCCATTCTCAGAGCTCCTGAGTTACGTAATCAGCGACTCTTGGTGCGAATGCCAGAGGAAAACATTTCCAATGTGTCTGGCAAGGAGAAACTGAACCTGGAGAACACCTTTGTCAGGAGCTTGCACCTGCACCTTACACACACACAGATTTGCATCACATCTAAATGGCCAAGCTCTTTCTTAGACAAGTTGAAAGCTGCTGTCAGAAGGTTGTGCTCCTTGTCAAATGGAAGCAGCAGCACTCACATAGGAGTTTGGCAAGCACTAAAGAGCCACAGAAGAGCGTGGCCTAGGAAAATGAGTCAGGAAAAAGCATATCGCTACATGTGTCCTTGTTGTCGCCTAACAACAGGTAGCAGCATAAACCAGATGCGGGTGAAGTTCTTGCTGGCGACATCTAACGTCAAATGAGCAAACGGGCTTACCACAGCTGCGGTCCTCTGGCAGTCTGAAAGCTTTGCGCACAAGCCGCATGCTAAGCGCCTTCCTTTGCCTTTTGGCAGTGCTCGTGCATTGCCAGCACTAGGCGGGAATGGTCACTATCCCGCACACACGTTTCGTTGTGCCCGTTGTTAAGCGCTCTGGAGCACTGTTTATGACGTAAGCGGAACACCTCTTGCCGTTCCATTCTCAGAGCTCCTGAGTTAATCAAACTGAGACTCTTGGTGCGAATGCCAGAGGAAAACATTTCCAATGTGTCTGGCAAGGAGAAACTGAACCTGGAGAACACCTTTGTCAGGAGCTTGCACCTGCACCTTACACACACACAGATTTGCATCACATCTAAATGGCCAAGCTCTTTCTTAGACAAGTTGAAAGCTGCTGTCAGAAGGTTGTGCTCCTTGTCAAATGGAAGCAGCAGCACTCACATAGGAGTTTGGCAAGCACTAAAGAGCCACAGAAGAGCGTGGCCTAGGAAAATGAGTCAGGAAAAAGCATATCGCTACATGTGTCCTTGTTGTCGCCTAACAACAGGTAGCAGCATAAACCAGATGCGGGTGAAGTTCTTGCTGGCGACATCTAACGTCAAATGAGCAAGCGGGCTTACCACAGCTGCGGTCCTCTGGCAGTCTGAAAGCTTTGCGCAGAAGCCGGATGCTAAGCGCCTTCCTTTGCCTTTTGGCAGTGCTCGCGCATTGCCAGCACTAGGCGGGAATGGTCACTATCCCGCACACACGTTTCGTTGTGCCCGTTGCTAAGCGCTCTGGAGCACTGTTTATGACGTAAGCGGAACACCTCTTGCCGTTCCATTCTCAGAGCTCCTCAGTTAAGTAATCTGCGATTCTTGGTGCGAATGATAGAGGAAAACATTTCCAATGTGTCTGGCATATAGAAACTGAACCTGGAGAAAACCTTTGTCAGGAGCTTTCACCTGCACCGTAGACACACACAGATTTGCATCACATCTAAATGGCCAAGCTCTTTCTTAGACAAGTTGAAAGCTGCTGTCAGAAGGCTGTGCTCCTTGTCAGATGGAAGCAGCAGCATGAACATAGGAGTTTGACAAGAACTAAAGAGCCACAGAAGAGCGTGGCCTAGGAAAATGAGTCAGGAAAAAGCATATCGCTACATGTGTCCTTGTTGTCGCCTAACAACAGGTAGCAGCATAAACCAGATGCGGGTGAAGTTCTTGCAGGCGACATCTAACGTCAAATGAGCAAACGGGCTTACCACAGCTGCGGTCCTCTGGCAGTCTGAAAGCTTTGCGCACAAGCCGGATGCTAAGCGCCTTCCTTTGCCTTTTGGCAGTGCTCGTGCATTGCCAGCACTAGGCGGGAATGGTCACTATCCCGCACACACATTTCGTTGTGCCCGTTGTTAAGCGCTCTGGAGCACTGTTTATGACGTAAGCGGAACACCTCTTGCAGTTCCATTCTCAGAGCTCCTCAGTTAAGTAATCTGCGATTCTTGGTGCGAATGATAGAGGAAAACATTTCCAATGTGTCTGGCATATAGAAACTGAACCTGGAGAACACCTTTGTCAGGAGCTTTCACCTGCACCGTAGACACACACAGATTTGCATCACATCTAAATGGCCAAGCTCTTTCTTAGACAAGTTGAAAGCTGCTGTCAGAAGGCTGTGCTCCTTGTCAGATGGAAGCAGCAGCATGAACATAGGAGTTTGACAAGAACTAAAGAGCCACAGAAGAGCGTGGCCTAGGAAAATGAGGCAGGAAAAAGCATATCGCTACATGTGTCCTTGTTGTCGCCTAACAACAGGTAGCAGCATAAACCAGATGCGGGTGAAGTTCTTGCTGGCGACATCTAACGTCAAATGAGCAAACGGGCTTACCACAGCTGCGGTCCTCTGGCAGTCTAAAAGCTTTGCGCACAAGCCGCATGCAAGGCGCCTTCCTTTGCCTTTTGGCAGTGCTCGTGCATTGCCAGCACTAGGCGGGAATGGTCACTATCCCGCACACACGTTTCGTTGTGCCCGTTGCTAAGCGCTCTGGAGCACTGTTTATGACGTAAGCGGAACATATCTTGCCGTTCCATTCTCAGAGCTCCTGAGTTAATCAAACTGAGACTCTTGGTGCGAATGCCAGAGGAAAACATTTCCAATGTGTCTGGCATATAGAAACTGAACCTGGAGAACACCTTTGTCAGGAGCTTTCACCTGCACCGTAGACACACACAGATTTGCATCACATCTAAATGGCCAAGCTCTTTCTTAGACAAGTTGAAAGCTGCTGTCAGAAGGCTGTTCTCCTTGTCAGATGGAAGCAGCAGCATGAACATAAGAGTTTGACAAGAACTAAAGAGCCACAGAAGAGCGTGGCCTAGGAAAATGAGGCAGGAAAAAGCATATCGCTACATGTGTCCTTGTTGTCGCCTAACAACAGGTAGCAGCATAAACCAGATGCGGGTGAAGTTCTTGCAGGCGACATCTAACGTCAAATGAGCAAACGGGCTTACCACAGCTGCGGTCCTCTGGCAGTCTGAAAGCTTTGCGCACAAGCCGGATGCTAAGCGCCTTCCTTTGCCTTTTGGCAGTGCTCGTGCATTGCCAGCACTAGGCGGGAATGGTCACTATCCCGCACACACGTTTCGTTGTGCCCGTTGCTAAGCGCTCTGGAGCACTGTTTATGACGTAAGCGGAACACCTCTTGCCGTTCCATTCTCAGAGCTCCTGAGTTAATCAAACTGAGACTCTTGGTGCGAATGCCAGAGGAAAACATTTCCAATGTGTCTGGCATATAGAAACTGAACCTGGAGAACACCTTTGTCAGGAGCTTTCACCTGCACCGTAGACACACACAGATTTGCATCACATCTAAATGGCCAAGCTCTTTCTTAGACAAGTTGAAAGCTGCTGTCAGAAGGCTGTGCTCCTTGTCAGATGGAAGCAGCAGCATGAACATAGGAGTTTGACAAGAACTAAAGAGCCACAGAAGAGCGTGGCCTAGGAAAATGAGGCAGGAAAAAGCATATCGCTACATGTGTCCTTGTTGTCGCCTAACAACAGGTAGCAGCATAAACCAGATGCGGGTGAAGTTCTTGCTGGCGACATCTAACGTCAAATGAGCAAACGGGCTTACCACAGCTGCGGTCCTCTGGCAGTCTGAAAGCTTTGCGCACAAGCCGCATGCAAGGCGCCTTCCTTTGCCTTTTGGCAGTGCTCGTGCATTGCCAGCACTAGGCGGGAATGGTCACTATCCCGCACACACGTTTCGTTGTGCCCGTTGCTAAGCGCTCTGGAGCACTGTTTATGACGTAAGCGGAACATATCTTGCCGTTCCATTCTCAGAGCTCCTGAGTTAATCAAACTGAGACTCTTGGTGCGAATGCCAGAGGAAAACATTTCCAATGTGTCTGGCATATAGAAACTGAACCTGGAGAACACCTTTGTCAGGAGCTTTCACCTGCACCGTAGACACACACAGATTTGCATCACATCTAAATGGCCAAGCTCTTTCTTAGACAAGTTGAAAGCTGCTGTCAGAAGGCTGTTCTCCTTGTCAGATGGAAGCAGCAGCATGAACATAAGAGTTTGACAAGAACTAAAGAGCCACAGAAGAGCGTGGCCTAGGAAAATGAGGCAGGAAAAAGCATATCGCTACATGTGTCCTTGTTGTCGCCTAACAACAGGTAGCAGCATAAACCAGATGCGGGTGAAGTTCTTGCAGGCGACATCTAACGTCAAATGAGCAAACGGGCTTACCACAGCTGCGGTCCTCTGGCAGTCTGAAAGCTTTGCGCACAAGCCGGATGCTAAGCGCCTTCCTTTGCCTTTTGGCAGTGCTCGTGCATTGCCAGCACTAGGCGGGAATGGTCACTATCCCGCACACACGTTTCGTTGTGCCCGTTGCTAAGCGCTCTGGAGCACTGTTTATGACGTAAGCGGAACACCTCTTGCCGTTCCATTCTCAGAGCTCCTGAGTTAATCAAACTGAGACTCTTGGTGCGAATGCCAGAGGAAAACATTTCCAATGTGTCTGGCATATAGAAACTGAACCTGGAGAACACCTTTGTCAGGAGCTTTCACCTGCACCGTAGACACACACAGATTTGCATCACATCTAAATGGCCAAGCTCTTTCTTAGACAAGTTGAAAGCTGCTGTCAGAAGGCTGTGCTCCTTGTCAGATGGAAGCAGCAGCACTCACATAGGAGTTTGGCAAGCACTAAAGAGCCACAGAAGAGCGTGGCCTAGAAAAATGAGTCAGGAAAAAGCATATCGCTACATGTGTCCTTGTTGTCGCCTAACAACAGGTAGCAGCATAAACCAGATGCGGGTGAAGTTCTTGCAGGCGACATCTAACGTCAAATGAGCAAACGGGCTTACCACAGCTGCGGTCCTCTGGCAGTCTGAAAGCTTTGCGCACAAGCCGGATGCTAAGCGCCTTCCTTTGCCTTTTGGCAGTGCTCGTGCATTTCCAGCACTAGGCGGGAATGGTCACTATCCCACAGACACGTTTCGTTGTGCCCGTTGCTAAGCGCTCTGGAGCACTGTTTATGACGTAAGCGGAACACCTCTTGCCATTCCATTCTCAGAGCTCCTGAGTTACGTAATCAGCGACTCTTGGTGCGAATGCCAGAGGAAAACATTTCCAATGTGTCTGGCAAGGAGAAACTGAACCTGGAGAACACCTTTGTCAGGAGCTTGCACCTGCACCTTACACACACACAGATTTGCATCACATCTAAATGGCCAAGCTCTTTCTTAGACAAGTTGAAAGCTGCTGTCAGAAGGTTGTGCTCCTTGTCAAATGGAAGCAGCAGCACACACATAGGAGTTTGGCAAGCACTAAAGAGCCACAGAAGAGCGTGGCCTAGGAAAATGAGGCAGGAAAAAGCATATCGCTACATGTGTCCTTGTTGTCGCCTAACAACAGGTAGCAGCATAAACCAGATGCGGGTGAAGTTCTTGCAGGCGACATCTAACGTCAAATGAGCAAACGGGCTTACCACAGCTGCGGTCCTCTGGCAGTCTGAAAGCTTTGCGCACAAGCCGGATGCTAAGCGCCTTCCTTTGCCTTTTGGCAGTGCTCGTGCATTGCCAGCACTAGGCGGGAATGGTCACTATCCCGCACACACGTTTCGTTGTGCCCGTTGCTAAGCGCTCTGGAGCACTGTTTATGACGTAAGCGGAACACATCTTGCCGTTCCATTCTCAGAGCTCCTGAGTTAATCAAACTGAGACTCTTGGTGCGAATGCCAGAGGAAAACATTTCCAATGTGTCTGGCATATAGAAACTGAACCTGGAGAACACCTTTGTCAGGAGCTTTCACCTGCACCGTAGACACACACAGATTTGCATCACATCTAAAGGGCCAAGCTCTTTCTTCGACAAGTTGAAAGCTGCTGTCAGAAGGTTGTGCTCCTTGTCAGATGGAAGCAGCAGCACTCACATAGGAGTTTGGCAAGCACTAAAGAGCCACAGAAGAGCATGGCCTAGGAAAATGAGTCAGGAAAAAGCATATCGCTACATGTGTCCTTGTTGTCGCCTAACAACAGGTAGCAGCATAAACCAGATGCGGGTGAAGTTCTTGCAGGCGACATCTAACGTCAAATGAGCAAACGGGCTTACCACAGCTGCGGTCCTCTGGCAGTCTGAAAGCTTTGCGCACAAGCCGGATGCTAAGCGCCTTCCTTTGCCTTTTGGCAGTGCTCGTGCATTGCCAGCACAAGGCGGGAATGGTCACTATCCCACAGACACGTTTCGTTGTGCCCGTTGCTAAGCGCTCTGGAGCACTGTTTATGACGTAAGTGGAACACCTCTTGCCATTCCATTCTCAGAGCTCCTCAGTTACGTAATCAGCAACTCTTGGTGCGAATGCCAGAGGAAAACATTTCCAATGTGTCTGGCAAGGAGAAACTGAACCTGGAGAACACCTTTGTCAGGAGCTTGCACCTGCACCTTACACACACACAGATTTGCATCACATCTAAATGGCCAAGCTCTTTCTTAGACAAGTTGAAAGCTGCTGTCAGAAGGTTGTGCTCCTTGTCAAATGGAAGCAGCAGCACTCACATAGGAGTTTGGCAAGCACTAAAGAGGCACAGAAGAGCGTGGCCTAGGAAAATGAGTCAGGAAAAAGCATATCGCTACATGTGTCCTTGTTGTCGCCTAACAACAGGTAGCAGCATAAACCAGATGCGGGTGAAGTTCTTGCTGGCGACATCTAACGTCAAATGAGCAAACGGGCTTACCACAGCTGCGGTCCTCTGGCAGTCTGAAAGCTTTGCGCACAAGCCGCATGCAAGGCGCCTTCCTTTGCCTTTTGGCAGTGCTCGTGCATTGCCAGCACTAGGCGGGAATGGTCACTATCCCGCACACACGTTTCGTTGTGCCCGTTGCTAAGCGCTCTGGAGCACTGTTTATGACGTAAGCGGAACATATCTTGCCGTTCCATTCTCAGAGCTCCTGAGTTAATCAAACTGAGACTCTTGGTGCGAATGCCAGAGGAAAACATTTCCAATGTGTCTGGCATATAGAAACTGAACCTGGAGAACACCTTTGTCAGGAGCTTTCACCTGCACCGTAGACACACACAGATTTGCATCACATCTAAATGGCCAAGCTCTTTCTTAGACAAGTTGAAAGCTGCTGTCAGAAGGCTGTTCTCCTTGTCAGATGGAAGCAGCAGCATGAACATAAGAGTTTGACAAGAACTAAAGAGCCACAGAAGAGCGTGGCCTAGGAAAATGAGGCAGGAAAAAGCATATCGCTACATGTGTCCTTGTTGTCGCCTAACAACAGGTAGCAGCATAAACCAGATGCGGGTGAAGTTCTTGCAGGCGACATCTAACGTCAAATGAGCAAACGGGCTTACCACAGCTGCGGTCCTCTGGCAGTCTGAAAGCTTTGCGCACAAGCCGGATGCTAAGCGCCTTCCTTTGCCTTTTGGCAGTGCTCGTGCATTGCCAGCACTAGGCGGGAATGGTCACTATCCCGCACACACGTTTCGTTGTGCCCGTTGCTAAGCGCTCTGGAGCACTGTTTATGACGTAAGCGGAACACCTCTTGCCGTTCCATTCTCAGAGCTCCTGAGTTAATCAAACTGAGACTCTTGGTGCGAATGCCAGAGGAAAACATTTCCAATGTGTCTGGCATATAGAAACTGAACCTGGAGAACACCTTTGTCAGGAGCTTTCACCTGCACCGTAGACACACACAGATTTGCATCACATCTAAATGGCCAAGCTCTTTCTTAGACAAGTTGAAAGCTGCTGTCAGAAGGCTGTTCTCCTTGTCAGATGGAACCAGCAGCACTCACATAGGAGTTTGACAAGAACTAAAGAGCCACAGAAGAGCGTGGCCTAGGAAAATGAGTCAGGAAAAAGCATATCGCTACATGTGTCCTTGTTGTCGCCTAACAACAGGTAGCAGCATAAACCAGATGCGGGTGAAGTTCTTGCAGGCGACATCTAACGTCAAATGAGCAAACGGGCTTACCACAGCTGCGGTCCTCTGGCAGTCTGAAAGCTTTGCGCACAAGCCGGATGCTAAGCGCCTTCCTTTGCCTTTTGGCAGTGCTCGTGCATTGCCAGCACTAGGCGGGAATGGTCACTATCCCACAGACACGTTTCGTTGTGCCCGTTGCTAAGCGCTCTGGAGCACTGTTTATGACGTAAGCGGAACACCTCTTGCCGTTCCATTCTCAGAGCTCCTCAGTTAAGTAATCTGCGATTCTTGGTGCGAATGATAGAGGAAAACATTTCCAATGTGTCTGGCATATAGAAACTGAACCTGGAGAACACCTTTGTCAGGAGCTTTCACCTGCACCGTAGACACACACAGATTTGCATCACATCTAAATGGCCAAGCTCTTTCTTAGACAAGTTGAAAGCTGCTGTCAGAAGGCTGTGCTCCTTGTCAGATGGAAGCAGCAGCATGAACATAGGAGTTTGACAAGAACTAAAGAGCCACAGAAGAGCGTGGCCTAGGAAAATGAGGCAGGAAAAAGCATATCGCTACATGTGTCCTTGTTGTCGCCTAACAACAGGTAGCAGCATAAACCAGATGCGGGTGAAGTTCTTGCTGGCGACATCTAACGTCAAATGAGCAAACGGGCTTACCACAGCTGCGGTCCTCTGGCAGTCTAAAAGCTTTGCGCACAAGCCGCATGCAAGGCGCCTTCCTTTGCCTTTTGGCAGTGCTCGTGCATTGCCAGCACTAGGCGGGAATGGTCACTATCCCGCACACACGTTTCGTTGTGCCCGTTGCTAAGCGCTCTGGAGCACTGTTTATGACGTAAGCGGAACATATCTTGCCGTTCCATTCTCAGAGCTCCTGAGTTAATCAAACTGAGACTCTTGGTGCGAATGCCAGAGGAAAACATTTCCAATGTGTCTGGCATATAGAAACTGAACCTGGAGAACACCTTTGTCAGGAGCTTTCACCTGCACCGTAGACACACACAGATTTGCATCACATCTAAATGGCCAAGCTCTTTCTTAGACAAGTTGAAAGCTGCTGTCAGAAGGCTGTTCTCCTTGTCAGATGGAAGCAGCAGCATGAACATAAGAGTTTGACAAGAACTAAAGAGCCACAGAAGAGCGTGGCCTAGGAAAATGAGGCAGGAAAAAGCATATCGCTACATGTGTCCTTGTTGTCGCCTAACAACAGGTAGCAGCATAAACCAGATGCGGGTGAAGTTCTTGCAGGCGACATCTAACGTCAAATGAGCAAACGGGCTTACCACAGCTGCGGTCCTCTGGCAGTCTGAAAGCTTTGCGCACAAGCCGCATGCAAGGCGCCTTCCTTTGCCTTTTGGCAGTGCTCGTGCATTGCCAGCACTAGGCGGGAATGGTCACTATCCCGCACACACGTTTCGTTGTGCCCGTTGCTAAGCGCTCTGGAGCACTGTTTATGACGTAAGCGGAACATATCTTGCCGTTCCATTCTCAGAGCTCCTGAGTTAATCAAACTGAGACTCTTGGTGCGAATGCCAGAGGAAAACATTTCCAATGTGTCTGGCATATAGAAACTGAACCTGGAGAACACCTTTGTCAGGAGCTTTCACCTGCACCGTAGACACACACAGATTTGCATCACATCTAAATGGCCAAGCTCTTTCTTAGACAAGTTGAAAGCTGCTGTCAGAAGGCTGTTCTCCTTGTCAGATGGAAGCAGCAGCATGAACATAAGAGTTTGACAAGAACTAAAGAGCCACAGAAGAGCGTGGCCTAGGAAAATGAGGCAGGAAAAAGCATATCGCTACATGTGTCCTTGTTGTCGCCTAACAACAGGTAGCAGCATAAACCAGATGCGGGTGAAGTTCTTGCAGGCGACATCTAACGTCAAATGAGCAAACGGGCTTACCACAGCTGCGGTCCTCTGGCAGTCTGAAAGCTTTGCGCACAAGCCGGATGCTAAGCGCCTTCCTTTGCCTTTTGGCAGTGCTCGTGCATTGCCAGCACTAGGCGGGAATGGTCACTATCCCGCACACACGTTTCGTTGTGCCCGTTGCTAAGCGCTCTGGAGCACTGTTTATGACGTAAGCGGAACACCTCTTGCCGTTCCATTCTCAGAGCTCCTGAGTTAATCAAACTGAGACTCTTGGTGCGAATGCCAGAGGAAAACATTTCCAATGTGTCTGGCATATAGAAACTGAACCTGGAGAACACCTTTGTCAGGAGCTTTCACCTGCACCGTAGACACACACAGATTTGCATCACATCTAAATGGCCAAGCTCTTTCTTAGACAAGTTGAAAGCTGCTGTCAGAAGGCTGTGCTCCTTGTCAGATGGAAGCAGCAGCACTCACATAGGAGTTTGGCAAGCACTAAAGAGCCACAGAAGAGCGTGGCCTAGAAAAATGAGTCAGGAAAAAGCATATCGCTACATGTGTCCTTGTTGTCGCCTAACAACAGGTAGCAGCATAAACCAGATGCGGGTGAAGTTCTTGCAGGCGACATCTAACGTCAAATGAGCAAACGGGCTTACCACAGCTGCGGTCCTCTGGCAGTCTGAAAGCTTTGCGTACAAGCCGGATGCTAAGCGCCTTCCTTTGCCTTTTGGCAGTGCTCGTGCATTTCCAGCACTAGGCGGGAATGGTCACTATCCCACAGACACGTTTCGTTGTGCCCGTTGCTAAGCGCTCTGGAGCACTGTTTATGACGTAAGCGGAACACCTCTTGCCATTCCATTCTCAGAGCTCCTGAGTTACGTAATCAGCGACTCTTGGTGCGAATGCCAGAGGAAAACATTTCCAATGTGTCTGGCAAGGAGAAACTGAACCTGGAGAACACCTTTGTCAGGAGCTTGCACCTGCACCTTACACACACACAGATTTGCATCACATCTAAATGGCCAAGCTCTTTCTTAGACAAGTTGAAAGCTGCTGTCAGAAGGTTGTGCTCCTTGTCAAATGGAAGCAGCAGCACTCACATAGGAGTTTGGCAAGCACTAAAGAGCCACAGAAGAGCGTGGCCTAGGAAAATGAGTCAGGAAAAAGCATATCGCTACATGTGTCCTTGTTGTCGCCTAACAACAGGTAGCAGCATAAACCAGATGCGGGTGAAGTTCTTGCAGGCGACATCTAACGTCAAATGAGCAAACGGGCTTACCACAGCTGCGGTCCTCTGGCAGTCTGAAAGCTTTGCGCAGAAGCCGGATGCTAAGCGCCTTCCTTTGCCTTTTGGCAGTGCTCGTGCATTGCCAGCACTAGGCGGGAATGGTCACTATCCCGCACACACGTTTCGTTGTGCCCGTTGCTAAGCGCTCTGGAGCACTGTTTATGACGTAAGCGGAACACATCTTGCCGTTCCATTCTCAGAGCTCCTGAGTTAATCAAACTGAGACTCTTGGTGCGAATGCCAGAGGAAAACATTTCCAATGTGTCTGGCATATAGAAACTGAACCTGGAGAACACCTTTGTTAGGAGCTTTCACCTGCACCGTAGACACACACAGATTTGCATCACATCTAAAGGGCCAAGCTCTTTCTTCGACAAGTTGAAAGCTGCTGTTAGAAGGTTGTGCTCCTTGTCAGATGGAAGCAGCAGCACTCACATAGGAGTTTGGCAAGCACTAAAGAGCCACAGAAGAGCATGGCCTAGGAAAATGAGGCAGGAAAAAGCATATCGCTACATGTGTCCTTGTTGTCGCCTAACAACAGGTAGCAGCATAAACCAGATGCGGGTGAAGTTCTTGCTGGCGACATCTAACGTCAAATGAGCAAACGGGCTTACCACAGCTGCGGTCCTCTGGCAGTCTGAAAGCTTTGCGCACAAGCCGCATGCAAGGCGCCTTCCTTTGCCTTTTGGCAGTGCTCGTGCATTGCCAGCACTAGGCGGGAATGGTCACTATCCCGCACACACGTTTCGTTGTGCCCGTTGCTAAGCGCTCTGGAGCACTGTTTATGACGTAAGCGGAACATATCTTGCCGTTCCATTCTCAGAGCTCCTGAGTTAATCAAACTGAGACTCTTGGTGCGAATGCCAGAGGAAAACATTTCCAATGTGTCTGGCATATAGAAACTGAACCTGGAGAACACCTTTGTCAGGAGCTTTCACCTGCACAGTAGACACACACAGATTTGCATCACATCTAAATGGCCAAGCTCTTTCTTAGACAAGTTGAAAGCTGCTGTCAGAAGGCTGGTCTCCTTGTCAGATGGAAGCAGCAGCATGAACATAAGAGTTTGACAAGAACTAAAGAGCCACAGAAGAGCGTGGCCTAGGAAAATGAGGCAGGAAAAAGCATATCGCTACATGTGTCCTTGTTGTCGCCTAACAACAGGTAGCAGCATAAACCAGATGCGGGTGAAGTTCTTGCAGGCGACATCTAACGTCAAATGAGCAAACGGGCTTACCACAGCTGCGGTCCTCTGGCAGTCTGAAAGCTTTGCGCACAAGCCGGATGCTAAGCGCCTTCCTTTGCCTTTTGGCAGTGCTCGTGCATTGCCAGCACTAGGCGGGAATGGTCACTATCCCGCACACACGTTTCGTTGTGCCCGTTGCTAAGCGCTCTGGAGCACTGTTTATGACGTAAGCGGAACACCTCTTGCCGTTCCATTCTCAGAGCTCCTGAGTTAATCAAACTGAGACTCTTGGTGCGAATGCCAGAGGAAAACATTTCCAATGTGTCTGGCATATAGAAACTGAACCTGGAGAACACCTTTGTCAGGAGCTTTCACCTGCACCGTAGACACACACAGATTTGCATCACATCTAAATGGCCAAGCTCTTTCTTAGACAAGTTGAAAGCTGCTGTCAGAAGGCTGTTCTCCTTGTCAGATGGAAGCAGCAGCATGAACATAAGAGTTTGACAAGAACTAAAGAGCCACAGAAGAGCGTGGCCTAGGAAAATGAGGCAGGAAAAAGCATATCGCTACATGTGTCCTTGTTGTCGCCTAACAACAGGTAGCAGCATAAACCAGATGCGGGTGAAGTTCTTGCAGGCGACATCTAACGTCAAATGAGCAAACGGGCTTACCACAGCTGCGGTCCTCTGGCAGTCTGAAAGCTTTGCGCACAAGCCGGATGCTAAGCGCCTTCCTTTGCCTTTTGGCAGTGCTCGTGCATTGCCAGCACTAGGCGGGAATGGTCACTATCCCGCACACACGTTTCGTTGTGCCCGTTGCTAAGCGCTCTGGAGCACTGTTTATGACGTAAGCGGAACACCTCTTGCCGTTCCATTCTCAGAGCTCCTGAGTTAATCAAACTGAGACTCTTGGTGCGAATGCCAGAGGAAAACATTTCCAATGTGTCTGGCATATAGAAACTGAACCTGGAGAACACCTTTGTCAGGAGCTTTCACCTGCACCGTAGACACACACAGATTTGCATCACATCTAAATGGCCAAGCTCTTTCTTAGACAAGTTGAAAGCTGCTGTCAGAAGGCTGTGCTCCTTGTCAGATGGAAGCAGCAGCACTCACATAGGAGTTTGGCAAGCACTAAAGAGCCACAGAAGAGCGTGGCCTAGAAAAATGAGTCAGGAAAAAGCATATCGCTACATGTGTCCTTGTTGTCGCCTAACAACAGGTAGCAGCATAAACCAGATGCGGGTGAAGTTCTTGCAGGCGACATCTAACGTCAAATGAGCAAACGGGCTTACCACAGCTGCGGTCCTCTGGCAGTCTGAAAGCTTTGCGTACAAGCCGGATGCTAAGCGCCTTCCTTTGCCTTTTGGCAGTGCTCGTGCATTTCCAGCACTAGGCGGGAATGGTCACTATCCCACAGACACGTTTCGTTGTGCCCGTTGCTAAGCGCTCTGGAGCACTGTTTATGACGTAAGCGGAACACCTCTTGCCATTCCATTCTCAGAGCTCCTGAGTTACGTAATCAGCGACTCTTGGTGCGAATGCCAGAGGAAAACATTTCCAATGTGTCTGGCAAGGAGAAACTGAACCTGGAGAACACCTTTGTCAGGAGCTTGCACCTGCACCTTACACACACACAGATTTGCATCACATCTAAATGGCCAAGCTCTTTCTTAGACAAGTTGAAAGCTGCTGTCAGAAGGTTGTGCTCCTTGTCAAATGGAAGCAGCAGCACTCACATAGGAGTTTGGCAAGCACTAAAGAGCCACAGAAGAGCGTGGCCTAGGAAAATGAGTCAGGAAAAAGCATATCGCTACATGTGTCCTTGTTGTCGCCTAACAACAGGTAGCAGCATAAACCAGATGCGGGTGAAGTTCTTGCAGGCGACATCTAACGTCAAATGAGCAAACGGGCTTACCACAGCTGCGGTCCTCTGGCAGTCTGAAAGCTTTGCGCAGAAGCCGGATGCTAAGCGCCTTCCTTTGCCTTTTGGCAGTGCTCGTGCATTGCCAGCACTAGGCGGGAATGGTCACTATCCCGCACACACGTTTCGTTGTGCCCGTTGCTAAGCGCTCTGGAGCACTGTTTATGACGTAAGCGGAACACATCTTGCCGTTCCATTCTCAGAGCTCCTGAGTTAATCAAACTGAGACTCTTGGTGCGAATGCCAGAGGAAAACATTTCCAATGTGTCTGGCATATAGAAACTGAACCTGGAGAACACCTTTGTTAGGAGCTTTCACCTGCACCGTAGACACACACAGATTTGCATCACATCTAAAGGGCCAAGCTCTTTCTTCGACAAGTTGAAAGCTGCTGTCAGAAGGTTGTGCTCCTTGTCAGATGGAAGCAGCAGCACTCACATAGGAGTTTGGCAAGCACTAAAGAGCCACAGAAGAGCATGGCCTAGGAAAATGAGTCAGGAAAAAGCATATCGCTACATGTGTCCTTGTTGTCGCCTAACAACAGGTAGCAGCATAAACCAGATGCGGGTGAAGTTCTTGCAGGCGACATCTAACGTCAAATGAGCAAACGGGCTTACCACAGCTGCGGTCCTCTGGCAGTCTGAAAGCTTTGCGCACAAGCCGGATGCTAAGCGCCTTCCTTTGCCTTTTGGCAGTGCTCGTGCATTGCCAGCACAAGGCGGGAATGGTCACTATCCCACAGACACGTTTCGTTGTGCCCGTTGCTAAGCGCTCTGGAGCACTGTTTATGACGTAAGTGGAACACCTCTTGCCATTCCATTCTCAGAGCTCCTCAGTTACGTAATCAGCAACTCTTGGTGCGAATGCCAGAGGAAAACATTTCCAATGTGTCTGGCAAGGAGAAACTGAACCTGGAGAACACCTTTGTCAGGAGCTTGCACCTGCACCTTACACACACACAGATTTGCATCACATCTAAATGGCCAAGCTCTTTCTTAGACAAGTTGAAAGCTGCTGTCAGAAGGTTGTGCTCCTTGTCAAATGGAAGCAGCAGCACTCACATAGGAGTTTGGCAAGCACTAAAGAGGCACAGAAGAGCGTGGCCTAGGAAAATGAGTGAGGAAAAAGCATATCGCTACATGTGTCCTTGTTGTCGCCTAACAACAGGTAGCAGCATAAACCAGATGCGGGTGAAGTTCTTGCTGGCGACATCTAACGTCAAATGAGCAAACGGGCTTACCACAGCTGCGGTCCTCTGGCAGTCTGAAAGCTTTGCGCACAAGCCGCATGCAAGGCGCCTTCCTTTGCCTTTTGGCAGTGCTCGTGCATTGCCAGCACTAGGCGGGAATGGTCACTATCCCGCACACACGTTTCGTTGTGCCCGTTGCTAAGCGCTCTGGAGCACTGTTTATGACGTAAGCGGAACATATCTTGCCGTTCCATTCTCAGAGCTCCTGAGTTAATCAAACTGAGACTCTTGGTGCGAATGCCAGAGGAAAACATTTCCAATGTGTCTGGCATATAGAAACTGAACCTGGAGAACACCTTTGTCAGGAGCTTTCACCTGCACCGTAGACACACACAGATTTGCATCACATCTAAATGGCCAAGCTCTTTCTTAGACAAGTTGAAAGCTGCTGTCAGAAGGCTGTTCTCCTTGTCAGATGGAAGCAGCAGCATGAACATAAGAGTTTGACAAGAACTAAAGAGCCACAGAAGAGCGTGGCCTAGGAAAATGAGGCAGGAAAAAGCATATCGCTACATGTGTCCTTGTTGTCGCCTAACAACAGGTAGCAGCATAAACCAGATGCGGGTGAAGTTCTTGCAGGCGACATCTAACGTCAAATGAGCAAACGGGCTTACCACAGCTGCGGTCCTCTGGCAGTCTGAAAGCTTTGCGCACAAGCCGGATGCTAAGCGCCTTCCTTTGCCTTTTGGCAGTGCTCGTGCATTGCCAGCACTAGGCGGGAATGGTCACTATCCCGCACACACGTTTCGTTGTGCCCGTTGCTAAGCGCTCTGGAGCACTGTTTATGACGTAAGCGGAACACCTCTTGCCGTTCCATTCTCAGAGCTCCTGAGTTAATCAAACTGAGACTCTTGGTGCGAATGCCAGAGGAAAACATTTCCAATGTGTCTGGCATATAGAAACTGAACCTGGAGAACACCTTTGTCAGGAGCTTTCACCTGCACCGTAGACACACACAGATTTGCATCACATCTAAATGGCCAAGCTCTTTCTTAGACAAGTTGAAAGCTGCTGTCAGAAGGCTGTTCTCCTTGTCAGATGGAAGCAGCAGCATGAACATAAGAGTTTGACAAGAACTAAAGAGCCACAGAAGAGCGTGGCCTAGGAAAATGAGGCAGGAAAAAGCATATCGCTACATGTGTCCTTGTTGTCGCCTAACAACAGGTAGCAGCATAAACCAGATGCGGGTGAAGTTCTTGCAGGCGACATCTAACGTCAAATGAGCAAACGGGCTTACCACAGCTGCGGTCCTCTGGCAGTCTGAAAGCTTTGCGCACAAGCCGGATGCTAAGCGCCTTCCTTTGCCTTTTGGCAGTGCTCGTGCATTGCCAGCACTAGGCGGGAATGGTCACTATCCCGCACACACGTTTCGTTGTGCCCGTTGCTAAGCGCTCTGGAGCACTGTTTATGACGTAAGCGGAACACCTCTTGCCGTTCCATTCTCAGAGCTCCTGAGTTAATCAAACTGAGACTCTTGGTGCGAATGCCAGAGGAAAACATTTCCAATGTGTCTGGCATATAGAAACTGAACCTGGAGAACACCTTTGTCAGGAGCTTTCACCTGCACCGTAGACACACACAGATTTGCATCACATCTAAATGGCCAAGCTCTTTCTTAGACAAGTTGAAAGCTGCTGTCAGAAGGCTGTGCTCCTTGTCAGATGGAAGCAGCAGCACTCACATAGGAGTTTGGCAAGCACTAAAGAGCCACAGAAGAGCGTGGCCTAGAAAAATGAGTCAGGAAAAAGCATATCGCTACATGTGTCCTTGTTGTCGCCTAACAACAGGTAGCAGCATAAACCAGATGCGGGTGAAGTTCTTGCAGGCGACATCTAACGTCAAATGAGCAAACGGGCTTACCACAGCTGCGGTCCTCTGGCAGTCTGAAAGCTTTGCGTACAAGCCGGATGCTAAGCGCCTTCCTTTGCCTTTTGGCAGTGCTCGTGCATTTCCAGCACTAGGCGGGAATGGTCACTATCCCACAGACACGTTTCGTTGTGCCCGTTGCTAAGCGCTCTGGAGCACTGTTTATGACGTAAGCGGAACACCTCTTGCCATTCCATTCTCAGAGCTCCTGAGTTACGTAATCAGCGACTCTTGGTGCGAATGCCAGAGGAAAACATTTCCAATGTGTCTGGCAAGGAGAAACTGAACCTGGAGAACACCTTTGTCAGGAGCTTGCACCTGCACCTTACACACACACAGATTTGCATCACATCTAAATGGCCAAGCTCTTTCTTAGACAAGTTGAAAGCTGCTGTCAGAAGGTTGTGCTCCTTGTCAAATGGAAGCAGCAGCACTCACATAGGAGTTTGGCAAGCACTAAAGAGCCACAGAAGAGCGTGGCCTAGGAAAATGAGTCAGGAAAAAGCATATCGCTACATGTGTCCTTGTTGTCGCCTAACAACAGGTAGCAGCATAAACCAGATGCGGGTGAAGTTCTTGCAGGCGACATCTAACGTCAAATGAGCAAACGGGCTTACCACAGCTGCGGTCCTCTGGCAGTCTGAAAGCTTTGCGCAGAAGCCGGATGCTAAGCGCCTTCCTTTGCCTTTTGGCAGTGCTCGTGCATTGCCAGCACTAGGCGGGAATGGTCACTATCCCGCACACACGTTTCGTTGTGCCCGTTGCTAAGCGCTCTGGAGCACTGTTTATGACGTAAGCGGAACACATCTTGCCGTTCCATTCTCAGAGCTCCTGAGTTAATCAAACTGAGACTCTTGGTGCGAATGCCAGAGGAAAACATTTCCAATGTGTCTGGCATATAGAAACTGAACCTGGAGAACACCTTTGTTAGGAGCTTTCACCTGCACCGTAGACACACACAGATTTGCATCACATCTAAAGGGCCAAGCTCTTTCTTCGACAAGTTGAAAGCTGCTGTCAGAAGGTTGTGCTCCTTGTCAGATGGAAGCAGCAGCACTCACATAGGAGTTTGGCAAGCACTAAAGAGCCACAGAAGAGCATGGCCTAGGAAAATGAGTCAGGAAAAAGCATATCGCTACATGTGTCCTTGTTGTCGCCTAACAACAGGTAGCAGCATAAACCAGATGCGGGTGAAGTTCTTGCAGGCGACATCTAACGTCAAATGAGCAAACGGGCTTACCACAGCTGCGGTCCTCTGGCAGTCTGAAAGCTTTGCGCACAAGCCGGATGCTAAGCGCCTTCCTTTGCCTTTTGGCAGTGCTCGTGCATTGCCAGCACAAGGCGGGAATGGTCACTATCCCACAGACACGTTTCGTTGTGCCCGTTGCTAAGCGCTCTGGAGCACTGTTTATGACGTAAGTGGAACACCTCTTGCCATTCCATTCTCAGAGCTCCTCAGTTACGTAATCAGCAACTCTTGGTGCGAATGCCAGAGGAAAACATTTCCAATGTGTCTGGCAAGGAGAAACTGAACCTGGAGAACACCTTTGTCAGGAGCTTGCACCTGCACCTTACACACACACAGATTTGCATCACATCTAAATGGCCAAGCTCTTTCTTAGACAAGTTGAAAGCTGCTGTCAGAAGGTTGTGCTCCTTGTCAAATGGAAGCAGCAGCACTCACATAGGAGTTTGGCAAGCACTAAAGAGGCACAGAAGAGCGTGGCCTAGGAAAATGAGTGAGGAAAAAGCATATCGCTACATGTGTCCTTGTTGTCGCCTAACAACAGGTAGCAGCATAAACCAGATGCGGGTGAAGTTCTTGCTGGCGACATCTAACGTCAAATGAGCAAACGGGCTTACCACAGCTGCGGTCCTCTGGCAGTCTGAAAGCTTTGCGCACAAGCCGCATGCAAGGCGCCTTCCTTTGCCTTTTGGCAGTGCTCGTGCATTGCCAGCACTAGGCGGGAATGGTCACTATCCCGCACACACGTTTCGTTGTGCCCGTTGCTAAGCGCTCTGGAGCACTGTTTATGACGTAAGCGGAACATATCTTGCCGTTCCATTCTCAGAGCTCCTGAGTTAATCAAACTGAGACTCTTGGTGCGAATGCCAGAGGAAAACATTTCCAATGTGTCTGGCATATAGAAACTGAACCTGGAGAACACCTTTGTCAGGAGCTTTCACCTGCACCGTAGACACACACAGATTTGCATCACATCTAAATGGCCAAGCTCTTTCTTAGACAAGTTGAAAGCTGCTGTCAGAAGGCTGTTCTCCTTGTCAGATGGAAGCAGCAGCATGAACATAAGAGTTTGACAAGAACTAAAGAGCCACAGAAGAGCGTGGCCTAGGAAAATGAGGCAGGAAAAAGCATATCGCTACATGTGTCCTTGTTGTCGCCTAACAACAGGTAGCAGCATAAACCAGATGCGGGTGAAGTTCTTGCAGGCGACATCTAACGTCAAATGAGCAAACGGGCTTACCACAGCTGCGGTCCTCTGGCAGTCTGAAAGCTTTGCGCACAAGCCGGATGCTAAGCGCCTTCCTTTGCCTTTTGGCAGTGCTCGTGCATTGCCAGCACTAGGCGGGAATGGTCACTATCCCGCACACACGTTTCGTTGTGCCCGTTGCTAAGCGCTCTGGAGCACTGTTTATGACGTAAGCGGAACACCTCTTGCCGTTCCATTCTCAGAGCTCCTGAGTTAATCAAACTGAGACTCTTGGTGCGAATGCCAGAGGAAAACATTTCCAATGTGTCTGGCATATAGAAACTGAACCTGGAGAACACCTTTGTCAGGAGCTTTCACCTGCACCGTAGACACACACAGATTTGCATCACATCTAAATGGCCAAGCTCTTTCTTAGACAAGTTGAAAGCTGCTGTCAGAAGGCTGTGCTCCTTGTCAGATGGAAGCAGCAGCACTCACATAGGAGTTTGACAAGAACTAAAGAGCCACAGAAGAGCGTGGCCTAGGAAAATGAGTCAGGAAAAAGCATATCGCTACATGTGTCCTTGTTGTCGCCTAACAACAGGTAGCAGCATAAACCAGATGCGGGTGAAGTTCTTGCAGGCGACATCTAACGTCAAATGAGCAAACGGGCTTACCACAGCTGCGGTCCTCTGGCAGTCTGAAAGCTTTGCGCACAAGCCGGATGCTAAGCGCCTTCCTTTGCCTTTTGGCAGTGCTCGTGCATTGCCAGCACTAGGCGGGAATGGTCACTATCCCGCACACACATTTCGTTGTGCCCGTTGCTAAGCGCTCTGGAGCACTGTTTATGACGTAAGCGGAACACCTCTTGCCGTTCCATTCTCAGAGCTCCTCAGTTAAGTAATCTGCGATTCTTGGTGCGAATGATAGAGGAAAACATTTCCAATGTGTCTGGCATATAGAAACTGAACCTGGAGAACACCTTTGTCAGGAGCTTTCACCTGCACCGTAGACACACACAGATTTGCATCACATCTAAATGGCCAAGCTCTTTCTTAGACAAGTTGAAAGCTGCTGTCAGAAGGCTGTGCTCCTTGTCAGATGGAAGCAGCAGCATGAACATAGGAGTTTGACAAGAACTAAAGAGCCACAGAAGAGCGTGGCCTAGGAAAATGAGGCAGGAAAAAGCATATCGCTACATGTGTCCTTGTTGTCGCCTAACAACAGGTAGCAGCATAAACCAGATGCGGGTGAAGTTCTTGCTGGCGACATCTAACGTCAAATGAGCAAACGGGCTTACCACAGCTGCGGTCCTCTGGCAGTCTGAAAGCTTTGCGCACAAGCCGCATGCAAGGCGCCTTCCTTTGCCTTTTGGCAGTGCTCGTGCATTGCCAGCACTAGGCGGGAATGGTCACTATCCCGCACACACGTTTCGTTGTGCCCGTTGCTAAGCGCTCTGGAGCACTGTTTATGACGTAAGCGGAACATATCTTGCCGTTCCATTCTCAGAGCTCCTGAGTTAATCAAACTGAGACTCTTGGTGCGAATGCCAGAGGAAAACATTTCCAATGTGTCTGGCATATAGAAACTGAACCTGGAGAACACCTTTGTCAGGAGCTTTCACCTGCACCGTAGACACACACAGATTTGCATCACATCTAAATGGCCAAGCTCTTTCTTAGACAAGTTGAAAGCTGCTGTCAGAAGGCTGTTCTCCTTGTCAGATGGAAGCAGCAGCATGAACATAAGAGTTTGACAAGAACTAAAGAGCCACAGAAGAGCGTGGCCTAGGAAAATGAGGCAGGAAAAAGCATATCGCTACATGTGTCCTTGTTGTCGCCTAACAACAGGTAGCAGCATAAACCAGATGCGGGTGAAGTTCTTGCAGGCGACATCTAACGTCAAATGAGCAAACGGGCTTACCACAGCTGCGGTCCTCTGGCAGTCTGAAAGCTTTGCGCACAAGCCGGATGCTAAGCGCCTTCCTTTGCCTTTTGGCAGTGCTCGTGCATTGCCAGCACTAGGCGGGAATGGTCACTATCCCGCACACACGTTTCGTTGTGCCCGTTGCTAAGCGCTCTGGAGCACTGTTTATGACGTAAGCGGAACATATCTTGCCGTTCCATTCTCAGAGCTCCTGAGTTAATCAAACTGAGACTCTTGGTGCGAATGCCAGAGGAAAACATTTCCAATGTGTCTGGCATATAGAAACTGAACCTGGAGAACACCTTTGTCAGGAGCTTTCACCTGCACCGTAGACACACACAGATTTGCATCACATCTAAATGGCCAAGCTCTTTCTTAGACAAGTTGAAAGCTGCTGTCAGAAGGCTGTGCTCCTTGTCAGATGGAAGCAGCAGCACTCACATAGGAGTTTGGCAAGCACTAAAGAGCCACAGAAGAGCGTGGCCTAGAAAAATGAGTCAGGAAAAAGCATATCGCTACATGTGTCCTTGTTGTCGCCTAACAACAGGTAGCAGCATAAACCAGATGCGGGTGAAGTTCTTGCAGGCGACATCTAACGTCAAATGAGCAAACGGGCTTACCACAGCTGCGGTCCTCTGGCAGTCTGAAAGCTTTGCGCACAAGCCGGATGCTAAGCGCCTTCCTTTGCCTTTTGGCAGTGCTCGTGCATTTCCAGCACTAGGCGGGAATGGTCACTATCCCACAGACACGTTTCGTTGTGCCCGTTGCTAAGCGCTCTGGAGCACTGTTTATGACGTAAGCGGAACACGTCTTGCCATTCCATTCTCAGAGCTCCTGAGTTACGTAATCAGCGACTCTTGGTGCGAATGCCAGAGGAAAACATTTCCAATGTGTCTGGCAAGGAGAAACTGAACCTGGAGAACACCTTTGTCAGGAGCTTGCACCTGCACCGTAGACACACACAGATTTGCATCACATCTAAATGGCCAAGCTCTTTCTTAGACAAGTTGAAAGCTGCTGTCAGAAGGTTGTGCTCCTTGTCAGATGGAAGCAGCAGCATGAACATAGGAGTTTGACAAGCACTAAAGAGCCACAGAAGAGCGTGGCCTAGAAAAATGAGGCAGGAAAAAGCATATCGCTACATGTGTCCTTGTTGTCGCCTAACAACAGGTAGCAGCATAAACCAGATGCGGGTGAAGTTCTTGCAGGCGACATCTAACGTCAAATGAGCAAACGGGCTTACCACAGCTGCGGTCCTCTGGCAGTCTGAAAGCTTTGCGCACAAGCCGGATGCTAAGCGCCTCCCTTTGCCTTTTGGCAGTGCTCGTGCATTGCCAGCACTAGGCGGGAATGGTCACTATCCCGCACACACGTTTCGTTGTGCCCGTTGCTAAGCGCTCTGGAGCACTGTTTATGACGTAAGCGGAACACATCTTGCCGTTCCATTCTCAGAGCTCCTGAGTTAATCAAACTGAGACTCTTGGTGCGAATGCCAGAGGAAAACATTTCCAATGTGTCTGGCATATAGAAACTGAACCTGGAGAACACCTTTGTCAGGAGCTTTCACCTGCACCGTAGACACACACAGATTTGCATCACATCTAAAGGGCCAAGCTCTTTCTTCGACAAGTTGAAAGCTGCTGTCAGAAGGTTGTGCTCCTTGTCAGATGGAAGCAGCAGCACTCACATTGGAGTTTGGCAAGCACTAAAGAGCCACAGAAGAGCATGGCCTAGGAAAATGAGTCAGGAAAAAGCATATCGCTACATGTGTCCTTGTTGTCGCCTAACAACAGGTAGCAGCATAAACCAGATGCGGGTGAAGTTCTTGCAGGCGACATCTAACGTCAAATGAGCAAACGGGCTTACCACAGCTGCGGTCCTCTGGCAGTCTGAAAGCTTTGCGCACAAGCCGGATGCTAAGCGCCTTCCTTTGCCTTTTGGCAGTGCTCGTGCATTGCCAGCACAAGGCGGGAATGGTCACTATCCCACAGACACGTTTCGTTGTGCCCGTTGCTAAGCGCTCTGGAGCACTGTTTATGACGTAAGTGGAACACCTCTTGCCATTCCATTCTCAGAGCTCCTCAGTTACGTAATCAGCGACTCTTGGTGCGAATGCCAGAGGAAAACATTTCCAATGTGTCTGGCAAGGAGAAACTGAACCTGGAGAACACCTTTGTCAGGAGCTTGCACCTGCACCTTACACACACACAGATTTGCATCACATCTAAATGGCCAAGCTCTTTCTTAGACAAGTTGAAAGCTGCTGTCAGAAGGTTGTGCTCCTTGTCAAATGGAAGCAGCAGCACTCACATAGGAGTTTGGCAAGCACTAAAGAGGCACAGAAGAGCGTGGCCTAGGAAAATGAGTCAGGAAAAAGCATATCGCTACATGTGTCCTTGTTGTCGCCTAACAACAGGTAGCAGCATAAACCAGATGCGGGTGAAGTTCTTGCAGGCGACATCTAACGTCAAATGAGCAAACGGGCTTACCACAGCTGCGGTCCTCTGGCAGTCTGAAAGCTTTGCGCACAAGCCGGATGCTAAGCGCCTTCCTTTGCCTTTTGGCAGTGCTCGTGCATTGCCAGCACTAGGCGGGAATGGTCACTATCCCGCACACACGTTTCGTTGTGCCCGTTGCTAAGCGCTCTGGAGTTCTGTTTATGACGTAAGCATAACACATCTTGCCGTTCCATTCTCAGAGCTCCTGAGTTAATCAAACTGAGACTCTTGGTGCGAATGCCAGAGGAAAACATTTCCAATGTGTCTGGCATATAGAAACTGAACCTGGAGAACACCTTTGTCAGGAGCTTTCACCTGCACCGTAGACACACACAGATTTGCATCACATCTAAATGGCCAAGCTCTTTCTTAGACAAGTTGAAAGCTGCTGTCAGAAGGCTGTGCTCCTTGTTAGATGGAAGCATCAGCACTCACATAGGAGTTTGGCAAGCACTAAAGAGGCACAGAAGAGCGTGGCCTAGGAAAATGAGTGAGGAAAAAGCATATCGCTACATGTGTCCTTGTTGTCGCCTAACAACAGGTAGCAGCATAAACCAGATGCGGGTGAAGTTCTTGCTGGCGACATCTAACGTCAAATGAGCAAACGGGCTTACCACAGCTGCGGTCCTCTGGCAGTCTGAAAGCTTTGCGCACAAGCCGCATGCTAAGCGCCTTCCTTTGCCTTTTGGCAGTGCTCGTGCATTGCCAGCACTAGGCGGGAATGGTCACTATCCCGCACACACGTTTCGTTGTGCCCGTTGCTAAGCGCTCTGGAGCACTGTTTATGACGTAAGCGGAACATATCTTGCCGTTCCATTCTCAGAGCTCCTGAGTTAATCAAACTGAGACTCTTGGTGCGAATGCCAGAGGAAAACATTTCCAATGTGTCTGGCATATAGAAACTGAACCTGGAGAACACCTTTGTCAGGAGCTTTCACCTGCACCGTAGACACACACAGATTTGCATCACATCTAAATGGCCAAGCTCTTTCTTAGACAAGTTGAAAGCTGCTGTCAGAAGGCTGTTCTCCTTGTCAGATGGAAGCAGCAGCATGAACATAAGAGTTTGACAAGAACTAAAGAGCCACAGAAGAGCGTGGCCTAGGAAAATGAGGCAGGAAAAAGCATATCGCTACATGTGTCCTTGTTGTCGCCTAACAACAGGTAGCAGCATAAACCAGATGCGGGTGAAGTTCTTGCAGGCGACATCTAACGTCAAATGAGCAAACGGGCTTACCACAGCTGCGGTCCTCTGGCAGTCTGAAAGCTTTGCGCACAAGCCGGATGCTAAGCGCCTTCCTTTGCCTTTTGGCAGTGCTCGTGCATTGCCAGCACTAGGCGGGAATGGTCACTATCCCGCACACACGTTTCGTTGTGCCCGTTGCTAAGCGCTCTGGAGCACTGTTTATGACGTAAGCGGAACACCTCTTGCCGTTCCATTCTCAGAGCTCCTGAGTTAATCAAACTGAGACTCTTGGTGCGAATGCCAGAGGAAAACATTTCCAATGTGTCTGGCATATAGAAACTGAACCTGGAGAACACCTTTGTCAGGAGCTTTCACCTGCACCGTAGACACACAC
The DNA here is from genome assembly GCF_030490865.1 of Poecile atricapillus. Classification (NCBI taxonomy): domain Eukaryota; kingdom Metazoa; phylum Chordata; class Aves; order Passeriformes; family Paridae; genus Poecile; species Poecile atricapillus. The sequence continues at coordinate 391,654 of NC_081252.1, forward strand.
AGATTTGCATCACATCTAAATGGCCAAGCTCTTTCTTAGACAAGTTGAAAGCTGCTGTCAGAAGGCTGTGCTCCTTGTCAGATGGAAGCAGCAGCACTCACATAGGAGTTTGGCAAGCACTAAAGAGCCACAGAAGAGCGTGGCCTAGAAAAATGAGTCAGGAAAAAGCATATCGCTACATGTGTCCTTGTTGTCGCCTAACAACAGGTAGCAGCATAAACCAGATGCGGGTGAAGTTCTTGCAGGCGACATCTAACGTCAAATGAGCAAACGGGCTTACCACAGCTGCGGTCCTCTGGCAGTCTGAAAGCTTTGCGCACAAGCCGGATGCTAAGCGCCTTCCTTTGCCTTTTGGCAGTGCTCGTGCATTGCCAGCACTAGGCGGGAATGGTCACTATCCCACAGACACGTTTCGTTGTGCCCGTTGCTAAGCGCTCTGGAGCACTGTTTATGACGTAAGCGGAACACGTCTTGCCATTCCATTCTCAGAGCTCCTGAGTTACGTAATCAGCGACTCTTGGTGCGAATGCCAGAGGAAAACATTTCCAATGTGTCTGGCAAGGAGAAACTGAACCTGGAGAACACCTTTGTCAGGAGCTTTCACCTGCACCGTAGACACACACAGATTTGCATCACATCTAAAGGGCCAAGCTCTTTCTTCGACAAGTTGAAAGCTGCTGTCAGAAGGCTGTGCTCCTTGTCAGATGGAAGCAGCAGCACTCACATAGGAGTTTGGCAAGCACTAAAGAGCCACAGAAGAGCGTGGCCTAGGAAAATGAGTCAGGAAAAAGCATATCGCTACATGTGTCCTTGTTGTCGCCTAACAACAGGTAGCAGCATAAACCAGATGCGGGTGAAGTTCTTGCAGGCGACATCTAACGTCAAATGAGCAAGCGGGCTTACCACAGCTGCGGTCCTCTGGCAGTCTGAAAGCTTTGCGCACAAGCCGGATGCTAAGCGCCTTCCTTTGCCTTTTGGCAGTGCTCGTGCATTGCCAGCACAAGGCGGGAATGGTCACTATCCCACAGACACGTTTCGTTGTGCCCGTTGCTAAGCGCTCTGGAGCACTGTTTATGACGTAAGCGGAACACCTCTTGCCGTTCCATTCTCAGAGCTCCTGAGTTACGTAATCTGCGACTCTTGGTGCGAATGCCAGAGGAAAACATTTCCAATGTGTCTGGCATATAGAAACTGAACCTGGAGAACACCTTTGTCAGGAGCTTGCACCTGCACCTTACACGCATACAGATTTGCATCACATCTAAATGGCCAAGCTCTTTCTTAGACAAGTTGAAAGCTGCTGTCAGAAGGCTGTGCTCCTTGTCAGATGGAAGCAGCAGCATGAACATAGGAGTTTGACAAGAACTAAAGAGCCACAGAAGAGCGTGGCCTAGGAAAATGAGTCAGGAAAAAGCATATCGCTACATGTGTCCTTGTTGTCGCCTAACAACAGGTAGCAGCATAAACCAGATGCGGGTGAAGTTCTTGCTGGCGACATCTAACGTCAAATGAGCAAGCGGGCTTACCACAGCTGCGGTCCTCTGGCAGTCTGAAAGCTTTGCGCACAAGCCGGATGCTAAGCGCCTTCCTTTGCCTTTTGGCAGTGCTTGTGCATTGCCAGCACTAGGCGGGAATGGTCACTATCCCGCACACACGTTTCGTTGTGCCCGTTGCTAAGCGCTCTGGAGCACTGTTTATGACGTAAGCGGAACACCTCTTGCCGTTCCATTCTCAGAGCTCCTGAGTTAAGTAATCTGCGGCTCTTGGTGCGAATGCCAGAGGAAAACATTTCCAATGTGTCTGGCATATAGAAACTGAACCTGGAGAACACCTTTGTCAGGAGCTTTCACCTGCACCGTAGACACACACAGATTTGCATCACATCTAAATGGCCAAGCTCTTTCTTAGACAAGTTGAAAGCTGCTGTCAGAAGGCTGTGCTCCTTGTCAGATGGAAGCAGCAGCACTCACATAGGAGTTTGGCAAGCACTAAAGAGCCACAGAAGAGCGTGGCCTAGGAAAATGAGTCAGGAAAAAGCATATCGCTACATGTGTCCTTGTTGTCGCCTAACAACAGGTAGCAGCATAAACCAGATGCGGGTGAAGTTCTTGCTGGCGACATCTAACGTCAAATGAGCAAACGGGCTTACCACAGCTGCGGTCCTCTGGCAGTCTGAAAGCTTTGCGCACAAGCCGGATGCTAAGCGCCTTCCTTTGCCTTTTGGCAGTGCTCGTGCATTGCCAGCACTAGGCGGGAATGGTCACTATCCCGCACACACGTTTCGTTGTGCCCGTTGCTAAGCGCTCTGGAGCACTGTTTATGACGTAAGCGGAACACCTCTTGCCGTTCCATTCTCAGAGCTCCTCAGTTAAGTAATCTGCGATTCTTGGTGCGAATGATAGAGGAAAACATTTCCAATGTGTCTGGCATATAGAAACTGAACCTGGAGAACACCTTTGTCAGGAGCTTTCACCTGCACCGTAGACACACACAGACTTGCATCACATCTAAATGGCCAAGCTCTTTCTTAGACAAGTTGAAAGCTGCTGTCAGAAGGCTGTGCTCCTTGTCAGATGGAAGCAGCAGCACTCACATAGGAGTTTGACAAGAACTAAAGAGCCACAGAAGAGCGTGGCCTAGGAAAATGAGTCAGGAAAAAGCATATCGCTACATGTGTCCTTGTTGTCGCCTAACAACAGGTAGCAGCATAAACCAGATGCGGGTGAAGTTCTTGCTGGCGACATCTAACGTCAAATGAGCAAACGGGCTTACCACAGCTGCGGTCCTCTGGCAGTCTGAAAGCTTTGCGCACAAGCCGCATGCAAAACGCCTTCCTTTGCCTTTTGGCAGTGCTCGTGCATTGCCAGCACTAGGCGGGAATGGTCACTATCCCGCACACACGTTTCGTTGTGCCCGTTGCTAAGCGCTCTGGAGCACTGTTTATGACGTAAGCGGAACACCTCTTGCCATTCCATTCTCAGAGCTCCTGAGTTAATCAAACTGAGACTCTTGGTGCGAATGCCAGAGGAAAACATTTCCAATGTGTCTGGCAAGGAGAAACTGAACCTGGAGAACACCTTTGTCAGGAGCTTTCACCTGCACCGTAGACACACACAGATTTGCATCACATCTAAATGGCCAAGCTCTTTCTTAGACAAGTTGAAAGCTGCTGTCAGAAGGCTGTGCCCCTTGTCAGATGGAAGCAGCAGCACTCACATAGGAGTTTGGCAAGCACTAAAGAGCCACAGAAGAGCGTGGCCTAGGAAAATGAGTCAGGAAAAAGCATATCGCTACATGTGTCCTTGTTGTCGCCTAACAACAGGTAGCAGCATAAACCAGATGCGGGTGAAGTTCTTGCTGGCGACATCTAACGTCAAATGAGCAAACGGGCTTACCACAGCTGCGGTCCTCTGGCAGTCTGAAAGCTTTGCGCACAAGCCGCATGCAAGGCGCCTTCCTTTGCCTTTTGGCAGTGCTCGTGCATTGCCAGCACTAGGCGGGAATGGTCACTATCCCGCACACACGTTTCGTTGTGCCCGTTGCTAAGCGCTCTGGAGCACTGTTTATGACGTAAGCGGAACACCTCTTGCCATTCCATTCTCAGAGCTCCTGAGTTAATCAAACTGAGACTCTTGGTGCGAATGCCAGAGGAAAACATTTCCAATGTGTCTGGCATATAGAAACTGAACCTGGAGAACACCTTTGTCAGGAGCTTTCACCTGCACCGTAGACACACACAGATTTGCATCACATCTAAATGGCCAAGCTCTTTCTTAGACAAGTTGAAAGCTGCTGTCAGAAGGTTGTGCTCCTTGTCAGATGGAAGCAGCAGCACTCACATAGGAGTTTGGCAAGCACTAAAGAGCCACAGAAGAGCGTGGCCTAGGAAAATGAGTGAGGAAAAAGCATATCGCTACATGTGTCCTTGTTGTCGCCTAACAACAGGTAGCAGCATAAACCAGATGCGGGTGAAGTTCTTGCTGGCGACATCTAACGTCAAATGAGCAAACGGGCTTACCACAGCTACAGTCCTCTGGCAGTCTGAAAGCTTTGCGCACAAGCCGCATGCTAAGCGCCTTCCTTTGCCTTTTGGCAGTGCTCGTGCATTGCCAGCACTAGGCGGGAATGGTCACTATCCCACAGACACGTTTCGTTGTGCCCGTTGCTAAGCGCTCTGGAGCACTGTTTATGATGTAAGCGGAACACCTCTTGCCGTTCCATTCTCAGAGCTCCTGAGTTACGTAATCTGCGACTCTTGGTGCGAATGCCAGAGGAAAACATTTCCAATGTGTCTGGCAAGGAGAAACTGAACCTGGAGAACACCTTTGTCAGGAGCTTGCACCTGCACCTTACACACACACAGATTTGCATCACATCTAAATGGCCAAGCTCTTTCTTAGACAAGTTGAAAGCTGCTGTCAGAAGGCTGTGCTCCTTGTCAGATGGAAGCAGCAGCACTCACATAGGAGTTTGACAAGAACTAAAGAGCCACAGAAGAGCGTGGCCTAGGAAAATGAGTCAGGAAAAAGCATATCGCTACATGTGTCCTTGTTGTCGCCTAACAACAGGTAGCAGCATAAACCAGATGCGGGTGAAGTTCTTGCAGGCGACATCTAACGTCAAATGAGGAAGCGGGCTTACCACAGCTGCGGTCCTCTGGCAGTCTGAAAGCTTTGCACACAAGCCGGATGCTAAGCGCCTTCCTTTGCCTTTTGGCAGTGCTCGTGCATTGCCAGCACTAGGCGGGAATGGTCACTATCCCACAGACACGTTTCGTTGTGCCCGTTGCTAAGCGCTCTGGAGCACTGTTTATGATGTAAGCGGAACACCTCTTGCCGTTCCATTCTCAGAGCTCCTGAGTTACGTAATCTGCGACTCTTGGTGCGAATGCCAGAGGAAAACATTTCCAATGTGTCTGGCAAGGAGAAACTGAACCTGGAGAACACCTTTGTCAGGAGCTTTCACCTGCACCTTACACACACACAGATTTGCATCACATCTAAATGGCCAAGCTCTTTCTTAGACAAGTTGAAAGCTGCTGTCAGAAGGCTGTGCTCCTTGTCAGATGGAAGCAGCAGCACTCACATAGGAGTTTGACAAGAACTAAAGAGCCACAGAAGAGCGTGGCCTAGGAAAATGAGTGAGGAAAAAGCATATCGCTACATGTGTCCTTGTTGTCGCCTAACAACAGGTAGCAGCATAAACCAGATGCGGGTGAAGTTCTTGCAGGCGACATCTAACGTCAAATGAGGAAGCGGGCTTACCACAGCTGCGGTCCTCTGGCAGTCTGAAAGCTTTGCACACAAGCCGGATGCTAAGCGCCTTCCTTTGCCTTTTGGCAGTGCTCGTGCATTGCCAGCACTAGGCGGGAATGGTCACTATCCCGCACACACGTTTCGTTGTGCCCGTTGCTAAGCGCTCTGGAGCACTGTTTATGACGTAAGCGGAACACCTCTTGCCGTTCCATTCTCAGATCTCCTGAGTTAAGTAATCTGCGGCTCTTGGTGCGAATGATAGAGGAAAACATTTCCAATGTGTCTGGCAAGGAGAAACTGAACCTGGAGAACACCTTTGTCAGGAGCTTTCACCTGCACCGTAGACACACACAGATTTGCATCACATCTAAATGGCCAAGCTCTTTCTTAGACAAGTTGAAAGCTGCTGTCAGAAGGCTGTGCTCCTTGTCAGATGGAAGCAGCAGCACTCACATAGGAGTTTGGCAAGCACTAAAGAGCCACAGAAGAGCGTGGCCTAGGAAAATGAGTGAGGAAAAAGCATATCGCTACATGTGTCCTTGTTGTCGCCTAACAACAGGTAGCAGCATAAACCAGATGCGGGTGAAGTTCTTGCTGGCGACATCTAACGTCAAATGAGCAAACGGGCTTACCACAGCTGCGGTCCTCTGGCAGTCTGAAAGCTTTGCGCAGAAGCCGGATGCTAAGCGCCTTCCTTTGCCTTTTGGCAGTGCTCGTGCATTGCCAGCACTAGGCGGGAATGGTCACTATCCCGCACACACGTTTCGTTGTGCCCGTTGCTAAGCGCTCTGGAGCACTGTTTATGACGTAAGCGGAACACCTCTTGCCGTTCCATTCTCAGAGCTCCTGAGTTAAGTAATCTGCGGCTCTTGGTGCGAATGATAGAGGAAAACATTTCCAATGTGTCTGGCAAGGAGAAACTGAACCTGGAGAACACCTTTGTCAGGAGCTTTCACCTGCACCGTAGACACACACAGATTTGCATCACATCTAAATGGCCAAGCTCTTTCTCCAACAAGTTGAAAGCTGCTGTCAGAAGGCTGTGCTCCTTGTCAGATGGAAGCATCAGCACTCACATAGGAGTTTGGCAAGCACTAAAGAGCCACAGAAGAGCGTGGCCTAGGAAAATGAGTCAGGAAAAAGCATATCGCTACATGTGTCCTTGTTGTCGCCTAACAACAGGTAGCAGCATAAACCAGATGCGGGTGAAGTTCTTGCTGGCGACATCTAACGTCAAATGAGCAAACGGGCTTACCACAGCTGCGGTCCTCTGGCAGTCTGAAAGCTTTGCGCACAAGCCGGATGCTAAGCGCCTTCCTTTGCCTTTTGGCAGTGCTCGTGCATTGCCAGCACTAGGCGGGAATGGTCACTATCCCGCACACACGTTTCGTTGTGCCCGTTGCTAAGCGCTCTGGAGCACTGTTTATGACGTAAGCGGAACACCTCTTGCCGTTCCATTCTCAGAGCTCCTGAGTTAATCAAACTGAGACTCTTGGTGCGAATGCCAGTGGAAAACATTTCCAATGTGTCTGGCATATAGAAACTGAACCTGGAGAACACCTTTGTCAGGAGCTTTCACCTGCACCGTAGACACACACAGATTTGCATCACATCTAAATGGCCAAGCTCTTTCTTAGACAAGTTGAAAGCTGCTGTCAGAAGGCTGTGCTCCTTGTCAGATGGAAGCAGCAGCACTCACATAGGAGTTTGGCAAGCACTAAAGAGCCACAGAAGAGCGTGGCCTAGGAAAATGAGTGAGGAAAAAGCATATCGCTACATGTGTCCTTGTTGTCGCCTAACAACAGGTAGCAGCATAAACCAGATGCGGGTGAAGTTCTTGCTGGCGACATCTAACGTCAAATGAGCAAACGGGCTTACCACAGCTGCGGTCCTCTGGCAGTCTGAAAGCTTTGCACACAAGCCGGATGTTATGCGCCTTCCTTTGCCTTTTGGCAGTGCTCGTGCATTGCCAGCACTAGGCGGGAATGCTCACTATCCCGCACACACGTTTCGTTGTGCCCGTTGCTAAGCGCTCTGGAGCACTGTTTATGACGTAAGCGGAACACCTCTTGCCATTCCATTCTCAGAGCTCCTGAGTTACGTAATCAGCAACTCTTGGTGCGAATGCCAGAGGAAAACATTTCCAATGTGTCTGGCAAGGAGAAACTGAACCTGGAGAACACCTTTGTCAGGAGCTTTCACCTGCACCTTACACACACACAGATTTGCATCACAGTTAAATAGCCAAGCTCTTTCTTAGACAAGTTGAAAGCTGCTGTCAGAAGGTTGTGCTCCTTGTCAAATGGAAGCTGCAGCATGAACATAGGAGTTTGGCAAGCACTAAAGAGCCACAGAAGAGCGTGGCCTAGGAAAATGAGGCAGGAAAAAGCATATCGCTACATGTGTCCTTGTTGTCGCCTAACAACAGGTAGCAGCATAAACCAGATGCGGGTGTAGTTCTTGCAGGCGACATCTAACGTCAAATGAGCAAGCGGGCTTACCACAGCTACAGTCCTCTGGCAGTCTGAAAGCTTTGCGCACAAGCCGGATGCTAAGCGCCTTCCTTTGCCTTTTGGCAGTGCTCGTGCATTGCCAGCACTAGGCGGGAATGGTCACTATCCCACAGACACGTTTCGTTGTGCCCGTTGCTAAGCGCTCTGGAGCACTGTTTATGACGTAAGCGGAACACCTCTTGCCGTTCCATTCTCAGAGCTCCTGAGTTAATCAAACTGAGACTCTTGGTGCGAATGCCAGAGGAAAACATTTCCAATGTGTCTGGCATATAGAAACTGAACCTGGAGAACACCTTTGTCAGGAGCTTTCACCTGCACCGTAGACACACACAGATTTGCATCACATCTAAATGGCCAAGCTCTTTCTTAGACAAGTTGAAAGCTGCTGTCAGAAGGCTGTGCTCCTTGTCAGATGGAAGCAGCAGCACTCACATAGGAGTTTGACAAGAACTAAAGAGCCACAGAAGAGCGTGGCCTAGGAAAATGAGTCAGGAAAAAGCATATCGCTACATGTGTCCTTGTTGTCGCCTAACAACAGGTAGCAGCATAAACCAGATGCGGGTGAAGTTCTTGCAGGCGACATCTAACGTCAAATGAGCAAACGGGCTTACCACAGCTGCGGTCCTCTGGCAGTCTGAAAGCTTTGCGCACAAGCCGCATGCTAAGCGCCTTCCTTTGCCTTTTGGCAGTGCTCGTGCATTGCCAGCACTAGGCGGGAATGGTCACTATCCCCACACACGTTTCGTTGTGCCCGTTGCTAAGCGCTCTGGAGCACTGTTTATGACGTAAGCGGAACACCTCTTGCCGTTCCATTCTCAGAGCTCCTGAGTTACGTAATCTGCGACCCTTGGTGCGAATGCCAGAGGAAAACATTTCCAATGTGTCTGGCAAGGAGAAACTGAACCTGGAGAACACCTTTGTCAGGAGCTTGCACCTGCACCTTACACACACACAGATTTGCATCACATCTAAATGGCCAAGCTCTTTCTTAGACAAGTTGAAAGCTGCTGTCAGAAGGCTGTGCTCCTTGTCAGATGGAAGCAGCAGCACTCACATAGGAGTTTGACAAGAACTAAAGAGCCACAGAAGAGCGTGGCCTAGGAAAATGAGTGAGGAAAAAGCATATCGCTACATGTGTCCTTGTTGTCGCCTAACAACAGGTAGCAGCATAAACCAGATGCGGGTGAAGTTCTTGCTGGCGACATCTAACGTCAAATGAGCAAACGGGCTTACCACAGCTGCGGTCCTCTGGCAGTCTGAAAGCTTTGCGCACAAGCCGGATGCTAAGCGCCTTCCTTTGCCTTTTGGCAGTGCTCGTGCATTGCCAGCACAAGGCGGGAATGGTCACTATCCCGCACACACGTTTCGTTGTGCCCGTTGCTAAGCGCTCTGGAGCACTGTTTATGACGTAAGCGGAACACCTCTTGCCGTTCCATTCTCAGAGCTCCTCAGTTAAGTAATCTGCGATTCTTGGTGCGAATGATAGAGGAAAACATTTCCAATGTGTCTGGCATATAGAAACTGAACCTGGAGAACACCTTTGTCAGGAGCTTTCACCTGCACCGTAGACACACACAGATTTGCATCACATCTAAATGGCCAAGCTCTTTCTTAGACAAGTTGAAAGCTGCTGTCAGAAGGCTGTGCTCCTTGTTAGATGGAAGCATCAGCACTCACATAGGAGTTTGGCAAGCACTAAAGAGGCACAGAAGAGCGTGGCCTAGGAAAATGAGGCAGGAAAAAGCATATCGCTACATGTGTCCTTGTTGTCGCCTAACAACAGGTAGCAGCATAAACCAGATGCGGGTGAAGTTCTTGCTGGCGACATCTAACGTCAAATGAGCAAACGGGCTTACCACAGCTGCGGTCCTCTGGCAGTCTGAAAGCTTTGCGCACAAGCCGCATGCTAAGCGCCTTCCTTTGCCTTTTGGCAGTGCTCGTGCATTGCCAGCACTAGGCGGGAATGGTCACTATCCCGCACACACGTTTCGTTGTGCCCGTTGCTAAGCGCTCTGGAGCACTGTTTATGACGTAAGCGGAACACCTCTTGCCGTTCCATTCTCAGAGCTCCTGAGTTAATCAAACTGAGACTCTTGGTGCGAATGCCAGAGGAAAACATTTCCAATGTGTCTGGCATATAGAAACTGAACCTGGAGAACACCTTTGTCAGGAGCTTTCACCTGCACCTTACACACACACAGATTTGCATCACATCTAAATGGCCAAGCTCTTTCTTAGACAAGTTGAAAGCTGCTGTCAGAAGGCTGTGCTCCTTGTCAGATGGAAGCAGCAGCATGAACATAGGAGTTTGGCAAGCACTAAAGAGCCACAGAAGAGCGTGGCCTAGGAAAATGAGTGAGGAAAAAGCATATCGCTACATGTGTCCTTGTTGTCGCCTAACAACAGGTAGCAGCATAAACCAGATGCGGGTGAAGTTCTTGCTGGCGACATCTAACGTCAAATGAGCAAACGGGCTTACCACAGCTACGGTCCTCTGGCAGTCTGAAAGCTTTGCGCACAAGCCGCATGCTAAGCGCCTTCCTTTGCCTTTTGGCAGTGCTCGTGCATTGCCAGCACTAGGCGGGAATGGTCACTATCCCACAGACACGTTTCGTTGTGCCCGTTGCTAAGCGCTCTGGAGCACTGTTTATGATGTAAGCGGAACACCTCTTGCCGTTCCATTCTCAGAGCTCCTGAGTTACGTAATCTGCGACTCTTGGTGCGAATGCCAGAGGAAAACATTTCCAATGTGTCTGGCAAGGAGAAACTGAACCTGGAGAACACCTTTGTCAGGAGCTTGCACCTGCACCTTACACACACACAGATTTGCATCACATCTAAATGGCCAAGCTCTTTCTTAGACAAGTTGAAAGCTGCTGTCAGAAGGCTGTGCTCCTTGTCAGATGGAAGCAGCAGCACTCACATAGGAGTTTGACAAGAACTAAAGAGCCACAGAAGAGCGTGGCCTAGGAAAATGAGTCAGGAAAAAGCATATCGCTACATGTGTCCTTGTTGTCGCCTAACAACAGGTAGCAGCATAAACCAGATGCGGGTGAAGTTCTTGCAGGCGACATCTAACGTCAAATGAGGAAGCGGGCTTACCACAGCTGCGGTCCTCTGGCAGTCTGAAAGCTTTGCACACAAGCCGGATGCTAAGCGCCTTCCTTTGCCTTTTGGCAGTGCTCGTGCATTGCCAGCACTAGGCGGGAATGGTCACTATCCCACAGACACGTTTCGTTGTGCCCGTTGCTAAGCGCTCTGGAGCACTGTTTATGATGTAAGCGGAACACCTCTTGCCGTTCCATTCTCAGAGCTCCTGAGTTACGTAATCTGCGACTCTTGGTGCGAATGCCAGAGGAAAACATTTCCAATGTGTCTGGCAAGGAGAAACTGAACCTGGAGAACACCTTTGTCAGGAGCTTGCACCTGCACCTTACACACACACAGATTTGCATCACATCTAAATGGCCAAGCTCTTTCTTAGACAAGTTGAAAGCTGCTGTCAGAAGGCTGTGCTCCTTGTCAGATGGAAGCAGCAGCACTCACATAGGAGTTTGACAAGAACTAAAGAGCCACAGAAGAGCGTGGCCTAGGAAAATGAGTGAGGAAAAAGCATATCGCTACATGTGTCCTTGTTGTCGCCTAACAACAGGTAGCAGCATAAACCAGATGCGGGTGAAGTTCTTGCAGGCGACATCTAACGTCAAATGAGGAAGCGGGCTTACCACAGCTGCGGTCCTCTGGCAGTCTGAAAGCTTTGCACACAAGCCGGATGCTAAGCGCCTTCCTTTGCCTTTTGGCAGTGCTCGTGCATTGCCAGCACTAGGCGGGAATGCTCACTATCCCGCACACACGTTTCGTTGTGCCCGTTGCTAAGCGCTCTGGAGCACTGTTTATGACGTAAGCGGAACACCTCTTGCCGTTCCATTCTCAGATCTCCTGAGTTAAGTAATCTGCGGCTCTTGGTGCGAATGATAGAGGAAAACATTTCCAATGTGTCTGGCAAGGAGAAACTGAACCTGGAGAACACCTTTGTCAGGAGCTTTCACCTGCACCGTAGACACACACAGATTTGCATCACATCTAAATGGCCAAGCTCTTTCTTAGACAAGTTGAAAGCTGCTGTCAGAAGGCTGTGCTCCTTGTCAGATGGAAGCAGCAGCACTCACATAGGAGTTTGGCAAGCACTAAAGAGCCACAGAAGAGCGTGGCCTAGGAAAATGAGTCAGGAAAAAGCATATCGCTACATGTGTCCTTGTTGTCGCCTAACAACAGGTAGCAGCATAAACCAGATGCGGGTGAAGTTCTTGCTGGCGACATCTAACGTCAAATGAGCAAACGGGCTTACCACAGCTGCGGTCCTCTGGCAGTCTGAAAGCTTTGCGCAGAAGCCGGATGCTAAGCGCCTTCCTTTGCCTTTTGGCAGTGCTCGTGCATTGCCAGCACTAGGCGGGAATGGTCACTATCCCGCACACACGTTTCGTTGTGCCCGTTGCTAAGCGCTCTGGAGCACTGTTTATGACGTAAGCGGAACACCTCTTGCCGTTCCATTCTCAGAGCTCCTGAGTTAAGTAATCTGCGGCTCTTGGTGCGAATGATAGAGGAAAACATTTCCAATGTGTCTGGCAAGGAGAAACTGAACCTGGAGAACACCTTTGTCAGGAGCTTTCACCTGCACCGTAGACACACACAGATTTGCATCACATCTAAATGGCCAAGCTCTTTCTCCAACAAGTTGAAAGCTGCTGTCAGAAGGCTGTGCTCCTTGTCAGATGGAAGCATCAGCACTCACATAGGAGTTTGGCAAGCACTAAAGAGCCACAGAAGAGCGTGGCCTAGGAAAATGAGTCAGGAAAAAGCATATCGCTACATGTGTCCTTGTTGTCGCCTAACAACAGGTAGCAGCATAAACCAGATGCGGGTGAAGTTCTTGCTGGCGACATCTAACGTCAAATGAGCAAACGGGCTTACCACAGCTGCGGTCCTCTGGCAGTCTGAAAGCTTTGCGCACAAGCCGGATGCTAAGCGCCTTCCTTTGCCTTTTGGCAGTGCTCGTGCATTGCCAGCACTAGGCGGGAATGGTCACTATCCCGCACACACGTTTCGTTGTGCCCGTTGCTAAGCGCTCTGGAGCACTGTTTATGACGTAAGCGGAACACCTCTTGCCGTTCCATTCTCAGAGCTCCTGAGTTAATCAAACTGAGACTCTTGGTGCGAATGCCAGTGGAAAACATTTCCAATGTGTCTGGCATATAGAAACTGAACCTGGAGAACACCTTTGTCAGGAGCTTTCACCTGCACCGTAGACACACACAGATTTGCATCACATCTAAATGGCCAAGCTCTTTCTTAGACAAGTTGAAAGCTGCTGTCAGAAGGCTGTGCTCCTTGTCAGATGGAAGCAGCAGCACTCACATAGGAGTTTGGCAAGCACTAAAGAGCCACAGAAGAGCGTGGCCTAGGAAAATGAGTGAGGAAAAAGCATATCGCTACATGTGTCCTTGTTGTCGCCTAACAACAGGTAGCAGCATAAACCAGATGCGGGTGAAGTTCTTGCTGGCGACATCTAACGTCAAATGAGCAAACGGGCTTACCACAGCTGCGGTCCTCTGGCAGTCTGAAAGCTTTGCACACAAGCCGGATGTTATGCGCCTTCCTTTGCCTTTTGGCAGTGCTCGTGCATTGCCAGCACTAGGCGGGAATGCTCACTATCCCGCACACACGTTTCGTTGTGCCCGTTGCTAAGCGCTCTGGAGCACTGTTTATGACGTAAGCGGAACACCTCTTGCCATTCCATTCTCAGAGCTCCTGAGTTACGTAATCAGCAACTCTTGTTGCGAATGCCAGAGGAAAACATTTCCAATGTGTCTGGCAAGGAGAAACTGAACCTGGAGAACACCTTTGTCAGGAGCTTTCACCTGCACCTTACACACACACAGATTTGCATCACAGTTAAATAGCCAAGCTCTTTCTTAGACAAGTTGAAAGCTGCTGTCAGAAGGTTGTGCTCCTTGTCAAATGGAAGCTGCAGCATGAACATAGGAGTTTGGCAAGCACTAAAGAGCCACAGAAGAGCGTGGCCTAGGAAAATGAGGCAGGAAAAAGCATATCGCTACATGTGTCCTTGTTGTCGCCTAACAACAGGTAGCAGCATAAACCAGATGCGGGTGTAGTTCTTGCAGGCGACATCTAACGTCAAATGAGCAAGCGGGCTTACCACAGCTACAGTCCTCTGGCAGTCTGAAAGCTTTGCGCACAAGCCGGATGCTAAGCGCCTTCCTTTGCCTTTTGGCAGTGCTCGTGCATTGCCAGCACTAGGCGGGAATGGTCACTATCCCACAGACACGTTTCGTTGTGCCCGTTGCTAAGCGCTCTGGAGCACTGTTTATGACGTAAGCGGAACACCTCTTGCCGTTCCATTCTCAGAGCTCCTGAGTTAATCAAACTGAGACTCTTGGTGCGAATGCCAGAGGAAAACATTTCCAATGTGTCTGGCATATAGAAACTGAACCTGGAGAACACCTTTGTCAGGAGCTTTCACCTGCACCGTAGACACACACAGATTTGCATCACATCTAAATGGCCAAGCTCTTTCTTAGACAAGTTGAAAGCTGCTGTCAGAAGGCTGTGCTCCTTGTCAGATGGAAGCAGCAGCACTCACATAGGAGTTTGACAAGAACTAAAGAGCCACAGAAGAGCGTGGCCTAGGAAAATGAGTCAGGAAAAAGCATATCGCTACATGTGTCCTTGTTGTCGCCTAACAACAGGTAGCAGCATAAACCAGATGCGGGTGAAGTTCTTGCAGGCGACATCTAACGTCAAATGAGCAAACGGGCTTACCACAGCTGCGGTCCTCTGGCAGTCTGAAAGCTTTGCGCAGAAGCCGGATGCTAAGCGCCTTCCTTTGCCTTTTGGCAGTGCTCGTGCATTGCCAGCACTAGGCGGGAATGGTCACTATCCCCACACACGTTTCGTTGTGCCCGTTGCTAAGCGCTCTGGAGCACTGTTTATGACGTAAGCGGAACACCTCTTGCCGTTCCATTCTCAGAGCTCCTGAGTTACGTAATCTGCGACCCTTGGTGCGAATGCCAGAGGAAAACATTTCCAATGTGTCTGGCAAGGAGAAACTGAACCTGGAGAACACCTTTGTCAGGAGCTTGCACCTGCACCTTACACACACACAGATTTGCATCACATCTAAATGGCCAAGCTCTTTCTTAGACAAGTTGAAAGCTGCTGTCAGAAGGCTGTGCTCCTTGTCAGATGGAAGCAGCAGCACTCACATAGGAGTTTGACAAGAACTAAAGAGCCACAGAAGAGCGTGGCCTAGGAAAATGAGTGAGGAAAAAGCATATCGCTACATGTGTCCTTGTTGTCGCCTAACAACAGGTAGCAGCATAAACCAGATGCGGGTGAAGTTCTTGCTGGCGACATCTAACGTCAAATGAGCAAACGGGCTTACCACAGCTGCGGTCCTCTGGCAGTCTGAAAGCTTTGCGCACAAGCCGGATGCTAAGCGCCTTCCTTTGCCTTTTGGCAGTGCTCGTGCATTGCCAGCACAAGGCGGGAATGGTCACTATCCCGCACACACGTTTCGTTGTGCCCGTTGCTAAGCGCTCTGGAGCACTGTTTATGACGTAAGCGGAACACCTCTTGCCGTTCCATTCTCAGAGCTCCTCAGTTAAGTAATCTGCGATTCTTGGTGCGAATGATAGAGGAAAACATTTCCAATGTGTCTGGCATATAGAAACTGAACCTGGAGAACACCTTTGTCAGGAGCTTTCACCTGCACCGTAGACACACACAGATTTGCATCACATCTAAATGGCCAAGCTCTTTCTTAGACAAGTTGAAAGCTGCTGTCAGAAGGCTGTGCTCCTTGTTAGATGGAAGCATCAGCACTCACATAGGAGTTTGGCAAGCACTAAAGAGGCACAGAAGAGCGTGGCCTAGGAAAATGAGGCAGGAAAAAGCATATCGCTACATGTGTCCTTGTTGTCGCCTAACAACAGGTAGCAGCATAAACCAGATGCGGGTGAAGTTCTTGCTGGCGACATCTAACGTCAAATGAGCAAACGGGCTTACCACAGCTGCGGTCCTCTGGCAGTCTGAAAGCTTTGCGCACAAGCCGCATGCTAAGCGCCTTCCTTTGCCTTTTGGCAGTGCTCGTGCATTGCCAGCACTAGGCGGGAATGGTCACTATCCCGCACACACGTTTCGTTGTGCCCGTTGCTAAGCGCTCTGGAGCACTGTTTATGACGTAAGCGGAACACCTCTTGCCGTTCCATTCTCAGAGCTCCTGAGTTAATCAAACTGAGACTCTTGGTGCGAATGCCAGAGGAAAACATTTCCAATGTGTCTGGCATATAGAAACTGAACCTGGAGAACACCTTTGTCAGGAGCTTTCACCTGCACCTTACACACACACAGATTTGCATCACATCTAAATGGCCAAGCTCTTTCTTAGACAAGTTGAAAGCTGCTGTCAGAAGGCTGTGCTCCTTGTCAGATGGAAGCAGCAGCATGAACATAGGAGTTTGGCAAGCACTAAAGAGCCACAGAAGAGCGTGGCCTAGGAAAATGAGGCAGGAAAAAGCATATCGCTACATGTGTCCTTGTTGTCGCCTAACAACAGGTAGCAGCATAAACCAGATGCGGGTGAAGTTCTTGCAGGCGACATCTAACGTCAAATGAGCAAGCGGGCTTACCACAGCTGCGGTCCTCTGGCAGTCTGAAAGCTTTGCGCACAAGCCGCATGCTAAGCGCCTTCCTTTGCCTTTTGGCAGTGCTCGTGCATTGCCAGCACTAGGCGGGAATGGTCACTATCCCGCACACACGTTTCGTTGTGCCCGTTGCTAAGCGCTCTGGAGCACTGTTTATGACGTAAGCGGAACACCTCTTGCCGTTCCATTCTCAGAGCTCCTGAGTTAATCAAACTGAGACTCTTGGTGCGAATGCCAGAGGAAAACATTTCCAATGTGTCTGGCATATAGAAACTGAACCTGGAGAACACCTTTGTCAGGAGCTTTCACCTGCACCGTAGACACACACAGATTTGCATCACATCTAAATGGCCAAGCTCTTTCTTAGACAAGTTGAAAGCTGCTGTCAGAAGGTTGTGCTCCTTGTCAGATGGAAGCAGCAGCATGAACATAGGAGTTTGACAAGCACTAAAGAGCCACAGAAGAGCGTGGCCTTGAAAAATGAGGCAGGAAAAAGCATATCGCTACATGTGTCCTTGTTGTCGCCTAACAACAGGTAGCAGCATAAACCAGATGCGGGTGAAGTTCTTGCAGGCGACATCTAACGTCAAATGAGCAAACGGGCTTACCACAGCTGCGGTCCTCTGGCAGTCTGAAAGCTTTGCGCACAAGCCGCATGCAAGGCGCCTTCCTTTGCCTTTTGGCAGTGCTCGTGCATTGCCAGCACTAGGCGGGAATGGTCACTATCCCGCAAACACGTTTCGTTGTGCCCGTTGCTAAGCGCTCTGGATCACTGTTTATGATGTAAGCGGAACACATCTTGCCGTTCCATTCTCAGAGCTCCTGAGTTAATCAAACTGAGACTCTTGGTGCGAATGCCAGAGGAAAACATTTCCAATGTGTCTGGCATATAGAAACTGAACCTGGAGAACACCTTTGTCAGGAGCTTTCACCTGCACCGTAGACACACACAGATTTGCATCACATCTAAATGGCCAAGCTCTTTCTTAGACAAGTTGAAAGCTGCTGTCAGAAGGCTGTTCTCCTTGTCAGATGGAAGCAGCAGCATGAACATAAGAGTTTGACAAGAACTAAAGAGCCACAGAAGAGCGTGGCCTAGGAAAATGAGTCAGGAAAAAGCATATCGCTACATGTGTCCTTGTTGTCGCCTAACAACAGGTAGCAGCATAAACCAGATGCGGGTGAAGTTCTTGCTGGCGACATCTAACGTCAAATGAGCAAACGGGCTTACCACAGCTGCGGTCCTCTGGCAGTCTGAAAGCTTTGCGCACAAGCCGCATGCTAAGCTCCTTCCTTTGCCTTTTGGCAGTGCTCGTGCATTGCCAGCACTAGGCGGGAATGGTCACTATCCCGCACACACGTTTCGTTGTGCCCGTTGCTAAGCGCTCTGGAGCACTGTTTATGACGTAAGCGGAACACCTCTTGCCATTCCATTCTCAGAGCTCCTGAGTTACGTAATCAGCGACTCTTGGTGCGAATGCCAGAGGAAAACATTTCCAATGTGTCTGGCAAGGAGAAACTGAACCTGGAGAACACCTTTGTCAGGAGCTTGCACCTGCACCTTACACACACACAGATTTGCATCACATCTAAATGGCCAAGCTCTTTCTTAGACAAGTTGAAAGCTGCTATCAGAAGGTTGTGCTCCTTGTCAAATGGAAGCATCAGCACTCACATAGGAGTTTGGCAAGCACTAAAGAGCCACAGAAGAGCGTGGCCTAGGAAAATGAGTCAGGAAAAAGCATATCGCTACATGTGTCCTTGTTGTCGCCTAACAACAGGTAGCAGCATAAACCAGATGCGGGTGAAGTTCTTGCAGGCGACATCTAACGTCAAATGAGCAAGCAAGCTTACCACAGCTGCGGTCCTCTGGCAGTCTGAAAGCTTTGCGCACAAGCTGCATGCTAAGCGCCTTCCTTTGCCTTTTGGCAGTGCTCGTGCATTGCCAGCACTAGGCGGGAATGGTCACTATCCCACACACACGTTTCGTTGTGCCCGTCGCTAAGCGCTCTGGAGCACTGTTTATGACGTAAGCGGAACACCTCTTGCCATTCCATTCTCAGAGCTCCTGAGTTACATAATCAGCGACTCTTGGTGCGAATGCCAGAGGAAAACATTTCCAATGTGTCTGGCATATAGAAACTGAACCTGGAGAACACCTTTGTCAGGAGCTTTCACCTGCACCGTAGACACACACAGATTTGCATCACATCTAAATGGCCAAGCTCTTTCTTAGACAAGTTGAAAGCTGCTGTCAGAAGGTTGTGCTCCTTGTCAGATGGAAGCAGCAGCACTCACATAGGAGTTTGGCAAGCACTAAAGAGCCACAGAAGAGCGTGGCCTAGGAAAATGAGGCAGGAAAAAGCATATCGCTACATGTGTCCTTGTTGTCGCCTAACAACAGGTAGCAGCATAAACCAGATGCGGGTGAAGTTCTTGCTGGCGACATCTAACGTCAAATGAGCAAGCAGGCTTACCACAGCTACAGTCCTCTGGCAGTCTGAAAGCTTTGCGCACAAGCCGCATGCTAAGCGCCTTCCTTTGCCTTTTGGCAGTGCTCGTGCATTGCCAGCACTAGGCGGGAATGGTCACTATCCCACAGACACGTTTCGTTGTGCCCGTTGCTAAGCGCTCTGGAGCACTGTTTATGATGTAAGCGGAACACCTCTTGCCGTTCCATTCTCAGAGCTCCTGAGTTACGTAATCTGCGACTCTTGGTGCGAATGCCAGAGGAAAACATTTCCAATGTGTCTGGCATATAGAAACTGAACCTGGAGAACACCTTTGTCAGGAGCTTGCACCTGCACCTTACACACACACAGATTTGCATCACATCTAAATGGCCAAGCTCTTTCTTAGACAAGTTGAAAGCTGCTGTCAGAAGGCTGTGCTCCTTGTCAGATGGAAGCAGCAGCATGAACATAAGAGTTTGACAAGAACTAAAGAGCCACAGAAGAGCGTGGCCTAGGAAAATGAGTCAGGAAAAAGCATATCGCTACATGTGTCCTTGTTGTCGCCTAACAACAGGTAGCAGCATAAACCAGATGCGGGTGAAGTTCTTGCAGGCGACATCTAACGTCAAATGAGCAAGCGGGCTTACCACAGCTGCGGTTCTCTGGCAGTCTGAAAGCTTTGCACACAAGCCGGATGCTAAGCGCCTTCCTTTGCCTTTTGGCAGTGCTCGTGCATTGCCAGCACTAGGCGGGAATGCTCACTATCCCACACACACGTTTCGTTGTGCCCGTTGCTAAGCGCTCTGGAGCACTGTTTATGACGTAAGCGGAACACCTCTTGCCGTTCCATTCTCAGAGCTCCTGAGTTAAGTAATCTGCGGCTCTTGGTGCGAATGATAGAGGAAAACATTTCCAATGTGTCTGGCAAGGAGAAACTGAACCTGGAGAACACCTTTGTCAGGAGCTTTCACCTGCACCGTAGACACACACAGATTTGCATCACATCTAAAGGGCCAAGCTCTTTCTTAGACAAGTTGAAAGCTGCTGTCAGAAGGCTGTGCTCCTTGTCAGATGGAAGCAGCAGCACTCACATAGGAGTTTGGCAAGCACTAAAGAGCCACAGAAGAGCGTGGCCTAGGAAAATGAGTCAGGAAAAAGCATATCGCTACATGTGTCCTTGTTGTCGCCTAACAACAGGTAGCAGCATAAACCAGATGCGGGTGAAGTTCTTGCTGGTGACATCTAACGTCAAATGAGCAAGCGGGCTTACCACAGCTGCGGTCCTCTGGCAGTCTGAAAGCTTTGCGCACAAGCCGGATGCTAAGCGCCTTCCTTTGCCTTTTGGCAGTGCTCGTGCATTGCCAGCACTAGGCGGGAATGGTCACTATCCCGCACACACGTTTCGTTGTGCCCGTTGCTAAGCGCTCTGGAGCACTGTTTATGACGTAAGCGGAACACCACTTGCCGTTCCATTCTCAGAGCTCCTCAGTTAAGTAATCTGCGATTCTTGGTGCGAATGATAGAGGAAAACATTTCCAATGTGTCTGGCATATAGAAACTGAACCTGGAGAACACCTTTGTCAGGAGCTTTCACCTGCACCGTAGACACACACAGATTTGCATCACATCTAAATGGCCAAGCTCTTTCTTAGACAAGTTGAAAGCTGCTGTCAGAAGGTTGTGCTCCTTGTCAGATGGAAGCATCAGCACTCACATAGGAGTTTGGCAAGCACTAAAGAGCCACAGAAGAGCGTGGCCTAGGAAAATGAGTGAGGAAAAAGCATATCGCTACATGTGTCCTTGTTGTCGCCTAACAACAGGTAGCAGCATAAACCAGATGCGGGTGAAGTTCTTGCTGGCGACATCTAACGTCAAATGAGCAAACGGGCTTACCACAGCTGCGGTCCTCTGGCAGTCTGAAAGCTTTGCGCACAAGCCGCATGCTAAGCGCCTTCCTTTGCCTTTTGGCAGTGCTCGTGCATTGCCAGCACTAGGCGGGAATGGTCACTATCCCGCACACACGTTTCGTTGTGCCCGTTGCTAAGCGCTCTGGAGCACTGTTTATGACGTAAGCGGAACACCTCTTGCCGTTCCATTCTCAGAGCTCCTCAGTTAAGTAATCTGCGATTCTTGGTGTGAATGATAGAGGAAAACATTTCAAATGTGTCTGGCATATAGAAACTGAACCTGGAGAACACCTTTGTCAGGAGCTTTCACCTGCACCGTAGACACACACAGACTTGCATCACATCTAAATGGCCAAGCTCTTTCTTAGACAAGTTGAAAGCTGCTGTCAGAAGGCTGTGCTCCTTGTCAGATGGAAGCAGCAGCACGCACATAGGAGTTTGACAAGCACTAAAGAGCCACAGAAGAGCGTGGCCTAGGAAAATGAGTCAGGAAAAAGCATATCGCTACATGTGTCCTTGTTGTCGCCTAGCAACAGGTAGCAGCATAAACCAGATGCGGGTGAAGTTCTTGCTGGCGACATCTAACGTCAAATGAGCAATGGGCTTACCACAGCTGCGGTCCTCTGGCAGTCTGAAAGCTTTGCGCACAAGCCGCATGCTAAGCGCCTTCCTTTGCCTTTTGGCAGTGCTCGTGCATTGCCAGCACTAGGCGGGAATGGTCACTATCCCACACACACGTTTCGTTGTGCCCGTCGCTAAGCGCTCTGGAGCACTGTTTATGACGTAAGCGGAACACCTCTTGCCATTCCATTCTCAGAGCTCCTGAGTTACATAATCAGCGACTCTTGGTGCGAATGCCAGAGGAAAACATTTCCAATGTGTCTGGCATATAGAAACTGAACCTGGAGAACACCTTTGTCAGGAGCTTTCACCTGCACCGTAGACACACACAGATTTGCATCACATCTAAATGGCCAAGCTCTTTCTTAGACAAGTTGAAAGCTGCTGTCAGAAGGTTGTGCTCCTTGTCAGATGGAAGCAGCAGCACTCACATAGGAGTTTGGCAAGCACTAAAGAGCCACAGAAGAGCGTGGCCTAGGAAAATGAGTCAGGAAAAAGCATATCGCTACATGTGTCCTTGTTGTCGCCTAACAACAGGTAGCAGCATAAACCAGATGCGGGTGAAGTTCTTGCTGGCGACATCTAACGTCAAATGAGCAAGCGGGCTTACCACAGCTACAGTCCTCTGGCAGTCTGAAAGCTTTGCGCACAAGCCGCATGCTAAGCGCCTTCCTTTGCCTTTTGGCAGTGCTCGTGCATTGCCAGCACTAGGCGGGAATGGTCACTATCCCACAGACACGTTTCGTTGTGCCCGTTGCTAAGCGCTCTGGAGCACTGTTTATGATGTAAGCGGAACACCTCTTGCCGTTCCATTCTCAGAGCTCCTGAGTTACGTAATCTGCGACTCTTGGTGCGAATGCCAGAGGAAAACATTTCCAATGTGTCTGGCATATAGAAACTGAACCTGGAGAACACCTTTGTCAGGAGCTTGCACCTGCACCTTACACACACACAGATTTGCATCACATCTAAATGGCCAAGCTCTTTCTTAGACAAGTTGAAAGCTGCTGTCAGAAGGCTGTGCTCCTTGTCAGATGGAAGCAGCAGCATGAACATAGGAGTTTGACAAGAACTAAAGAGCCACAGAAGAGCGTGGCCTAGGAAAATGAGTCAGGAAAAAGCATATCGCTACATGTGTCCTTGTTGTCGCCTAACAACAGGTAGCAGCATAAACCAGATGCGGGTGAAGTTCTTGCAGGCGACATCTAACGTCAAATGAGGAAGCGGGCTTACCACAGCTGCGGTCCTCTGGCAGTCTGAAAGCTTTGCACACAAGCCGGATGCTAAGCGCCTTCCTTTGCCTTTTGGCAGTGCTCGTGCATTGCCAGCACTAGGCGGGAATGCTCACTATCCCACAGACACGTTTCGTTGTGCCCGTTGCTAAGCGCTCTGGAGCACTGTTTATGACGTAAGCGGAACACCTCTTGCCGTTCCATTCTCAGAGCTCCTGAGTTAAGTAATCTGCGGCTCTTGGTGCGAATGATAGAGGAAAACATTTCCAATGTGTCTGGCATATAGAAACTGAACCTGGAGAACACCTTTGTCAGGAGCTTTCACCTGCACCGTAGACACACACAGATTTGCATCACATCTAAATGGCCAAGCTCTTTCTTAGACAAGTTGAAAGCTGCTGTCAGAAGGCTGTGCTCCTTGTCAGATGGAAGCAGCAGCACTCACATAGGAGTTTGGCAAGCACTAAAGAGCCACAGAAGAGCGTGGCCTAGGAAAATGAGTGAGGAAAAAGCATATCGCTACATGTGTCCTTGTTGTCGCCTAACAACAGGTAGCAGCATAAACCAGATGCGGGTGAAGTTCTTGCTGGCGACATCTAACGTCAAATGAGCAAACGGGCTCACCACAGCTGCGGTCCTCTGGCAGTCTGAAAGCTTTGCGCACAAGCCGGATGCTAAGCGCCTTCCTTTGCCTTTTGGCAGTGCTCGTGCATTGCCAGCACTAGGCGGGAATGGTCACTATCCCGCACACACGTTTCGTTGTGCCCGTTGCTAAGCGCTCTGGAGCACTGTTTATGACGTAAGCGGAACACCTCTTGCCGTTCCATTCTCAGAGCTCCTGAGTTAATCAAACTGAGACTCTTGGTGCGAATGCCAGTGGAAAACATTTCCAATGTGTCTGGCATATAGAAACTGAACCTGGAGAACACCTTTGTCAGGAGCTTTCACCTGCACCGTAGACACACACAGATTTGCATCACATCTAAATGGCCAAGCTCTTTCTTAGACAAGTTGAAAGCTGCTGTCAGAAGGCTGTGCTCCTTGTCAGATGGAAGCAGCAGCACTCACATAGGAGTTTGGCAAGCACTAAAGAGCCACAGAAGAGCGTGGCCTAGGAAAATGAGGCAGGAAAAAGCATATCGCTACATGTGTCCTTGTTGTCGCCTAACAACAGGTAGCAGCATAAACCAGATGCGGGTGAAGTTCTTGCAGGCGACATCTAACGTCAAATGAGCAAGCGGGCTTACCACAGCTGCGGTCCTCTGGCAGTCTGAAAGCTTTGCGCACAAGCCGCATGCTAAGCGCCTTCCTTTGCCTTTTGGCAGTGCTCGTGCATTGCCAGCACTAGGCGGGAATGGTCACTATCCCGCACACACGTTTCGTTGTGCCCGTTGCTAAGCGCTCTGGAGCACTGTTTATGACGTAAGCGGAACACCTCTTGCCGTTCCATTCTCAGAGCTCCTGAGTTAATCAAACTGAGACTCTTGGTGCGAATGCCAGAGGAAAACATTTCCAATGTGTCTGGCATATAGAAACTGAACCTGGAGAACACCTTTGTCAGGAGCTTTCACCTGCACCGTAGACACACACAGATTTGCATCACATCTAAATGGCCAAGCTCTTTCTTAGACAAGTTGAAAGCTGCTGTCAGAAGGTTGTGCTCCTTGTCAGATGGAAGCAGCAGCATGAACATAGGAGTTTGACAAGCACTAAAGAGCCACAGAAGAGCGTGGCCTAGAAAAATGAGTCAGGAAAAAGCATATCGCTACATGTGTCCTTGTTGTCGCCTAACAACAGGTAGCAGCATAAACCAGATGCGGGTGAAGTTCTTGCAGGCGACATCTAACGTCAAATGAGCAAACGGGCTTACCACAGCTGCGGTCCTCTGGCAGTCTGAAAGCTTTGCGCACAAGCCGCATGCAAGGCGCCTTCCTTTGCCTTTTGGCAGTGCTCGTGCATTGCCAGCACTAGGCGGGAATGGTCACTATCCCGCACACACGTTTCGTTGTGCCCGTTGCTAAGCGCTCTGGATCACTGTTTATGACGTAAGCGGAACACATCTTGCCGTTCCATTCTCAGAGCTCCTGAGTTAATCAAACTGAGACTCTTGGTGCGAATGCCAGAGGAAAACATTTCCAATGTGTCTGGCATATAGAAACTGAACCTGGAGAACACCTTTGTCAGGAGCTTTCACCTGCACCGTAGACACACACAGATTTGCATCACATCTAAATGGCCAAGCTCTTTCTTAGACAAGTTGAAAGCTGCTGTCAGAAGGCTGTTCTCCTTGTCAGATGGAAGCAGCAGCATGAACATAAGAGTTTGACAAGAACTAAAGAGCCACAGAAGAGCGTGGCCTAGGAAAATGAGTCAGGAAAAAGCATATCGCTACATGTGTCCTTGTTGTCGCCTAACAACAGGTAGCAGCATAAACCAGATGCGGGTGAAGTTCTTGCTGGCGACATCTAACGTCAAATGAGCAAACGGGCTTACCACAGCTGCGGTCCTCTGGCAGTCTGAAAGCTTTGCGCACAAGCCGCATGCTAAGCTCCTTCCTTTGCCTTTTGGCAGTGCTCGTGCATTGCCAGCACTAGGCGGGAATGGTCACTATCCCGCACACACGTTTCGTTGTGCCCGTTGCTAAGCGCTCTGGAGCACTGTTTATGACGTAAGCGGAACACCTCTTGCCATTCCATTCTCAGAGCTCCTCAGTTACGTAATCAGCGACTCTTCGTGCGAATGCCAGAGGAAAACATTTCCAATGTGTCTGGCAAGGAGAAACTGAACCTGGAGAACACCTTTGTCAGGAGCTTGCACCTGCACCTTACACACACACAGATTTGCATCACATCTAAATGGCCAAGCTCTTTCTTAGACAAGTTGAAAGCTGCTATCAGAAGGTTGTGCTCCTTGTCAAATGGAAGCATCAGCACTCACATAGGAGTTTGGCAAGCACTAAAGAGCCACAGAAGAGCGTGGCCTAGGAAAATGAGTCAGGAAAAAGCATATCGCTACATGTGTCCTTGTTGTCGCCTAACAACAGGTAGCAGCATAAACCAGATGCGGGTGAAGTTCTTGCAGGCGACATCTAACGTCAAATGAGCAAGCAAGCTTACCACAGCTGCGGTCCTCTGGCAGTCTGAAAGCTTTGCGCACAAGCCGCATGCTAAGCGCCTTCCTTTGCCTTTTGGCAGTGCTCGTGCATTGCCAGCACTAGGCGGGAATGGTCACTATCCCGCACACACGTTTCGTTGTGCCCGTTGCTAAGCGCTCTGGAGCACTGTTTATGACGTAAGCGGAACACCTCTTGCCGTTCCATTCTCAGAGCTCCTCAGTTAAGTAATCTGCGATTCTTGGTGCGAATGATAGAGGAAAACATTTCCAATGTGTCTGGCATATAGAAACTGAACCTGGAGAACACCTTTGTCAGGAGCTTTCACCTGCACCGTAGACACACACAGATTTGCATCACATCTAAATGGCCAAGCTCTTTCTTAGACAAGTTGAAAGCTGCTGTCAGAAGGTTGTGCTCCTTGTTAGATGGAAGCATCAGCACTCACATAGGAGTTTGGCAAGCACTAAAGAGGCACAGAAGAGCGTGGCCTAGGAAAATGAGTGAGGAAAAAGCATATCGCTACATGTGTCCTTGTTGTCGCCTAACAACAGGTAGCAGCATAAACCAGATGCGGGTGAAGTTCTTGCTGGCGACATCTAACGTCAAATGAGCAAACGGGCTTACCACAGCTGCGGTCCTCTGGCAGTCTGAAAGCTTTGCGCACAAGCCGCATGCTAAGCGCCTTCCTTTGCCTTTTGGCAGTGCTCGTGCATTGCCAGCACTAGGCGGGAATGGTCACTATCCCACAGACACGTTTCGTTGTGCCCGTTGCTAAGCGCTCTGGAGCACTGTTTATGATGTAAGCGGAACACCTCTTGCCGTTCCATTCTCAGAGCTCCTGAGTTACGTAATCTGCGACTCTTGGTGCGAATGCCAGAGGAAAACATTTCCAATGTGTCTGGCATATAGAAACTGAACCTGGAGAACACCTTTGTCAGGAGCTTGCACCTGCACCTTACACACACACAGATTTGCATCACATCTAAATGGCCAAGCTCTTTCTTAGACAAGTTGAAAGCTGCTGTCAGAAGGCTGTGCTCCTTGTCAGATGGAAGCAGCAGCATGAACATAGGAGTTTGACAAGAACTAAAGAGCCACAGAAGAGCGTGGCCTAGGAAAATGAGTCAGGAAAAAGCATATCGCTACATGTGTCCTTGTTGTCGCCTAGCAACAGGTAGCAGCATAAACCAGATGCGGGTGAAGTTCTTGCTGGCGACATCTAACGTCAAATGAGCAATGGGCTTACCACAGCTGCGGTCCTCTGGCAGTCTGAAAGCTTTGCGCACAAGCCGCATGCTAAGCGCCTTCCTTTGCCTTTTGGCAGTGCTCGTGCATTGCCAGCACTAGGCGGGAATGGTCACTATCCCACACACACGTTTCGTTGTGCCCGTCGCTAAGCGCTCTGGAGCACTGTTTATGACGTAAGCGGAACACCTCTTGCCATTCCATTCTCAGAGCTCCTGAGTTACATAATCAGCGACTCTTGGTGCGAATGCCAGAGGAAAACATTTCCAATGTGTCTGGCATATAGAAACTGAACCTGGAGAACACCTTTGTCAGGAGCTTTCACCTGCACCGTAGACACACACAGATTTGCATCACATCTAAATGGCCAAGCTCTTTCTTAGACAAGTTGAAAGCTGCTGTCAGAAGGTTGTGCTCCTTGTCAGATGGAAGCAGCAGCACTCACATAGGAGTTTGGCAAGCACTAAAGAGCCACAGAAGAGCGTGGCCTAGGAAAATGAGTCAGGAAAAAGCATATCGCTACATGTGTCCTTGTTGTCGCCTAACAACAGGTAGCAGCATAAACCAGATGCGGGTGAAGTTCTTGCTGGCGACATCTAACGTCAAATGAGCAAGCGGGCTTACCACAGCTACAGTCCTCTGGCAGTCTGAAAGCTTTGCGCACAAGCCGCATGCTAAGCGCCTTCCTTTGCCTTTTGGCAGTGCTCGTGCATTGCCAGCACTAGGCGGGAATGGTCACTATCCCACAGACACGTTTCGTTGTGCCCGTTGCTAAGCGCTCTGGAGCACTGTTTATGATGTAAGCGGAACACCTCTTGCCGTTCCATTCTCAGAGCTCCTGAGTTACGTAATCTGCGACTCTTGGTGCGAATGCCAGAGGAAAACATTTCCAATGTGTCTGGCATATAGAAACTGAACCTGGAGAACACCTTTGTCAGGAGCTTGCACCTGCACCTTACACACACACAGATTTGCATCACATCTAAATGGCCAAGCTCTTTCTTAGACAAGTTGAAAGCTGCTGTCAGAAGGCTGTGCTCCTTGTCAGATGGAAGCAGCAGCATGAACATAGGAGTTTGACAAGAACTAAAGAGCCACAGAAGAGCGTGGCCTAGGAAAATGAGTCAGGAAAAAGCATATCGCTACATGTGTCCTTGTTGTCGCCTAACAACAGGTAGCAGCATAAACCAGATGCGGGTGAAGTTCTTGCAGGCGACATCTAACGTCAAATGAGGAAGCGGGCTTACCACAGCTGCGGTCCTCTGGCAGTCTGAAAGCTTTGCACACAAGCCGGATGCTAAGCGCCTTCCTTTGCCTTTTGGCAGTGCTCGTGCATTGCCAGCACTAGGCGGGAATGCTCACTATCCCACAGACACGTTTCGTTGTGCCCGTTGCTAAGCGCTCTGGAGCACTGTTTATGACGTAAGCGGAACACCTCTTGCCGTTCCATTCTCAGAGCTCCTGAGTTAAGTAATCTGCGGCTCTTGGTGCGAATGATAGAGGAAAACATTTCCAATGTGTCTGGCATATAGAAACTGAACCTGGAGAACACCTTTGTCAGGAGCTTTCACCTGCACCGTAGACACACACAGATTTGCATCACATCTAAATGGCCAAGCTCTTTCTTAGACAAGTTGAAAGCTGCTGTCAGAAGGCTGTGCTCCTTGTCAGATGGAAGCAGCAGCACTCACATAGGAGTTTGGCAAGCACTAAAGAGCCACAGAAGAGCGTGGCCTAGGAAAATGAGTGAGGAAAAAGCATATCGCTACATGTGTCCTTGTTGTCGCCTAACAACAGGTAGCAGCATAAACCAGATGCGGGTGAAGTTCTTGCTGGCGACATCTAACGTCAAATGAGCAAACGGGCTCACCACAGCTGCGGTCCTCTGGCAGTCTGAAAGCTTTGCGCACAAGCCGGATGCTAAGCGCCTTCCTTTGCCTTTTGGCAGTGCTCGTGCATTGCCAGCACTAGGCGGGAATGGTCACTATCCCGCACACACGTTTCGTTGTGCCCGTTGCTAAGCGCTCTGGAGCACTGTTTATGACGTAAGCGGAACACCTCTTGCCGTTCCATTCTCAGAGCTCCTGAGTTAATCAAACTGAGACTCTTGGTGCGAATGCCAGTGGAAAACATTTCCAATGTGTCTGGCATATAGAAACTGAACCTGGAGAACACCTTTGTCAGGAGCTTTCACCTGCACCGTAGACACACACAGATTTGCATCACATCTAAATGGCCAAGCTCTTTCTTAGACAAGTTGAAAGCTGCTGTCAGAAGGCTGTGCTCCTTGTCAGATGGAAGCAGCAGCACTCACATAGGAGTTTGGCAAGCACTAAAGAGCCACAGAAGAGCGTGGCCTAGGAAAATGAGGCAGGAAAAAGCATATCGCTACATGTGTCCTTGTTGTCGCCTAACAACAGGTAGCAGCATAAACCAGATGCGGGTGAAGTTCTTGCAGGCGACATCTAACGTCAAATGAGCAAGCGGGCTTACCACAGCTGCGGTCCTCTGGCAGTCTGAAAGCTTTGCGCACAAGCCGCATGCTAAGCGCCTTCCTTTGCCTTTTGGCAGTGCTCGTGCATTGCCAGCACTAGGCGGGAATGGTCACTATCCCGCACACACGTTTCGTTGTGCCCGTTGCTAAGCGCTCTGGAGCACTGTTTATGACGTAAGCGGAACACCTCTTGCCGTTCCATTCTCAGAGCTCCTGAGTTAATCAAACTGAGACTCTTGGTGCGAATGCCAGAGGAAAACATTTCCAATGTGTCTGGCATATAGAAACTGAACCTGG
The DNA here is from genome assembly GCF_030490865.1 of Poecile atricapillus. NCBI lineage: Eukaryota > Metazoa > Chordata > Aves > Passeriformes > Paridae > Poecile > Poecile atricapillus. The sequence goes on from NC_081252.1 coordinate 421,509, forward strand.
AGAACACCTTTGTCAGGAGCTTTCACCTGCACCGTAGACACACACAGATTTGCATCACATCTAAATGGCCAAGCTCTTTCTTAGACAAGTTGAAAGCTGCTGTCAGAAGGCTGTTCTCCTTGTCAGATGGAAGCAGCAGCATGAACATAAGAGTTTGACAAGAACTAAAGAGCCACAGAAGAGCGTGGCCTAGGAAAATGAGTCAGGAAAAAGCATATCGCTACATGTGTCCTTGTTGTCGCCTAACAACAGGTAGCAGCATAAACCAGATGCGGGTGAAGTTCTTGCTGGCGACATCTAACGTCAAATGAGCAAACGGGCTTACCACAGCTGCGGTCCTCTGGCAGTCTGAAAGCTTTGCGCACAAGCCGCATGCTAAGCTCCTTCCTTTGCCTTTTGGCAGTGCTCGTGCATTGCCAGCACTAGGCGGGAATGGTCACTATCCCGCACACACGTTTCGTTGTGCCCGTTGCTAAGCGCTCTGGAGCACTGTTTATGACGTAAGCGGAACACCTCTTGCCATTCCATTCTCAGAGCTCCTCAGTTACGTAATCAGCGACTCTTCGTGCGAATGCCAGAGGAAAACATTTCCAATGTGTCTGGCAAGGAGAAACTGAACCTGGAGAACACCTTTGTCAGGAGCTTGCACCTGCACCTTACACACACACAGATTTGCATCACATCTAAATGGCCAAGCTCTTTCTTAGACAAGTTGAAAGCTGCTATCAGAAGGTTGTGCTCCTTGTCAAATGGAAGCATCAGCACTCACATAGGAGTTTGGCAAGCACTAAAGAGCCACAGAAGAGCGTGGCCTAGGAAAATGAGTCAGGAAAAAGCATATCGCTACATGTGTCCTTGTTGTCGCCTAACAACAGGTAGCAGCATAAACCAGATGCGGGTGAAGTTCTTGCAGGCGACATCTAACGTCAAATGAGCAAGCAAGCTTACCACAGCTGCGGTCCTCTGGCAGTCTGAAAGCTTTGCGCACAAGCCGCATGCTAAGCGCCTTCCTTTGCCTTTTGGCAGTGCTCGTGCATTGCCAGCACTAGGCGGGAATGGTCACTATCCCGCACACACGTTTCGTTGTGCCCGTTGCTAAGCGCTCTGGAGCACTGTTTATGACGTAAGCGGAACACCTCTTGCCGTTCCATTCTCAGAGCTCCTCAGTTAAGTAATCTGCGATTCTTGGTGCGAATGATAGAGGAAAACATTTCCAATGTGTCTGGCATATAGAAACTGAACCTGGAGAACACCTTTGTCAGGAGCTTTCACCTGCACCGTAGACACACACAGATTTGCATCACATCTAAATGGCCAAGCTCTTTCTTAGACAAGTTGAAAGCTGCTGTCAGAAGGTTGTGCTCCTTGTTAGATGGAAGCATCAGCACTCACATAGGAGTTTGGCAAGCACTAAAGAGGCACAGAAGAGCGTGGCCTAGGAAAATGAGTGAGGAAAAAGCATATCGCTACATGTGTCCTTGTTGTCGCCTAACAACAGGTAGCAGCATAAACCAGATGCGGGTGAAGTTCTTGCTGGCGACATCTAACGTCAAATGAGCAAACGGGCTTACCACAGCTGCGGTCCTCTGGCAGTCTGAAAGCTTTGCGCACAAGCCGCATGCTAAGCGCCTTCCTTTGCCTTTTGGCAGTGCTCGTGCATTGCCAGCACTAGGCGGGAATGGTCACTATCCCACAGACACGTTTCGTTGTGCCCGTTGCTAAGCGCTCTGGAGCACTGTTTATGATGTAAGCGGAACACCTCTTGCCGTTCCATTCTCAGAGCTCCTGAGTTACGTAATCTGCGACTCTTGGTGCGAATGCCAGAGGAAAACATTTCCAATGTGTCTGGCATATAGAAACTGAACCTGGAGAACACCTTTGTCAGGAGCTTGCACCTGCACCTTACACACACACAGATTTGCATCACATCTAAATGGCCAAGCTCTTTCTTAGACAAGTTGAAAGCTGCTGTCAGAAGGCTGTGCTCCTTGTCAGATGGAAGCAGCAGCATGAACATAGGAGTTTGACAAGAACTAAAGAGCCACAGAAGAGCGTGGCCTAGGAAAATGAGTCAGGAAAAAGCATATCGCTACATGTGTCCTTGTTGTCGCCTAGCAACAGGTAGCAGCATAAACCAGATGCGGGTGAAGTTCTTGCTGGCGACATCTAACGTCAAATGAGCAATGGGCTTACCACAGCTGCGGTCCTCTGGCAGTCTGAAAGCTTTGCGCACAAGCCGCATGCTAAGCGCCTTCCTTTGCCTTTTGGCAGTGCTCGTGCATTGCCAGCACTAGGCGGGAATGGTCACTATCCCACACACACGTTTCGTTGTGCCCGTCGCTAAGCGCTCTGGAGCACTGTTTATGACGTAAGCGGAACACCTCTTGCCATTCCATTCTCAGAGCTCCTGAGTTACATAATCAGCGACTCTTGGTGCGAATGCCAGAGGAAAACATTTCCAATGTGTCTGGCATATAGAAACTGAACCTGGAGAACACCTTTGTCAGGAGCTTTCACCTGCACCGTAGACACACACAGATTTGCATCACATCTAAATGGCCAAGCTCTTTCTTAGACAAGTTGAAAGCTGCTGTCAGAAGGTTGTGCTCCTTGTCAGATGGAAGCAGCAGCACTCACATAGGAGTTTGGCAAGCACTAAAGAGCCACAGAAGAGCGTGGCCTAGGAAAATGAGTCAGGAAAAAGCATATCGCTACATGTGTCCTTGTTGTCGCCTAACAACAGGTAGCAGCATAAACCAGATGCGGGTGAAGTTCTTGCTGGCGACATCTAACGTCAAATGAGCAAGCGGGCTTACCACAGCTACAGTCCTCTGGCAGTCTGAAAGCTTTGCGCACAAGCCGCATGCTAAGCGCCTTCCTTTGCCTTTTGGCAGTGCTCGTGCATTGCCAGCACTAGGCGGGAATGGTCACTATCCCACAGACACGTTTCGTTGTGCCCGTTGCTAAGCGCTCTGGAGCACTGTTTATGATGTAAGCGGAACACCTCTTGCCGTTCCATTCTCAGAGCTCCTGAGTTACGTAATCTGCGACTCTTGGTGCGAATGCCAGAGGAAAACATTTCCAATGTGTCTGGCATATAGAAACTGAACCTGGAGAACACCTTTGTCAGGAGCTTGCACCTGCACCTTACACACACACAGATTTGCATCACATCTAAATGGCCAAGCTCTTTCTTAGACAAGTTGAAAGCTGCTGTCAGAAGGCTGTGCTCCTTGTCAGATGGAAGCAGCAGCATGAACATAGGAGTTTGACAAGAACTAAAGAGCCACAGAAGAGCGTGGCCTAGGAAAATGAGTCAGGAAAAAGCATATCGCTACATGTGTCCTTGTTGTCGCCTAACAACAGGTAGCAGCATAAACCAGATGCGGGTGAAGTTCTTGCAGGCGACATCTAACGTCAAATGAGGAAGCGGGCTTACCACAGCTGCGGTCCTCTGGCAGTCTGAAAGCTTTGCACACAAGCCGGATGCTAAGCGCCTTCCTTTGCCTTTTGGCAGTGCTCGTGCATTGCCAGCACTAGGCGGGAATGCTCACTATCCCACAGACACGTTTCGTTGTGCCCGTTGCTAAGCGCTCTGGAGCACTGTTTATGACGTAAGCGGAACACCTCTTGCCGTTCCATTCTCAGAGCTCCTGAGTTAAGTAATCTGCGGCTCTTGGTGCGAATGATAGAGGAAAACATTTCCAATGTGTCTGGCATATAGAAACTGAACCTGGAGAACACCTTTGTCAGGAGCTTTCACCTGCACCGTAGACACACACAGATTTGCATCACATCTAAATGGCCAAGCTCTTTCTTAGACAAGTTGAAAGCTGCTGTCAGAAGGCTGTGCTCCTTGTCAGATGGAAGCAGCAGCACTCACATAGGAGTTTGGCAAGCACTAAAGAGCCACAGAAGAGCGTGGCCTAGGAAAATGAGTGAGGAAAAAGCATATCGCTACATGTGTCCTTGTTGTCGCCTAACAACAGGTAGCAGCATAAACCAGATGCGGGTGAAGTTCTTGCTGGCGACATCTAACGTCAAATGAGCAAACGGGCTCACCACAGCTGCGGTCCTCTGGCAGTCTGAAAGCTTTGCGCACAAGCCGGATGCTAAGCGCCTTCCTTTGCCTTTTGGCAGTGCTCGTGCATTGCCAGCACTAGGCGGGAATGGTCACTATCCCGCACACACGTTTCGTTGTGCCCGTTGCTAAGCGCTCTGGAGCACTGTTTATGACGTAAGCGGAACACCTCTTGCCGTTCCATTCTCAGAGCTCCTGAGTTAATCAAACTGAGACTCTTGGTGCGAATGCCAGTGGAAAACATTTCCAATGTGTCTGGCATATAGAAACTGAACCTGGAGAACACCTTTGTCAGGAGCTTTCACCTGCACCGTAGACACACACAGATTTGCATCACATCTAAATGGCCAAGCTCTTTCTTAGACAAGTTGAAAGCTGCTGTCAGAAGGCTGTGCTCCTTGTCAGATGGAAGCAGCAGCACTCACATAGGAGTTTGGCAAGCACTAAAGAGCCACAGAAGAGCGTGGCCTAGGAAAATGAGGCAGGAAAAAGCATATCGCTACATGTGTCCTTGTTGTCGCCTAACAACAGGTAGCAGCATAAACCAGATGCGGGTGAAGTTCTTGCAGGCGACATCTAACGTCAAATGAGCAAGCGGGCTTACCACAGCTGCGGTCCTCTGGCAGTCTGAAAGCTTTGCGCACAAGCCGCATGCTAAGCGCCTTCCTTTGCCTTTTGGCAGTGCTCGTGCATTGCCAGCACTAGGCGGGAATGGTCACTATCCCGCACACACGTTTCGTTGTGCCCGTTGCTAAGCGCTCTGGAGCACTGTTTATGACGTAAGCGGAACACCTCTTGCCGTTCCATTCTCAGAGCTCCTGAGTTAATCAAACTGAGACTCTTGGTGCGAATGCCAGAGGAAAACATTTCCAATGTGTCTGGCATATAGAAACTGAACCTGGAGAACACCTTTGTCAGGAGCTTTCACCTGCACCGTAGACACACACAGATTTGCATCACATCTAAATGGCCAAGCTCTTTCTTAGACAAGTTGAAAGCTGCTGTCAGAAGGTTGTGCTCCTTGTCAGATGGAAGCAGCAGCATGAACATAGGAGTTTGACAAGCACTAAAGAGCCACAAAAGAGCGTGGCCTAGAAAAATGAGTCAGGAAAAAGCATATCGCTACATGTGTCCTTGTTGTCGCCTAACAACAGGTAGCAGCATAAACCAGATGCGGGTGAAGTTCTTGCAGGCGACATCTAACGTCAAATGAGCAAACGGGCTTACCACAGCTGCGGTCCTCTGGCAGTCTGAAAGCTTTGCGCACAAGCCGCATGCAAGGCGCCTTCCTTTGCCTTTTGGCAGTGCTCGTGCATTGCCAGCACTAGGCGGGAATGGTCACTATCCCGCACACACGTTTCGTTGTGCCCGTTGCTAAGCGCTCTGGATCACTGTTTATGACGTAAGCGGAACACATCTTGCCGTTCCATTCTCAGAGCTCCTGAGTTAATCAAACTGAGACTCTTGGTGCGAATGCCAGAGGAAAACATTTCCAATGTGTCTGGCATATAGAAACTGAACCTGGAGAACACCTTTGTCAGGAGCTTTCACCTGCACCGTAGACACACACAGATTTGCATCACATCTAAATGGCCAAGCTCTTTCTTAGACAAGTTGAAAGCTGCTGTCAGAAGGCTGTTCTCCTTGTCAGATGGAAGCAGCAGCATGAACATAAGAGTTTGACAAGAACTAAAGAGCCACAGAAGAGCGTGGCCTAGGAAAATGAGTCAGGAAAAAGCATATCGCTACATGTGTCCTTGTTGTCGCCTAACAACAGGTAGCAGCATAAACCAGATGCGGGTGAAGTTCTTGCTGGCGACATCTAACGTCAAATGAGCAAACGGGCTTACCACAGCTGCGGTCCTCTGGCAGTCTGAAAGCTTTGCGCACAAGCCGCATGCTAAGCTCCTTCCTTTGCCTTTTGGCAGTGCTCGTGCATTGCCAGCACTAGGCGGGAATGGTCACTATCCCGCACACACGTTTCGTTGTGCCCGTTGCTAAGCGCTCTGGAGCACTGTTTATGACGTAAGCGGAACACCTCTTGCCATTCCATTCTCAGAGCTCCTCAGTTACGTAATCAGCGACTCTTCGTGCGAATGCCAGAGGAAAACATTTCCAATGTGTCTGGCAAGGAGAAACTGAACCTGGAGAACACCTTTGTCAGGAGCTTGCACCTGCACCTTACACACACACAGATTTGCATCACATCTAAATGGCCAAGCTCTTTCTTAGACAAGTTGAAAGCTGCTATCAGAAGGTTGTGCTCCTTGTCAAATGGAAGCATCAGCACTCACATAGGAGTTTGGCAAGCACTAAAGAGCCACAGAAGAGCGTGGCCTAGGAAAATGAGTCAGGAAAAAGCATATCGCTACATGTGTCCTTGTTGTCGCCTAACAACAGGTAGCAGCATAAACCAGATGCGGGTGAAGTTCTTGCAGGCGACATCTAACGTCAAATGAGCAAGCAAGCTTACCACAGCTGCGGTCCTCTGGCAGTCTGAAAGCTTTGCGCACAAGCCGCATGCTAAGCGCCTTCCTTTGCCTTTTGGCAGTGCTCGTGCATTGCCAGCACTAGGCGGGAATGGTCACTATCCCGCACACACGTTTCGTTGTGCCCGTTGCTAAGCGCTCTGGAGCACTGTTTATGACGTAAGCGGAACACCTCTTGCCGTTCCATTCTCAGAGCTCCTCAGTTAAGTAATCTGCGATTCTTGGTGCGAATGATAGAGGAAAACATTTCCAATGTGTCTGGCATATAGAAACTGAACCTGGAGAACACCTTTGTCAGGAGCTTTCACCTGCACCGTAGACACACACAGATTTGCATCACATCTAAATGGCCAAGCTCTTTCTTAGACAAGTTGAAAGCTGCTGTCAGAAGGTTGTGCTCCTTGTTAGATGGAAGCATCAGCACTCACATAGGAGTTTGGCAAGCACTAAAGAGGCACAGAAGAGCGTGGCCTAGGAAAATGAGTGAGGAAAAAGCATATCGCTACATGTGTCCTTGTTGTCGCCTAACAACAGGTAGCAGCATAAACCAGATGCGGGTGAAGTTCTTGCTGGCGACATCTAACGTCAAATGAGCAAACGGGCTTACCACAGCTGCGGTCCTCTGGCAGTCTGAAAGCTTTGCGCACAAGCCGCATGCTAAGCGCCTTCCTTTGCCTTTTGGCAGTGCTCGTGCATTGCCAGCACTAGGCGGGAATGGTCACTATCCCACAGACACGTTTCGTTGTGCCCGTTGCTAAGCGCTCTGGAGCACTGTTTATGATGTAAGCGGAACACCTCTTGCCGTTCCATTCTCAGAGCTCCTGAGTTACGTAATCTGCGACTCTTGGTGCGAATGCCAGAGGAAAACATTTCCAATGTGTCTGGCATATAGAAACTGAACCTGGAGAACACCTTTGTCAGGAGCTTGCACCTGCACCTTACACACACACAGATTTGCATCACATCTAAATGGCCAAGCTCTTTCTTAGACAAGTTGAAAGCTGCTGTCAGAAGGCTGTGCTCCTTGTCAGATGGAAGCAGCAGCATGAACATAGGAGTTTGACAAGAACTAAAGAGCCACAGAAGAGCGTGGCCTAGGAAAATGAGTCAGGAAAAAGCATATCGCTACATGTGTCCTTGTTGTCGCCTAACAACAGGTAGCAGCATAAACCAGATGCGGGTGAAGTTCTTGCAGGCGACATCTAACGTCAAATGAGGAAGCGGGCTTACCACAGCTGCGGTCCTCTGGCAGTCTGAAAGCTTTGCACACAAGCCGGATGCTAAGCGCCTTCCTTTGCCTTTTGGCAGTGCTCGTGCATTGCCAGCACTAGGCGGGAATGCTCACTATCCCACAGACACGTTTCGTTGTGCCCGTTGCTAAGCGCTCTGGAGCACTGTTTATGACGTAAGCGGAACACCTCTTGCCGTTCCATTCTCAGAGCTCCTGAGTTAAGTAATCTGCGGCTCTTGGTGCGAATGATAGAGGAAAACATTTCCAATGTGTCTGGCATATAGAAACTGAACCTGGAGAACACCTTTGTCAGGAGCTTTCACCTGCACCGTAGACACACACAGATTTGCATCACATCTAAATGGCCAAGCTCTTTCTTAGACAAGTTGAAAGCTGCTGTCAGAAGGCTGTGCTCCTTGTCAGATGGAAGCAGCAGCACTCACATAGGAGTTTGGCAAGCACTAAAGAGCCACAGAAGAGCGTGGCCTAGGAAAATGAGTGAGGAAAAAGCATATCGCTACATGTGTCCTTGTTGTCGCCTAACAACAGGTAGCAGCATAAACCAGATGCGGGTGAAGTTCTTGCAGGCGACATCTAACGTCAAATGAGCAAACGGGCTCACCACAGCTGCGGTCCTCTGGCAGTCTGAAAGCTTTGCGCACAAGCCGGATGCTAAGCGCCTTCCTTTGCCTTTTGGCAGTGCTCGTGCATTGCCAGCACTAGGCGGGAATGGTCACTATCCCGCACACACGTTTCGTTGTGCCCGTTGCTAAGCGCTCTGGAGCACTGTTTATGACGTAAGCGGAACACCTCTTGCCGTTCCATTCTCAGAGCTCCTGAGTTAATCAAACTGAGACTCTTGGTGCGAATGCCAGTGGAAAACATTTCCAATGTGTCTGGCATATAGAAACTGAACCTGGAGAACACCTTTGTCAGGAGCTTTCACCTGCACCGTAGACACACACAGATTTGCATCACATCTAAATGGCCAAGCTCTTTCTTAGACAAGTTGAAAGCTGCTGTCAGAAGGCTGTGCTCCTTGTCAGATGGAAGCAGCAGCACTCACATAGGAGTTTGGCAAGCACTAAAGAGCCACAGAAGAGCGTGGCCTAGGAAAATGAGGCAGGAAAAAGCATATCGCTACATGTGTCCTTGTTGTCGCCTAACAACAGGTAGCAGCATAAACCAGATGCGGGTGAAGTTCTTGCAGGCGACATCTAACGTCAAATGAGCAAGCGGGCTTACCACAGCTGCGGTCCTCTGGCAGTCTGAAAGCTTTGCGCACAAGCCGCATGCTAAGCGCCTTCCTTTGCCTTTTGGCAGTGCTCGTGCATTGCCAGCACTAGGCGGGAATGGTCACTATCCCGCACACACGTTTCGTTGTGCCCGTTGCTAAGCGCTCTGGAGCACTGTTTATGACGTAAGCGGAACACCTCTTGCCGTTCCATTCTCAGAGCTCCTGAGTTAATCAAACTGAGACTCTTGGTGCGAATGCCAGAGGAAAACATTTCCAATGTGTCTGGCATATAGAAACTGAACCTGGAGAACACCTTTGTCAGGAGCTTTCACCTGCACCGTAGACACACACAGATTTGCATCACATCTAAATGGCCAAGCTCTTTCTTAGACAAGTTGAAAGCTGCTGTCAGAAGGTTGTGCTCCTTGTCAGATGGAAGCAGCAGCATGAACATAGGAGTTTGACAAGCACTAAAGAGCCACAGAAGAGCGTGGCCTAGAAAAATGAGTCAGGAAAAAGCATATCGCTACATGTGTCCTTGTTGTCGCCTAACAACAGGTAGCAGCATAAACCAGATGCGGGTGAAGTTCTTGCTGGCGACATCTAACGTCAAATGAGCAAACGGGCTTACCACAGCTGCGGTCCTCTGGCAGTCTGAAAGCTTTGCGCACAAGCCGCATGCAAGGCGCCTTCCTTTGCCTTTTGGCAGTGCTCGTGCATTGCCAGCACTAGGCGGGAATGGTCACTATCCCGCACACACGTTTCGTTGTGCCCGTTGCTAAGCGCTCTGGATCACTGTTTATGACGTAAGCGGAACACATCTTGCCGTTCCATTCTCAGAGCTCCTGAGTTAATCAAACTGAGACTCTTGGTGCGAATGCCAGAGGAAAACATTTCCAATGTGTCTGGCATATAGAAACTGAACCTGGAGAACACCTTTGTCAGGAGCTTTCACCTGCACCGTAGACACACACAGATTTGCATCACATCTAAATGGCCAAGCTCTTTCTTAGACAAGTTGAAAGCTGCTGTCAGAAGGCTGTTCTCCTTGTCAGATGGAAGCAGCAGCATGAACATAAGAGTTTGACAAGAACTAAAGAGCCACAGAAGAGCGTGGCCTAGGAAAATGAGTCAGGAAAAAGCATATCGCTACATGTGTCCTTGTTGTCGCCTAACAACAGGTAGCAGCATAAACCAGATGCGGGTGAAGTTCTTGCTGGCGACATCTAACGTCAAATGAGCAAACGGGCTTACCACAGCTGCGGTCCTCTGGCAGTCTGAAAGCTTTGCGCACAAGTCGCATGCTAAGCTCCTTCCTTTGCCTTTTGGCAGTGCTCGTGCATTGCCAGCACTAGGCGGGAATGGTCACTATCCCGCACACACGTTTCGTTGTGCCCGTTGCTAAGCGCTCTGGAGCACTGTTTATGACGTAAGCGGAACACCTCTTGCCATTCCATTCTCAGAGCTCCTCAGTTACGTAATCAGCGACTCTTCGTGCGAATGCCAGAGGAAAACATTTCCAATGTGTCTGGCAAGGAGAAACTGAACCTGGAGAACACCTTTGTCAGGAGCTTGCACCTGCACCTTACACACACACAGATTTGCATCACATCTAAATGGCCAAGCTCTTTCTTAGACAAGTTGAAAGCTGCTATCAGAAGGTTGTGCTCCTTGTCAAATGGAAGCAGCAGCATGAACATAGGAGTTTGGCAAGCACTAAAGAGCCACAGAAGAGCGTGGCCTAGGAAAATGAGTCAGGAAAAAGCATATCGCTACATGTGTCCTTGTTGTCGCCTAACAACAGGTAGCAGCATAAACCAGATGCGGGTGAAGTTCTTGCAGGCGACATCTAACGTCAAATGAGCAAGCAAGCTTACCACAGCTGCGGTCCTCTGGCAGTCTGAAAGCTTTGCGCACAAGCCGCATGCTAAGCGCCTTCCTTTGCCTTTTGGCAGTGCTCGTGCATTGCCAGCACTAGGCGGGAATGGTCACTATCCCGCACACACGTTTCGTTGTGCCCGTTGCTAAGCGCTCTGGAGCACTGTTTATGACGTAAGCGGAACACCTCTTGCCGTTCCATTCTCAGAGCTCCTCAGTTAAGTAATCTGCGATTCTTGGTGCGAATGATAGAGGAAAACATTTCCAATGTGTCTGGCATATAGAAACTGAACCTGGAGAACACCTTTGTCAGGAGCTTTCACCTGCACCGTAGACACACACAGATTTGCATCACATCTAAATGGCCAAGCTCTTTCTTAGACAAGTTGAAAGCTGCTGTCAGAAGGTTGTGCTCCTTGTTAGATGGAAGCATCAGCACTCACATAGGAGTTTGGCAAGCACTAAAGAGGCACAGAAGAGCGTGGCCTAGGAAAATGAGTGAGGAAAAAGCATATCGCTACATGTGTCCTTGTTGTCGCCTAACAACAGGTAGCAGCATAAACCAGATGCGGGTGAAGTTCTTGCTGGCGACATCTAACGTCAAATGAGCAAACGGGCTTACCACAGCTGCGGTCCTCTGGCAGTCTGAAAGCTTTGCGCACAAGCCGCATGCTAAGCGCCTTCCTTTGCCTTTTGGCAGTGCTCGTGCATTGCCAGCACTAGGCGGGAATGGTCACTATCCCGCACACACGTTTCGTTGTGCCCGTTGCTAAGCGCTCTGGAGCACTGTTTATGACGTAAGCGGAACACCTCTTGCCGTTCCATTCTCAGAGCTCCTCAGTTAAGTAATCTGCGATTCTTGGTGCGAATGATAGAGGAAAACATTTCAAATGTGTCTGGCATATAGAAACTGAACCTGGAGAACACCTTTGTCAGGAGCTTTCACCTGCACCGTAGACACACACAGACTTGCATCACATCTAAATGGCCAAGCTCTTTCTTAGACAAGTTGAAAGCTGCTGTCAGAAGGCTGTGCTCCTTGTCAGATGGAAGCAGCAGCACGCACATAGGAGTTTGACAAGCACTAAAGAGCCACAGAAGAGCGTGGCCTAGGAAAATGAGTCAGGAAAAAGCATATCGCTACATGTGTCCTTGTTGTCGCCTAACAACAGGTAGCAGCATAAACCAGATGCGGGTGAAGTTCTTGCTGGCGACATCTAACGTCAAATGAGCAATGGGCTTACCACAGCTGCGGTCCTCTGGCAGTCTGAAAGCTTTGCGCACAAGCCGCATGCTAAGCGCCTTCCTTTGCCTTTTGGCAGTGCTCGTGCATTGCCAGCACTAGGCGGGAATGGTCACTATCCCACACACACGTTTCGTTGTGCCCGTCGCTAAGCGCTCTGGAGCACTGTTTATGACGTAAGCGGAACACCTCTTGCCATTCCATTCTCAGAGCTCCTGAGTTACATAATCAGCGACTCTTGGTGCGAATGCCAGAGGAAAACATTTCCAATGTGTCTGGCATATAGAAACTGAACCTGGAGAACACCTTTGTCAGGAGCTTTCACCTGCACCGTAGACACACACAGATTTGCATCACATCTAAATGGCCAAGCTCTTTCTTAGACAAGTTGAAAGCTGCTGTCAGAAGGCTGTGCTCCTTGTCAGATGGAAGCAGCAGCACTCACATAGGAGTTTGACAAGAACTAAAAAGCCACAGAAGAGCGTGGCCTAGGAAAATGAGTCAGGAAAAAGCATATCGCTACATGTGTCCTTGTTGTCGCCTAACAACAGGTAGCAGCATAAACCAGATGCGGGTGAAGTTCTTGCTGGCGACATCTAACGTCAAATGAGCAAACGGGCTCACCACAGCTGCGGTCCTCTGGCAGTCTGAAAGCTTTGCGCACAAGCCGGATGCTAAGCGCCTTCCTTTGCCTTTTGGCAGTGCTCGTGCATTGCCAGCACTAGGCGGGAATGGTCACTATCCCGCACACACGTTTCGTTGTGCCCGTTGCTAAGCGCTCTGGAGCACTGTTTATGACGTAAGCGGAACACCTCTTGCCGTTCCATTCTCAGAGCTCCTGAGTTAATCAAACTGAGACTCTTGGTGCGAATGCCAGTGGAAAACATTTCCAATGTGTCTGGCATATAGAAACTGAACCTGGAGAACACCTTTGTCAGGAGCTTTCACCTGCACCGTAGACACACACAGATTTGCATCACATCTAAATGGCCAAGCTCTTTCTTAGACAAGTTGAAAGCTGCTGTCAGAAGGCTGTGCTCCTTGTCAGATGGAAGCAGCAGCACTCACATAGGAGTTTGACAAGCACTAAAGAGCCACAGAAGAGCGTGGCCTAGGAAAATGAGTCAGGAAAAAGCATATCGCTACATGTGTCCTTGTTGTCGCCTAACAACAGGTAGCAGCATAAACCAGATTCGGGTGAAGTTCTTGCTGGCGACATCTAACGTCAAATGAGCAAACGGGCTTACCACAGCTGCGGTCCTCTGGCAGTCTGAAAGCTTTGCGCACAAGCCGGATGCTAAGCGCCTTCCTTTGCCTTTTGGCAGTGCTCGTGCATTGCCAGCACTAGGCGGGAATGGTCACTATCCCGCACACACGTTTCGTTGTGCCCGTTGCTAAGCGCTCTGGAGCACTGTTTATGACGTAAGCGGAACACCTCTTGCCATTCCATTCTCAGAGCTCCTGAGTTACGTAATCAGCGACTCTTGGTGCGAATGCCAGAGGAAAACATTTCCAATGTGTCTGGCAAGGAGAAACTGAACCTGGAGAACACCTTTGTCAGGAGCTTTCACCTGCACCTTACACACACACAGATTTGCATCACATCTAAATGGCCAAGCTCTTTCTTAGACAAGTTGAAAGCTGCTGTCAGAAGGCTGTGCTCCTTGTCAGATGGAAGCAGCAGCACTCACATAGGAGTTTGGCAAGCACTAAAGAGCCACAGAAGAGCGTGGCCTAGGAAAATGAGTCAGGAAAAAGCATATCGCTACATGTGTCCTTGTTGTCGCCTAACAACAGGTAGCAGCATAAACCAGATGCGGGTGAAGTTCTTGCTGGCGACATCTAACGTCAAATGAGCAAACGGGCTTACCACAGCTGCGGTCCTCTGGCAGTCTGAAAGCTTTGCACACAAGCCGGATGCTAAGCGCCTTCCTTTGCCTTTTGGCAGTGCTAGTGCATTGCCAGCACTAGGCGGGAATGGTCACTATCCCGCACACACGTTTCGTTGTGCCCGTTGCTAAGCGCTCTGGAGCACTGTTTATGACGTAAGCGGAACACCTCTTGCCGTTCCATTCTCAGAGCTCCTGAGTTAAGTAATCTGCGGCTCTTGGTGCGAATGATAGAGGAAAACATTTCCAATGTGTCTGGCAAGGAGAAACTGAACCTGGAGAACACCTTTGTCAGGAGCTTTCACCTGCACCGTAGACACACACAGATTTGCATCACATCTAAATGGCCAAGCTCTTTCTTAGACAAGTTGAAAGCTGCTGTCAGAAGGCTGTGCTCCTTGTCAGATGGAAGCAGCAGCACTCACATAGGAGTTTGGCAAGCACTAAAGAGCCACAGAAGAGCGTGGCCTAGGAAAATGAGGCAGGAAAAAGCATATCGCTACATGTGTCCTTGTTGTCGCCTAACAACAGGTAGCAGCATAAACCAGATGCGGGTGAAGTTCTTGCTGGCGACATCTAACGTCAAATGAGCAAGCGGGCTTACCACAGCTGCGGTCCTCTGGCAGTCTGAAAGCTTTGCGCACAAGCCGGATGCTAAGCGCCTTCCTTTGCCTTTTGGCAGTGCTCGTGCATTGCCAGCACTAGGCGGGAATGGTCACTATCCCGCACACACGTTTCGTTGTGCCCGTTGCTAAGCGCTCTGGAGCACTGTTTATGACGTAAGCGGAACACCTCTTGCCGTTCCATTCTCAGAGCTCCTCAGTTATGTAATCTGCGATTCTTGGTGCGAATGATAGAGGAAAACATTTCCAATGTGTCTGGCATATAGAAACTGAACCTGGAGAACACCTTTGTCAGGAGCTTGCACCTGCACCTTACACACACACAGATTTGCATCACATCTAAATGGCCAAGCTCTTTCTTAGACAAGTTGAAAGCTGCTGTCAGAAGGCTGTTCTCCTTGTCAGATGGAAGCAGCAGCATGAACATAAGAGTTTGACAAGAACTAAAGAGCCACAGAAGAGCGTGGCCTAGGAAAATGAGGCAGGAAAAAGCATATCGCTACATGTGTCCTTGTTGTCGCCTAACAACAGGTAGCAGCATAAACCAGATGCGGGTGAAGTTCTTGCAGGCGACATCTAACGTCAAATGAGGAAGCGGGCTTACCACAGCTACAGTCCTCTGGCAGTCTGAAAGCTTTGCGCACAAGCCGGATGCTAAGCGCCTTCCTTTGCCTTTTGGCAGTGCTCGTGCATTGCCAGCACTAGGCGGGAATGGTCACTATCCCACAGACACGTTTCGTTGTGCCCGTTGCTAAGCGCTCTGGAGCACTGTTTATGACGTAAGCGCAACACATCTTGCCGTTCCATTCTCAGAGCTCCTAAGTTAATCAAACTGAGACTCTTGGTGCGAATGCCAGTGGAAAACATTTCCAATGTGTCTGGCATATAGAAACTGAACCTGGAGAACACCTTTGTCAGGAGCTTTCACCTGCACCGTAGACACACACAGATTTGCATCACATCTAAATGGCCAAGCTCTTTCTTAGACAAGTTGAAAGCTGCTGTCAGAAGGCTGTGCTCCTTGTCAGATGGAAGCAGCAGCACTCACATAGGAGTTTGACAAGAACTAAAGAGCCACAGAAGAGCGTGGCCTAGGAAAATGAGTCAGGAAAAAGCATATCGCTACATGAGTCCTTGTTGTCGCCTAACAACAGGTAGCAGCATAAACCAGATGCGGGTGAAGTTCTTGCAGGCGACATCTAACGTCAAATGAGCAAACGGGCTTACCACAGCTGCGGTCCTCTGGCAGTCTGAAAGCTTTGCGCACAAGCTGCATGCTAAGCGCCTTCCTTTGCCTTTTGGCAGTGCTCGTGCATTGCCAACACTAGGCGGGAATGGTCACTATCCCCACACACGTTTCGTTGTGCCCGTTGCTAAGCGCTCTGGAGCACTGTTTATGACGTAAGCGGAACACCTCTTGCCGTTCCATTCTCAGAGCTCCTGAGTTAATCAAACTGAGACTCTTGGTGCGAATGCCAGAGGAAAACATTTCCAATGTGTCTGGCATATAGAAACTGAACCTGGAGAACACCTTTGTCAGGAGCTTTCACCTGCACCGTAGACACACACAGATTTGCATCACATCTAAATGGCCAAGCTCTTTCTTAGACAAGTTGAAAGCTGCTGTCAGAAGGTTGTGCTCCTTGTCAGATGGAAGCAGCAGCATGAACATAGGAGTTTGACAAGCACTAAAGAGCCACAGAAGAGCGTGGCCTAGAAAAATGAGGCAGGAAAAAGCATATCGCTACATGTGTCCTTGTTGTCGCCTAACAACAGGTAGCAGCATAAACCAGATGCGGGTGAAGTTCTTGCAGGCGACATCTAACGTCAAATGAGCAAACGGGCTTACCACAGCTGCGGTCCTCTGGCAGTCTGAAAGCTTTGCGCACAAGCCGCATGCAAGGCGCCTTCCTTTGCCTTTTGGCAGTGCTCGTGCATTGCCAGCACTAGGCGGGAATGGTCACTATCCCGCACACACGTTTCGTTGTGCCCGTTGCTAAGCGCTCTGGATCACTGTTTATGACGTAAGCGGAACACATCTTGCCGTTCCATTCTCAGAGCTCCTGAGTTAATCAAACTGAGACTCTTGGTGCGAATGCCAGAGGAAAACATTTCCAATGTGTCTGGCATATAGAAACTGAACCTGGAGAACACCTTTGTCAGGAGCTTTCACCTGCACCGTAGACACACACAGATTTGCATCACATCTAAATGGCCAAGCTCTTTCTTAGACAAGTTGAAAGCTGCTGTCAGAAGGCTGTTCTCCTTGTCAGATGGAAGCAGCAGCATGAACATAAGAGTTTGACAAGAACTAAAGAGCCACAGAAGAGCGTGGCCTAGGAAAATGAGTCAGGAAAAAGCATATCGCTACATGTGTCCTTGTTGTCGCCTAACAACAGGTAGCAGCATAAACCAGATGCGGGTGAAGTTCTTGCAGGCGACATCTAACGTCAAATGAGCAAACGGGCTTACCACAGCTGCGGTCCTCTGGCAGTCTGAAAGCTTTGCGCACAAGCCGGATGCTAAGCGCCTTCCT
The DNA here is from genome assembly GCF_030490865.1 of Poecile atricapillus. Lineage (NCBI taxonomy): Eukaryota > Metazoa > Chordata > Aves > Passeriformes > Paridae > Poecile > Poecile atricapillus. Next base: position 438,716 of record NC_081252.1, read on the forward strand.
TTGCCTTTTGGCAGTGCTCGTGCATTGCCAGCACTAGGCGGGAATGGTCACTATCCCGCACACACGTTTCGTTGTGCCCGTTGCTAAGCGCTCTGGAGCACTGTTTATGACGTAAGCGGAACACCTCTTGCCATTCCATTCTCAGAGCTCCTCAGTTACGTAATCAGCGACTCTTGGTGCGAATGCCAGAGGAAAACATTTCCAATGTGTCTGGCAAGGAATAACTGAACCTGGAGAACACCTTTGTCAGGAGCTTGCACCTGCACCTTACACACACACAGATTTGCATCACATCTAAATGGCCAAGCTCTTTCTTAGACAAGTTGAAAGCTGCTATCAGAAGGTTGCGCTCCTTGTCAAATGGAAGCAGCAGCATGAACATAGGAGTTTGGCAAGCACTAAAGAGCCACAGAAGAGCGTGGCCTAGGAAAATGAGTCAGGAAAAAGCATATCGCTACGTGTCCTTGTTGTCGCCTAACAACAGGTAGCAGCATAAACCAGATGCGGGTGAAGTTCTTGCAGGCGACATCTAACGTCAAATGAGGAAGCGGGCTTACCACAGCTACAGTCCTCTGGCAGTCTGAAAGCTTTGCGCACAAGCCGGATGCTAAGCGCCTTCCTTTGCCTTTTGGCAGTGCTCGTGCATTGCCAGCACTAGGCGGGAATGGTCACTATCCCACACACACGTTTCGTTGTGCCCGTCGCTAAGCGCTCTGGAGCACTGTTTATGACGGAAGCGGAACACATCTTGCCGTTCCATTCTCAGAGCTCCTAAGTTAATCAAACTGAGACTCTTGGTGCGAATGCCAGTGGAAAACATTTCCAATGTGTCTGGCATATAGAAACTGAACCTGGAGAACACCTTTGTCAGGAGCTTTCACCTGCACCGTAGACACACACAGATTTGCATCACATCTAAATGGCCAAGCTCTTTCTTAGACAAGTTGAAAGCTGCTGTCAGAAGGCTGTGCTCCTTGTCAGATGGAAGCAGCAGCACTCACATAGGAGTTTGACAAGAACTAAAGAGCCACAGAAGAGCGTGGCCTAGGAAAATGAGTCAGGAAAAAGCATATCGCTACATGTGTCCTTGTTGTCGCCTAACAACAGGTAGCAGCATAAACCAGATGCGGGTGAAGTTCTTGCAGGCGACATCTAACGTCAAATGAGCAAACGGGCTTACCACAGCTGCGGTCCTCTGGCAGTCTGAAAGCTTTGCGCACAAGCTGCATGCTAAGCGCCTTCTTTTGCCTTTTGGCAGTGCTCGTGCATTGCCAGCACTAGGCGGGAATGGTCACTATCCCGCACACACGTTTCGTTGTGCCCGTTGCTAAGCGCTCTGGAGCACTGTTTATGACGTAAGCGGAACACCTCTTGCCGTTCCATTCTCAGAGCTCCTGAGTTAATCAAACTGAGACTCTTGGTGCGAATGCCAGAGGAAAACATTTCCAATGTGTCTGGCATATAGAAACTGAACCTGGAGAACACCTTTGTCAGGAGCTTTCACCTGCACCGTAGACACACACAGATTTGCATCACATCTAAATGGCCAAGCTCTTTCTTAGACAAGTTGAAAGCTGCTGTCAGAAGGTTGTGCTCCTTGTCAGATGGAAGCAGCAGCATGAACATAGGAGTTTGACAAGCACTAAAGAGCCACAGAAGAGCGTGGCCTAGAAAAATGAGTCAGGAAAAAGCATATCGCTACATGTGTCCTTGTTGTCGCCTAACAACAGGTAGCAGCATAAACCAGATGCGGGTGAATTTCTTGCAGGCGACATCTAACGTCAAATGAGCAAGCAAGCTTACCACAGCTGCGGTCCTCTGGCAGTCTGAAAGCTTTGCGCACAAGCCGCATGCTAAGCGCCTTCCTTTGCCTTTTGGCAGTGCTCGTGCATTGCCAGCACTAGGCGGGAATGGTCACTATCCCGCACACACGTTTCGTTGTGCCCGTTGCTAAGCGCTCTGGAGCACTGTTTATGACGTAAGCGGAACACCTCTTGCCATTCCATTCTCAGAGCTCCTCAGTTACGTAATCAGCGACTCTTGGTGCGAATGCCAGAGGAAAACATTTCCAATGTGTCTGGCAAGGAGAAACTGAACCTGGAGAAAACCTTTGTCAGGAGCTTGCACCTGCACCTTACACACACACAGATTTGCATCACATCTAAATGGCCAAGCTCTTTCTTAGACAAGTTGAAAGCTGCTATCAGAAGGTTGTGCTCCTTGTCAAATGGAAGCAGCAGCATGAACATAGGAGTTTGGCAAGCACTAAAGAGCCACAGAAGAGCGTGGCCTAGGAAAATGAGTCAGGAAAAAGCATATCGCTACATGTGCCCTTGTTGTCGCCTAACAACAGGTAGCAGCATAAACCAGATGCGGGTGAAGTTCTTGCAGGCGACATCTAACGTCAAATGAGCAAGCAAGCTTACCACAGCTGCGGTCCTCTGGCAGTCTGAAAGCTTTGCGCACAAGCCGCATGCGAAGCGCCTTCCTTTGCCTTTTGGCAGTGCTCGTGCATTGCCAGCACTAGGCGGGAATGGTCACTATCCCGCACACACGTTTCGTTGTGCCCGTTGCTAAGCGCTCTGGAGCACTGTTTATGACGTAAGCGGAACACCTCTTGCCATTCCATTCTCAGAGCTCCTCAGTTACGTAATCAGCGACTCTTGGTGCGAATGCCAGAGGAAAACATTTCCAATGTGTCTGGCAAGGAATAACTGAACCTGGAGAACACCTTTGTCAGGAGCTTGCACCTGCACCTTACACACACACAGATTTGCATCACATCTAAATGGCCAAGCTCTTTCTTAGACAAGTTGAAAGCTGCTATCAGAAGGTTGCGCTCCTTGTCAAATGGAAGCAGCAGCACTCACATAGGAGTTTGGCAAGCACTAAAGAGCCACAGAAGAGCGTGGCCTAGGAAAATGAGTCAGGAAAAAGCATATCGCTACATGTGTCCTTGTTGTCGCCTAACAACAGGTAGCAGCATAAACCAGATGCGGGTGAAGTTCTTGCAGGCGACATCTAACGTCAAATGAGCAAACGGGCTTACCACAGCTACAGTCCTCTGGCAGTCTGAAAGCTTTGCGCACAAGCCGGATGCTAAGCGCCTTCCTTTGCCTTTTGGCAGTGCTCGTGCATTGCCAGCACTAGGCGGGAATGGTCACTATCCCACAGACACGTTTCGTTGTGCCCGTTGCTAAGCGCTCTGGAGCACTGTTTATGACGGAAGCGGAACACATCTTGCCGTTCCATTCTCAGAGCTCCTAAGTTAATCAAACTGAGACTCTTGGTGCGAATGCCAGTGGAAAACATTTCCAATGTGTCTGGCATATAGAAACTGAACCTGGAGAACACCTTTGTCAGGAGCTTTCACCTGCACCGTAGACACACACAGATTTGCATCACATCTAAATGGCCAAGCTCTTTCTTAGACAAGTTGAAAGCTGCTGTCAGAAGGCTGTGCTCCTTGTCAGATGGAAGCAGCAGCACTCACATAGGAGTTTGACAAGCACTAAAGAGCCACAGAAGAGCGTGGCCTAGGAAAATGAGTCAGGAAAAAGCATATCGCTACATGTGTCCTTGTTGTCGCCTAACAACAGGTAGCAGCATAAACCAGATGCGGGTGAAGTTCTTGCAGGCGACATCTAACGTCAAATGAGCAAACGGGCTTACCACAGCTGCGGTCCTCTGGCAGTCTGAAAGCTTTGCGCACAAGCTGCATGCTAAGCGCCTTCCTTTGCCTTTTGGCAGTGCTCGTGCATTGCCAGCACTAGGCGGGAATGGTCACTATCCCCACACACGTTTCGTTGTGCCCGTTGCTAAGCGCTCTGGAGCACTGTTTATGACGTAAGCGGAACACCTCTTGCCATTCCATTCTCAGAGCTCCTGAGTTACGTAATCTGCGACTCTTGGTGCGAATGCCAGAGGAAAACATTTCCAATGTGTCTGGCAAGGAGAAACTGAACCTGGAGAACACCTTTGTCAGGAGCTTGCACCTGCACCTTACACACACACAGATTTGCATCACATCTAAATGGCCAAGCTCTTTCTTAGACAAGTTGAAAGCTGCTGTCAGAAGGCTGTGCTCCTTGTTAGATGGAAGCATCAGCACTCACATAGGAGTTTGGCAAGCACTAAAGAGCCACAGAAGAGCGTGGCCTAGGAAAATGAGTGAGGAAAAAGCATATCGCTACATGTGTCCTTGTTGTCGCCTAACAACAGGTAGCAGCATAAACCAGATGCGGGTGAAGTTCTTGCTGGCGACATCTAACGTCAAATGAGCAAACGGGCTTACCACAGCTGCGGTCCTCTGGCAGTCTGAAAGCTTTGCGCACAAGCCGCATGCTAAGCGCCTTCCTTTGCCTTTTGGCAGTGCTCGTGCATTGCCAGCACTAGGCGGGAATGGTCACTATCCCGCACACATGTTTCGTTGTGCCCGTTGCTAAGCGCTCTGGAGCACTGTTTATGACGTAAGCGGAACACCTCTTGCCGTTCCATTCTCAGAGCTCCTCAGTTAAGTAATCTGCGATTCTTGGTGCGAATGATAGAGGAAAACATTTCCAATGTGTCTGGCATATAGAAACTGAACCTGGAGAACACCTTTGTCAGGAGCTTGCACCTGCACCGTAGACACACACAGATTTGCATCACATCTAAATGGCCAAGCTCTTTCTTAGACAAGTTGAAAGCTGCTGTCAGAAGGTTGTGCTCCTTGTCAGATGGAAGCAGCAGCACTCACATAGGAGTTTGGCAAGCACTAAAGAGCCACAGAAGAGCGTGGCCTAGGAAAATGAGGCAGGAAAAAGCATATCGCTACATGTGTCCTTGTTGTCGCCTAACAACAGGTAGCAGCATAAACCAGATGCGGGTGAAGTTCTTGCTGGCGACATCTAACGTCAAATGAGCAAGCGGGCTTACCACAGCTGCGGTCCTCTGGCAGTCTGAAAGCTTTGCGCACAAGCCGGATGCTAAGCGCCTTCCTTTGCCTTTTGGCAGTGCTCGTGCATTGCCAGCACTAGGCGGGAATGGTCACTATCCCGCACACACGTTTCGTTGTGCCCGTTGCTAAGCGCTCTGGAGCACTGTTTATGACGTAAGCGGAACACATCTTGCCGTTCCATTCTCAGAGCTCCTGAGTTAATCAAACTGAGACTCTTGGTGCGAATGCCAGAGGAAAACATTTCCAATGTGTCTGGCATATAGAAACTGAACCTGGAGAACACCTTTGTCAGGAGCTTTCACCTGCACCGTAGACACACACAGATTTGCATCACATCTAAATGGCCAAGCTCTTTCTTAGACAAGTTGAAAGCTGCTGTCAGAAGGCTGTTCTCCTTGTCAGATGGAAGCAGCAGCATGAACATAAGAGTTTGACAAGCACTAAAGAGCCACAGAAGAGCGTGGCCTAGGAAAATGAGGCAGGAAAAAGCATATCGCTACATGTGTCCTTGTTGTCGCCTAACAACAGGTAGCAGCATAAACCAGATGCGGGTGAAGTTCTTGCAGGCGACATCTAACGTCAAATGAGCAAACGGGCTTACCACAGCTGCGGTCCTCTGGCAGTCTGAAAGCTTTGCGCACAAGCCGGATGCTAAGCGCCTTCCTTTGCCTTTTGGCAGTGCTCGTGCATTGCCAGCACTAGGCGGGAATGGTCACTATCCCGCACACACGTTTCGTTGTGCCCGTTGCTAAGCGCTCTGGAGCACTGTTTATGACGTAAGCGGAACACCTCTTGCCGTTCCATTCTCAGAGCTCCTGAGTTAATCAAACTGAGACTCTTGGTGCGAATGCCAGAGGAAAACATTTCCAATGTGTCTGGCATATAGAAACTGAACCTGGAGAACACCTTTGTCAGGAGCTTTCACCTGCACCGTAGACACACACAGATTTGCATCACATCTAAATGGCCAAGCTCTTTCTTAGACAAGTTGAAAGCTGCTGTCAGAAGGTTGTGCTCCTTGTCAGATGGAAGCAGCAGCATGAACATAGGAGTTTGACAAGCACTAAAGAGCCACAGAAGAGCGTGGCCTAGAAAAATGAGGCAGGAAAAAGCATATCGCTACATGTGTCCTTGTTGTCGCCTAACAACAGGTAGCAGCATAAACCAGATGCGGGTGAAGTTCTTGCAGGCGACATCTAACGTCAAATGAGCAAACGGGCTTACCACAGCTGCGGTCCTCTGGCAGTCTGAAAGCTTTGCGCACAAGCCGCATGCAAGGCGCCTTCCTTTGCCTTTTGGCAGTGCTCGTGCATTGCCAGCACTAGGCGGGAATGGTCACTATCCCGCACACACGTTTCGTTGTGCCCGTTGCTAAGCGCTCTGGAGCACTGTTTATGACGTAAGCGGAACACCTCTTGCCATTCCATTCTCAGAGCTCCTCAGTTACGTAATCAGCGACTCTTGGTGCGAATGCCAGAGGAAAACATTTCCAATGTGTCTGGCAAGGAATAACTGAACCTGGAGAACACCTTTGTCAGGAGCTTGCACCTGCACCTTACACACACACAGATTTGCATCACATCTAAATGGCCAAGCTCTTTCTTAGACAAGTTGAAAGCTGCTATCAGAAGGTTGCGCTCCTTGTCAAATGGAAGCAGCAGCATGAACATAGGAGTTTGGCAAGCACTAAAGAGCCACAGAAGAGCGTGGCCTAGGAAAATGAGTCAGGAAAAAGCATATCGCTACATGTGTCCTTGTTGTCGCCTAACAACAGGTAGCAGCATAAACCAGATGCGGGTGAAGTTCTTGCAGGCGACATCTAACGTCAAATGAGGAAGCGGGCTTACCACAGCTACAGTCCTCTGGCAGTCTGAAAGCTTTGCGCACAAGCCGGATGCTAAGCGCCTTCCTTTGCCTTTTGGCAGTGCTCGTGCATTGCCAGCACTAGGCGGGAATGGTCACTATCCCACAGACACGTTTCGTTGTGCCCGTTGCTAAGCGCTCTGGAGCACTGTTTATGACGTAAGCGGAACACCTCTTGCCGTTCCATTCTCAGAGCTCCTGAGTTAATCAAACTGAGACTTTTGGTGCGAATGCCAGACGAAAACATTTCCAATGTGTCTGGCAAGGAGAAACTGAACCTGGAGAACACCTTTGTCAGGAGCTTGCACCTGCACCTTACACACACACAGATTTGCATCACATCTAAATGGCCAAGCTCTTTCTTAGACAAGTTGAAAGCTGCTGTCAGAAGGCTGTGCTCCTTGTCAGATGGAAGCAGCAGCACGCACATAGGAGTTTGGCAAGCACTAAAGAGCCACAGAAAAGCGTGGTCTAGCAAAATGAGGCAGGAAAAAGCATATCGCTACATGTGCCCGTGTTGTCGCCTAAGAACAGGTAGCAGCATAAACCAGATGCAGGTGAAGTTCTTGCAGGCGACATGTAACGTCAAATGAGCAAGCGGGCTTACCACAGCTGCGGTCCTCTGGCAGTCTGAAAGCTTTGCGCACAAGCCAGATGCTAAGCGCCTTAGTTTGCCTTTTGGCAGTGCTCGCGCATTGCCAGCACTAGGCGGGAATGGTCACTATCCCACATACACGTTTCGTTGTCCCCGTTGCTCAGCACTCTGGAGCACTGTTTATGACGTAAGCGGAACACCACTTGCCGTTCCATTCTCAGAGCTCCTGAGTTAAGCAATCTGCAACTCTTGGTGCGAATGATAGAGGAAAACATTTCAAATGCGTCTGGCAGATAGAAACTGAACCTGGAGAACACCTTTGTCAGGAGCTTGCACCTGCACCTTACACACACACAGATTTGCATCACATCTAAATGGCCAAGCTCTTTCTTAGACAAGTTGAAAGCTGCTGTCAGAAGGCTGTGCTCCTTGTCAGATGGAAGCAGCAGCACACACATAGGTGTTTGGCAAGACTAAAGAGCCACAGAAGAGCGTGGTCTAGCAAAATGAAACAGGAAAAAGCATTTGCTACACGTGCCCTTGTTGTCGCCTAACAACAGGTAGCAGCATAAACCAGATGCGGGTGAAGTTCTTGCAGGCGACATCTAACGTCAAATGAGCAAGCGGGCTTACCACAGCTGCGGTCCTCTGGCAGTCTGAAAGCTTTGCGCACAAGCCGGATGCTAAGCGCCTTCCTTTGCCTTTTGGCAGTGCTCGTGCATTGCCAGCACTAGGCGGGAATGGTCACTATCCCACACACACGTTTCCTTGTGCCCGTTGCTAAGCGCTCTGGAGCACTGTTTATGACGTAAGCGGAACACCTCTTGCCGTTCCATTCTCAGAGCTCCTGAGTTAATCAAACTGAGACTTTTGGTGCGAATGCCAGACGAAAACATTTCCAATGTGTCTGGCAAGGAGAAACTGAACCTGGAGAACACCTTTGTCAGGAGCTTGCACCTGCACCTTACACACACACAGATTTGCATCACATCTAAATGGCCAAGCTCTTTCTTAGACAAGTTGAAAGCTGCTGTCAGAAGGCTGTGCTCCTTGTCAGATGGAAGCAGCAGCACGCACATAGGAGTTTGGCAAGCACTAAAGAGCCACAGAAAAGCGTGGTCTAGCAAAATGAGGCAGGAAAAAGCATATCGCTACATGTGCCCGTGTTGTCGCCTAAGAACAGGTAGCAGCATAAACCAGATGCAGGTGAAGTTCTTGCAGGCGACATGTAACGTCAAATGAGCAAGCGGGCTTACCACAGCTGCGGTCCTCTGGCAGTCTGAAAGCTTTGCGCACAAGCCAGATGCTAAGCGCCTTAGTTTGCCTTTTGGCAGTGCTCGCGCATTGCCAGCACTAGGCGGGAATGGTCACTATCCCACATACACGTTTCGTTGTCCCCGTTGCTCAGCACTCTGGAGCACTGTTTATGACGTAAGCGGAACACCACTTGCCGTTCCATTCTCAGAGCTCCTGAGTTAAGCAATCTGCAACTCTTGGTGCGAATGATAGAGGAAAACATTTCAAATGCGTCTGGCAGATAGAAACTGAACCTGGAGAACACCTTTGTCAGGAGCTTGCACCTGCACCTTACACACACACAGATTTGCATCACATCTAAATGGCCAAGCTCTTTCTTAGACAAGTTGAAAGCTGCTGTCAGAAGGCTGTGCTCCTTGTCAGATGGAAGCAGCAGCACACACATAGGTGTTTGGCAAGACTAAAGAGCCACAGAAGAGCGTGGTCTAGCAAAATGAAACAGGAAAAAGCATTTGCTACACGTGCCCTTGTTGTCGCCTAACAACAGGTAGCAGCATAAACCAGATGCGGGTGAAGTTCTTGCAGGCGACATCTAACGTCAAATGAGCAAGCGGGCTTACCACAGCTGCGGTCCTCTGGCAGTCTGAAAGCTTTGCGCACAAGCCGGATGCTAAGTGCCTTCCTTTGCCTTTTGGCAGTGCTCGCGCATTGCCAGCACTAGGCGGGAATGGTCACTATCCCACACACACGTTTCCTTGTGCCCGTTGCTAAGCGCTCTGGAGCACTGTTTATGACGTAAGCGGAACACCTCTTGCCGTTCCATTCTCAGAGCTCCTGAGTTAATCAAACTGAGACTTTTGGTGCGAATGCCAGACGAAAACATTTCCAATGTGTCTGGCAAGGAGAAACTGAACCTGGAGAACACCTTTGTCAGGAGCTTGCACCTGCACCTTACACACACACAGATTTGCATCACATCTAAATGGCCAAGCTCTTTCTTAGACAAGTTGAAAGCTGCTGTCAGAAGGCTGTGCTCCTTGTCAGATGGAAGCAGCAGCACGCACATAGGAGTTTGGCAAGCACTAAAGAGCCACAGAAGAGCGTGGTCTAGCAAAATGAGGCAGGAAAAAGCATATCGCTACATGTGCCCGTGTTGTCGCCTAAGAACAGGTAGCAGCATAAACCAGATGCAGGTGAAGTTCTTGCAGGCGACATGTAACGTCAAATGAGCAAGCGGGCTTACCACAGCTGCGGTCCTCTGCCAGTCTGAAAGCTTTGCGCACAAGCCGGATGCTAAGTGCCTTCCTTTGCCTTTTGGCAGTGCTCGTGCATTGCCAGCACTAGGCGGGAATGGTCACTATCCCACACACACGTTTCGTTGTCCCCGTTGCTAAGCACTCTGGAGCACTGTTTATGACGTAAGCGGAACACCACTTGCCGTTCCATTCTCAGAGCTCCTGAGTTAAGCAATCTGCAACTCTTGGTGCGAATGATAGAGGAAAACATTTCCAATGCGTCTGGCAGATAGAAACTGAACCTGGAGAACACCTTTGTCAGGAGCTTGCACCTGCACCTTAGACACACACAGATTTGCATCACATCTAAATGGCCAAGCTCTTTCTTCGGCAAGTTGAAAGCTGCTGTCAGAAGACTGTGCTCCTTGTCAGGTGGAAGCAGCAGCACGCACATAGGAGATTGGCAAGCACTAAAGAGCCACAGAAGAGCGTTGCCTAGGAAAATGAGGCAGGAAAAAGCATATCGCTACATGTGCCCTTGTTGTGGCCTAAGAAGAGGTAGCAGCATAAACCAGATGCGGGTGAAGTTCTTGCTGGCGACATCTAACGTCAAATGAGCAAGCGGGCTTACCACAGCTGCGGTCCTCTGGCAGTCTGAAAGCTTTGCGCACAAGCCAGATGCTAAGCGCCTTCCTTTGCCTTTTGGCAGTGCTCGTGCATTGCCAGCACTAGGCGGGAATGGTCACTATCCCACACACACGTTTCGTTGTCCCCGTTGCTAAGCACTCTGGAGCACTGTTTATGACGTAAGCGGAACACCACTTGCCGTTCCATTCTCAGAGCTCCTGAGTTAAGCAATCTGCAACTCTTGGTGCGAATGATAGAGGAAAACATTTCCAATGCGTCTGGCAGATAGAAACTGTACCTGGGGAACACCTTTGTCAGGAGCTTGCACGTGCACCTTAGACACACACAGATTTGCATCACATCTAAATGGCCAAGCTCTTTCTTAGACAAGTTGAAAGCTGCTGTCAGAAGGCTGTGCTCCTTGTCAGATGGAAGCAGCAGCACACACATAGGTGTTTGGCAAGACTAAAGAGCCACAGAAGAGCGTGGTCTAGCAAAATGAAACAGGAAAAAGCATTTGCTACACGTGTCCTTGTTGTGGCCTAAGAACAGGTAGCAGCATAAACCAGATGCGGGTGAAGTTCTTGCAGGCGACATCTAACGTCAAATGAGCAAGCGGGCTTACCACAGCTGCGGTCCTCTGCCAGTCTGAAAGCTTTGCGCACAAGCCAGATGCTAAGCGCCTTCCTTTGCCTTTTGGCAGTGCTCGTGCATTGCCAGCACTAGGCGGGAATGGTCACTATCCCACACACACGTTTCCTTGTGCCCGTTGCTAAGCGCTCTGGAGCACTGTTTATGACGTAAGCGGAACACCTCTTGCCGTTCCATTCTCAGAGCTCCTGAGTTAATCAAACTGAGACTTTTGGTGCGAATGCCAGACGAAAACATTTCCAATGTGTCTGGCAAGGAGAAACTGAACCTGGAGAACACCTTTGTCAGGAGCTTGCACCTGCACCTTACACACACACAGATTTGCATCACATCTAAATGGCCAAGCTCTTTCTTAGACAAGTTGAAAGCTGCTGTCAGAAGGCTGTGCTCCTTGTCAGATGGAAGCAGCAGCACGCACATAGGAGTTTGGCAAGCACTAAAGAGCCACAGAAGAGCGTGGTCTAGCAAAATGAGGCAGGAAAAAGCATATCGCTACATGTGCCCGTGTTGTCGCCTAAGAACAGGTAGCAGCATAAACCAGATGCAGGTGAAGTTCTTGCAGGCGACATGTAACGTCAAATGAGCAAGCGGGCTTACCACAGCTGCGGTCCTCTGCCAGTCTGAAAGCTTTGCGCACAAGCCAGATGCTAAGCGCCTTAGTTTGCCTTTTGGCAGTGCTCGTGCATTGCCAGCACTAGGCGGGAATGGTCACTATCCCACATACACGTTTCGTTGTCCCCGTTGCTAAGCACTCTGGAGCACTGTTTATGACGTAAGTGGAACACCACTTGCCGTTCCATTCTCAGAGCTCCTGAGTTAAGCAATCTGCAACTCTTGGTGCGAATGATAGAGGAAAACATTTCAAATGCGTCTGGCAGATAGAAACTGAACCTGGAGAACACCTTTGTCAGGAGCTTGCACCTGCACCTTACACACACACAGATTTGCATCACATCTAAATGGCCAAGCTCTTTCTTAGACAAGTTGAAAGCTGCTGTCAGAAGGCTGTGCTCCTTGTCAGGTGGAAGCAGCAGCACGCACATAGGAGATTGGCAAGCACTAAAGAGCCACAGAAGAGCGTGGCCTAGGAAAATGAGGCAGGAAAAAGCATATCGCTACATGTGCCCTTGTTGTGGCCTAAGAACAGGTAGCAGCATAAACCAGATGCGGGTGAAGTTCTTGCAGGCGACATCTAACGTCAAATGAGCAAGCGGGCTTGCCACAGCTGCGGTCCTCTGGCAGTCTGAAAGCTTTGCACAGAAGCCGGATGCTAAGCGCCTTTCTTTGCCTTTTGGCAGTGCTCGCGCATTGCCAGCACTAGGCGGGAATGGTCACTATCCCACACACACGTTTCGTTGTGCCCGTTGCTAAGCACTCTGGAGCACTGTTTATGACGTAAGCGGAACACCTCTTGCCGTTCCATTCTCAGAGCTCCTGAGATAATCAAACTGAGACTTTTGGTGCGAATGACAGACGAAAACATTTCCAATGTGTCTGGCAAGGAGAAACTGAACCTGGAGAACACCTTTGTCAGGAGCTTGCACCTGCACCTTACACACACACAGATTTGCATCACATCTAAATGGCCAAGCTCTTTCTTAGACAAGTTGAAAGCTGCTGTCAGAAGGCTGTGCTCCTTGTCAGATGGAAGCAGCAGCACACACATAGGTGTTTGGCAAGACTAAAGAGCCACAGAAGAGCGTGGTCTAGCAAAATGAAACAGGAAAAAGCATTTGCTACATGTGCCCTTGTTGTGGCCTAAGAACAGGTAGCAGCATAAACCAGATGCGGGTGAAGTTCTTGCAGGCGACATGTAACGTCAAATGAGCAAGCGGGCTTACCACAGCTGCGGTCCTCTGGTAGTCTGAAAGCTTTGCGCACAAGCCGGATGCTAAGCGCCTTCCTTTGCCTTTTGGCAGTGCTCGCGCATTGCCAGCACTAGGCGGGAAAGGTCACTATCCCACACACACGTTTCGTTGTCCCCGTTGCTAAGCACTCTGGAGCACTGTTTATGACGTAAGCGGAACACCACTTGCCGTTCCATTCTCAGAGCTCCTGAGTTAAGCAATCTGCAACTCTTGGTGCGAATGATAGAGGAAAACATTTCAAATGCGTCTGGCAGATAGAAACTGAACCTGGAGAACACCTTTGTCAGGAGCTTGCACCTGCACCTTACACACACACAGATTTGCATCACATCTAAATGGCCAAGCTCTTTCTTCGGCAAGTTGAAAGCTGCTGTCAGAAGGCTGTGCTCCTTGTCAGGTGGAAGCAGCAGCACGCACATAGGAGATTGGCAAGCACTAAAGAGCCACAGAAGAGCGTGGCCTAGGAAAATGAGGCAGGAAAAAGCATATCGCTACATGTGCCCTTGTTGTCGCCTAACAACAGGTAGCAGCATAAACCAGATGCGGGTGAAGTTCTTGCAGGTGACATCTAACGTCAAATGAGCAAGCGGGCTTACCACAGCTGCGGTCCTCTGCCAGTCTGAAAGCTTTGCACACAAGCCGGATGCTAAGCGCCTTCCTTTGCCTTTTGGCAGTGCTCGTGCATTGCCAGCACTAGGCGGGAATGGTCACTATCCCACACACACGTTTCGTTGTGCCCGTTGCTAAGCGCTCTGGAGCACTGTTTATGACGTAAGCGGAACACCTCTTGCCGTTCCATTCTCAGAGCTCCTGAGTTAATCAAACTGAGACTTTTGGTGCGAATGCCAGACGAAAACATTTCCAATGTGTCTGGCAAGGAGAAACTGAACCTGGAGAACACCTTTGTCAGGAGCTTGCACCTGCACCTTACACACACACAGATTTGCATCACATCTAAATGGCCAAGCTCTTTCTTAGACAAGTTGAAAGCTGCTGTCAGAAGGCTGTGCTCCTTGTCAGATGGAAGCAGCAGCACACACATAGGAGATTGGCAAGCACTAAAGAGCCACAGAAGAGCGTGGTCTAGCAAAATGAGGCAGGAAAAAGCATATCGCTACATGTGCCCTTGTTGTGGCCTAAGAACAGGTAGCAGCATAAACCAGATGCGGTTGAAGTTCTTGCAGGCGACATCTAACGTCAAATGAGCAAGCGGGCTTACCACAGCGGCGGTCCTCTGGCAGACTGAATGCTTTGCGCACAAGCCGCATGCTAAGCGCCTTCCTTTGCCTTTTGGCAGTGCTCGTGCATTGCCAGCACTAGGCGGGAATGGTCACTATCCCACAGACACGTTTCGTTGTGCCTGTTGCTAAGCGCTCTGGAGCACTGTTTATGACGTAAGCGGAACACCTCTTGCCGTTCCATTCTCAGAGCTCCTGAGTAAAGTAATCTGCGACTCTTGGTGCGAATGATAGAGGAAAACATTTCCAATGCGTCTGGCAGATAGAAACTGAACCTGGAGAACACTTTTATCAGGAGCTTGCACCTGCACCTTAGACACACAGAGATTTGCATCACATCTAAATGGCCAAGCTCTTTCTTCGACAAGTTGAAAGCTGCTGTCAGAAGGCTGTGCTCCTTGTCAGATGGAAGCAGCAGCACGCACATAGGAGTTTGGCAAGCACTAAAGAGCCACAGAAGAGCGTGGTCTAGCAAAATGAGGCAGGAAAAAGCATATCGCTACATGTGCCCTTGTTGTGGCCTAAGAACAGGTAGCAGCATAAACCAGATGCGGGTGAAGTTCTTGCAGGCGACATCTAACGTCAAATGAGCAAGCGGGCTTACCACAGCTGCGGTCCTCTGGCAGACTGAAAGCTTTGCACACAAGCCGGATGCTAGAGCACCTTCCTTTGCCTTTTGGCAGTGCTCGTGCATTGCCAGCACTAGGCGGGAATGGTCACTATCCCGCACACACGTTTCGTTGTGCCCGTTGCTAAGCACTCTGGAGCACTGTTTATGACGAAAGCGGAACACCTCTTGCCGTTCCATTCTCAGAGCTCCTGAGTTAATCAATCTGCAACTCTTGGTGCGAATGATAGAGGAAAACATTTCAAATGCGTCTGGCAGATAGAAACTGAACCTGGAGAACACCTTTGTCAGGAGCTTGCACCTGCACCTTACACACACACAGATTTGCATCACATCTAAATGGCCAAGCTCTTTCTTCGGCAAGTTGAAAGCTGCTGTCAGAAGGCTGTGCTCCTTGTCAGGTGGAAGCAGCAGCACGCACATAGGAGATTAGCAAGCACTAAAGAGCCACAGAAGAGCGTGGCCTAGGAAAATGAGGCAGGAAAAAGCATATCGCTACATGTGCCCTTGTTGTCGCCTAACAACAGGTAGCAGCATAAACCAGATGCAGGTGAAGTTCTTGCAGGCGACATCTAACATCAAATGAGCAAGCGGGCTTACCACAGCTGCGGTCCTCTGGCAGACTGAAAGCTTTGCGCACAAGCCGGATGCTAAGCGCCTGTCATAAAGTTCCTTTACCTTTAAGAAAATTAAAGTTGCTGGGGTCTCCTGGGAGTCTTTTCTCTTGACCAATTATCGGTCATTGCTGAGAATTGACAGCAGTTTTAGCCATTGAAAAGTAGAATCAACTTGTGAACCCCACCTTAAAGTGTACACCCAGAAGTCTGTAGTTGTTCTTTGTTTCTTGGCTGTAAATGGTGGCGGAGCTCCAGGCCTCCTGTTCTCTGCCCAGGCCATGCGGCCTGGGTGGGGAGCCGGGCTGAGCCTGCCGTTCTCCCGGCCGGGAGATGGGGGCCGGCGGGGGCTTGCCCCGGGCTGAGCCGGGCCAGGCCGGTTCCTGGCTTAGCTGCAGGTTTTGCTGTAATAGAATTTACTAGGAAACTGCCGAGTAAAGAAGAAAAGCTCTGGACCTGCGGCAGGCTGAGACAGCAACTACACTGCAGAGCAGCCATGAAGAATCTTCTATCGAAGACAGCTTCAGCTGCTGCTCCGGCAGAGATCACAGAACCATCTACAAAAGCCTGGGCAAGATTTTAACTCTTTCTTATCCAGATGAAACTTGCAGATTAATCTTTTCATCCAGAGAGAGAAAAGGAAAGTAATCAACATGAAAAGAGACTTTATAAACTACTAGTGGCAAGAAAGAAAAGAGACTTCAAGAAAGGTAGAGAATTAAGGAGATGCTTTAATTAAGCTGAAATATCTTTCTGTTAAAACTATGGAAATAGACAATGAAGTCTTGAGAAAAACCCCTTTAATTCATAATAGAGTATGGAGAGGAATAAGGTGTTCAAAGTGTAAATTTGAGTAATAAGTGAAGTAATTGTGGTATAGTGAAGTGCTGAGAAATTTGAAGCCTTGAGAGGCAATGAGAAAAACTGTTTCTTAGTGAAGCTCACAGAAGCAGATGAAGAATACTTTTTTACCTTTGACTAACTTATCCTTAAAAATGCTATCTTCAAACTCATGACCCATAACACATTTTCAGAGTGATGTGGAATGGGAGGGGTGGGCTTTAATAACAGTAGCTCTGAGCAGCTGATATCAGAGAAACGAGAAACTATAACAAAAATAGTTTTCTTGTGACAAACTCCATAAATTAACAGAAAGGAACTTCTGTTTCTCTACAGAAACTGAGGAAAAGACTATAGAAAGAATTAGAACTGTTTAAACCATCAAAATTATACAGTTTTTGTCTCTGTTGTCATGTAAACAAAGGAATAGTGAGCAGTGAGAAATGAAAAGATTTTTCTAAAAGTTTATTCTGGTGTTCTTATTCTTGTAGTTTGTCAATAAACTCTTCTTTATTCCTTTTAAGTTTTATGCCTGGTTTGCTCTTATTTTAATCCATATCTCACAGCAAGAAATAAATAATTCCTTTTTTTCCCCTTTCTGTTAATTACTGGTTTAAACCACGACAGCGCCTTCCTTTGCCTTTTGGCAGTGCTCATGCATTGCCAGCACTAGGCGGGAATGGTCACTATCCCACACACACGTTTCGTTGTGGCCGTTGCTAAGCGCTCTGGAGCACTGTTTATGACGTAAGCGGAACACCGCTTGCCGTTCCATTCTCGGAGCTCCTGAGTTAAGCAATCTGCAACTCTTGGTGCGAATGATAGAGGAAAACATTTCAAATGCGTCTGGCAGATAGAAACTGAACCTGGAGAACACCTTTGTCAGGAGCTTGCACCTGCATCTTAGAAACACACAGATTTGCATCACATCTAAATGGCCAAGCTCTTTCTTCGGCAAGTTGAAAGCTGCTGTCAGAAGGCTGTGCTCCTTGTCAGGTGGAAGCAGCAGCACGCACATAGGAGATTGGCAAGCACTAAAGAGCCACAGAAGAGCATGGCCTAGGAAAATGAGGCAGGAAAAAGCATATCGCTACATGTGCCCTTGTTGTGGCCTAAGAAGAGGTAGCAGCATAAACCAGATGCGGGTGAAGTTCTTGCAGGCGACATCTAACGTCAAATGAGGAAGCGGGCTTACCACAGCTGCGGTCCTCTGGCAGTCTGAAAGCTTTGCGCACAAGCCGGATGCTAAGCGCCTTCCTTTGCCTTTTGGCAGTGCTCGTGCATTGCCAGCACTAGGCGGGAATGCTCACTATCCCACACACACGTTTCGTTGTCCCCGTTGCTAGGCACTCTGGAGCACTGTTTATGACGTAAGCGGAACACCACTTGCCGTTCCATTCTCAGAGCTCCTGAGTTAAGCAATCTGCAACTCTTGGTGCGAATGATAGAGGAAAACATTTCCAATGCGTCTGGCAGATAGAAACTGTACCTGGGGAACACGTTTGTCAGGAGCTTGCACGTGCACCTTAGACACACACAGATTTGCATCACATCTAAATGGCCAAGCTCTTTCTTAGACAAGTTGAAAGCTGCTGTCAGAAGGCTGTGCTCCTTGTCAGATGGAAGCAGCAGCACACACATAGGTGTTTGGCAAGACTAAAGAGCCACAGAAGAGCGTGGTCTAGCAAAATGAAACAGGAAAAAGCATTTGCTACACGTGTCCTTGTTGTGGCCTAAGAACAGGTAGCAGCATAAACCAGATGCGGGTGAAGTTCTTGCAGGCGACATCTAACGTCAAATGAGCAAGCGGGCTTGCCACAGCTGCGGTCCTCTGGCAGTCTGAAAGCTTTGCACAGAAGCCGGATGCTAAGCGCCTTCCTTTGCCTTTTGGCAGTGCTCGCGCATTGCCAGCACTAGGCGGGAATGGTCACTATCCCACACACACGTTTCGTTGTGCCCGTTGCTAAGCACTCTGGAGCACTGTTTATGACGTAAGCGGAACACCTCTTGCCGTTCCATTCTCAGAGCTCCTGAGTTAATCAAACTGAGACTTTTGGTGCGAATGCCAGACGAAAACATTTCCAATGTGTCTGGCAAGGAGAAACTGAACCTGGAGAACACCTTTGTCAGGAGCTTGCACCTGCACCTTACACACACACAGATTTGCATCACATCTAAATGGCCAAGCTCTTTCTTAGACAAGTTGAAAGCTGCTGTCAGAAGGCTGTGCTCCTTGTCAGATGGAAGCAGCAGCACACACATAGGTGTTTGGCAAGACTAAAGAGCCACAGAAGAGCGTGGTCTAGCAAAATGAAACAGGAAGAAGCATTTGCTACATGTGCCCTTGTTGTCGCCTAAGAACAGGTAGCAGCATAAACCAGATGCGGGTGAAGTTCTTGCAGGCGACATGTAACGTCAAATGAGCAAGCGGGCTTACCACAGCTGCGGTCCTCTGGTAGTCTGAAAGCTTTGCGCACAAGCCGGATGCTAAGCGCCTTCCTTTGCCTTTTGGCAGTGCTCGCGCATTGCCAGCACTAGGCGGGAAAGGTCACTATCCCACACACACGTTTCGTTGTCCCCGTTGCTAAGCACTCTGGAGCACTGTTTATGACGTAAGCGGAACACCACTTGCCGTTCCATTCTCAGAGCTCCTGAGTTAAGCAATCTGCAACTCTTGGTGCGAATGATAGAGGAAAACATTTCAAATGCGTCTGGCAGATAGAAACTGAACCTGGAGAACACCTTTGTCAGGAGCTTGCACCTGCACCTTAGACACACACAGATTTGCATCACATCTAAATGGCCAAGCTCTTTCTTCGGCAAGTTGAAAGCTGCTGTCAGAAGGCTGTGCTCCTTGTCAGGTGGAAGCAGCAGCACGCACATAGGAGATTGGCAAGCACTAAAGAGCCACAGAAGAGCGTGGCCTAGGAAAATGAGGCAGGAAAAAGCATATCGCTACATGTGCCCTTGTTGTGGCCTAAGATCAGGTAGCAGCATAAACC
Source organism: Poecile atricapillus (assembly GCF_030490865.1). Classification (NCBI taxonomy): domain Eukaryota; kingdom Metazoa; phylum Chordata; class Aves; order Passeriformes; family Paridae; genus Poecile; species Poecile atricapillus. Next base: position 458,073 of record NC_081252.1, read on the forward strand.
AGATGCGGGTGAAGTTCTTGCAGGTGACATCTAACGTCAAATGAGCAAGCGGGCTTACCACAGCTGCGGTCCTCTGCCAGTCTGAAAGCTTTGCACACAAGCCGGATGCTAAGCGCCTTCCTTTGCCTTTTGGCAGTGCTCGTGCATTGCCAGCACTAGGCGGGAATGGTCACTATCCCACAGACACGTTTCCTTGTGCCCGTTGCTAAGCGCTCTGGAGCACTGTTTATGACGTAAGCGGAACACCTCTTGCCGTTCCATTCTCAGAGCTCCTGAGTTAATCAAACTGAGACTTTTGGTGCGAATGCCAGACGAAAACATTTCCAATGTGTCTGGCAAGGAGAAACTGAACCTGGAGAACACTTTTGTCACGAGCTTGCACCTGCACCTTACACACACACAGATTTGCATCACATCTAAATGGCCAAGCTCTTTCTTCGACAAGTTGAAAGCTGCTGTCAGAAGGCTGTGCTCCTTGTCAGATGGAAGCAGCAGCACGCGCATAGGTGTTCGGCAAGACTAAAGAGCCACAGAAGAGCATGGTCTAGCAAAATGAAACAGGAAAAAGCATTTGCTACATGTGTCCTTGTTGTGGCCTAAGAACAGGTAGCAGCATAAACCAGATGCGGGTGAAGTTCTTGCAGGTGACATCTAACGTCAAATGAGCAAGCGGGCTTACCACAGCGGCGGTCCTCTGGCAGACTGAAAGCTTTGCGCACTAGCCGGATGCTAAGCGCCTTCCTTTGCCTTTTGGCAGTGCTCGTGCATTGCCAGCACTAGGCGGGAATGGTCACTATCCCACACACACGTTTCGTTGTCCCCGTTGCTAAGCACTCTGGAGCACTGTTTATGACGTAAGCGGAACACCATTTGCCGTTCCATTCTCAGAGCTCCTGAGTTAATCAATCTGCAACTCTTGGTGCGAATGATAGAGGAAAACATTTCCAATGCGTCTGGCAGATAGAAACTGAACCTGGAGAACACCTTTGTCAGGAGCTTGCACCTGCATCTTTGACACACACAGATTTGCATCACATTTAAATGGCCAAGCTCTTTCTTAGACAAGTTGAAAGCTGCTGTCAGAAGGCTGTGCTCCTTGTCAGATGGAAGCAGCAGCACGCACATAGGAGTATGGCAAGCACTAAAGAGCCACAGAAGAGCGTGGTCTAGCAAAATGAGGCAGAAAAAAGCATATCGCTACATGTGCCCTTGTTGTCGCCTAACAACAGGTAGCAGCATAAACCAGATGCAGGTGAAGTTCTTGCAGGCGACATGTAACGTCAAATGAGCAAGCGGGCTTACCACAGCTGCGGTCCTCTGCCAGTCTGAAAGCTTTGCGCACAAGCCGGATGCTAAGCGCCTTAGTTTGCCTTTTAGCAGTGCTCGTGCATTGCCAGCACTAGGCGGGAATGGTCACTATCCCACACACACGTTTCGTTGTGCCCGTTGCTAAGCGCTCTGGAGCACTGTTTATGACATAAACGGAACACCACTTGCCGTTCCATTCTCAGAGCTCCTGAGTTAAGCAATCTGCAACTCTTGGTGCGAATGATAGAGGAAAACATTTCAAATGCGTCTGGCAGATAGAAACTGAACCTGGAGAACACCTTTGTCAGGAGCTTGCACGTGCACCTTACACACACACAGATTTGCATCACATCTAAATGGCCATGCTCTTTCTTAGACAAGTTGAAAGCTGCTGTCAGAAGGCTGTGCTCCTTGTCAGGTGGAAGCAGCGTCACGCACATAGGAGTTTGGCAAGCACTAAAGAGCCACAGAAAAGCGTGGCCTAGGAAAATGAGGCAGGAAAAAGCATATCGCTACATGTGCCCTTGTTGTCGCCTAAGAACAGGTAGCAGCATAAACCAGATGCGGGTGAAGTTTTTGCAGGCGACATCTAACGTCAAATGAGCAAGCGGGCTTACCACTGCTGCGGTCCTCTGGCAGACTGAAAGCTTTGCACACAAGCCGGATGCTAGAGCGCCTTCCTTTGCCTTTTGGCAGTGCTCGTGCATTGCCAGCACTAGGCGGGAATGGTCACTATCCCGCACACACGTTTCGTTGTGGCCGTTGCTAAGCGCTCTGGAGCACTGTTTATGACGTAAGCGGAACACCTCTTGCCGTTCCATTCTCAGAGCTCCTGAGTTAATCAAACTGAGACTTTTGGTGCGAATGCCAGACGAAAACATTTCCAATGTGTCTGGCAGATAGAAACTGAACCTGGAGAACACCTTTGTCCGGAGCTTGCACCTGCATCTTAGACACACACAGATTTGCATCACATCTAAATGGCCAAGCTCTTTCTTAGACAAGTTGAAAGCTGCTGTCAGAAGGCTGTGCTCCTTGTCAGATGGAAGCAGCAGCACGCACATAGGAGTTTGGCAAGCACTAAAGAGCCACAGAAGAGCGTGGTCTAGCAAAATGAGGCAGGAAAAAGCATATCGCTACATGTGCCCTTGTTGTCGCCTAACAACAGGTAGCAGCATAAACCAGATGCAGGTGAAGTTCTTGCAGGCGACATGTAACGTCAAATGAGCAAGCGGGCTTACCACAGCTGCGGTCCTCTGGCAGTTTGAAAGCTTTGCGCACAAGCCAGATGCTCATCGCCTTAGTTTGCCTTTTGGCAGTGCTCGCGCATTGCCAGCACTAGGCGGGAATGGTCACTATCCCACAGACACGTTTCGTTGTGCCCGTTGCTAAGCACTCTGGAGCACTGTTTATGACGAAAGCGGAACACCTCTTGCCGTTCCATTCTCAGAGCTCCTGAGTTAATCAATCTGCAACTCTTGGTGCGAATGATAGAGGAAAACATTTCAAATGCGTCTGGCAGATAGAAACTGAACCTGGAGAACACCTTTGTCAGGAGCTTGCACCTGCACCTTACACACACATAGATTTGCATCACATCTAAATGGCCAAGCTCTTTCTTCGGCAAGTTGAAAGCTGCTGTCAGAAGGCTGTGCTCCTTGTCAGGTGGAAGCAGCAGCACGCACATAGGAGATTAGCAAGCACTAAAGAGCCACAGAAGAGCGTGGCCTAGGAAAATGAGGCAGGAAAAAGCATATCGCTACATGTGCCCTTGTTGTGGCCTAAGAACAGGTAGCAGCATAAACCAGATGCGGGTGAAGTTCTTGCAGGCGACATCTAACATCAAATGAGCAAGCGGGCTTACCACAGCTGCGGTCCTCTGGCAGACTGAAAGCTTTGCGCACAAGCCGGATGCTAAGCGCCTGTCATAAAGTTCCTTTACCTTTAAGAAAATTAAAGTTGCTGGGGTCTCCTGGGAGTCTTTTCTCTTGACCAATTATCGGTCATTGCTGAGAATTGACAGCAGTTTTAGCCATTGAAAAGTAGAATCAACTTGTGAACCCCACCTTAAAGTGTACACCCAGAAGTCTGTAGTTGTTCTTTGTTTCTTGGCTGTAAATGGTGGCGGAGCTCCAGGCCTCCTGTTCTCTGCCCAGGCCATGCGGCCTGGGTGGGGAGCCGGGCTGAGCCTGCCGTTCTCCCGGCCGGGAGATGGGGGCCGGCGGGGGCTTGCCCCGGGCTGAGCCGGGCCAGGCCGGTTCCTGGCTTAGCTGCAGGTTTTGCTGTAATAGAATTTACTAGGAAACTGCCGAGTAAAGAAGAAAAGCTCTGGACCTGCGGCAGGCTGAGACAGCAACTACACTGCAGAGCAGCCATGAAGAATCTTCTATCGAAGACAGCTTCAGCTGCTGCTCCGGCAGAGATCACAGAACCATCTACAAAAGCCTGGGCAAGATTTTAACTCTTTCTTATCCAGATGAAACTTGCAGATTAATCTTTTCATCCAGAGAGAGAAAAGGAAAGTAATCAACATGAAAAGAGACTTTATAAACTACTAGTGGCAAGAAAGAAAAGAGACTTCAAGAAAGGTAGAGAATTAAGGAGATGCTTTAATTAAGCTGAAATATCTTTCTGTTAAAACTATGGAAATAGACAATGAAGTCTTGAGAAAAACCCCTTTAATTCATAATAGAGTATGGAGAGGAATAAGGTGTTCAAAGTGTAAATTTGAGTAATAAGTGAAGTAATTGTGGTATAGTGAAGTGCTGAGAAATTTGAAGCCTTGAGAGGCAATGAGAAAAACTGTTTCTTAGTGAAGCTCACAGAAGCAGATGAAGAATACTTTTTTACCTTTGACTAACTTATCCTTAAAAATGCTATCTTCAAACTCATGACCCATAACACATTTTCAGAGTGATGTGGAATGGGAGGGGTGGGCTTTAATAACAGTAGCTCTGAGCAGCTGATATCAGAGAAACGAGAAACTATAACAAAAATAGTTTTCTTGTGACAAACTCCATAAATTAACAGAAAGGAACTTCTGTTTCTCTACAGAAACTGAGGAAAAGACTATAGAAAGAATTAGAACTGTTTAAACCATCAAAATTATACAGTTTTTGTCTCTGTTGTCATGTAAACAAAGGAATAGTGAGCAGTGAGAAATGAAAAGGTTTTTCTAAAAGTTTATTCTGGTGTTCTTATTCTTGTAGTTTGTCAATAAACTCTTCTTTATTCCTTTTAAGTTTTATGCCTGGTTTGCTCTTATTTTAATCCATATCTCACAGCAAGAAATAAATAATTCCTTTTTTTCCCCTTTCTGTTAATTACTGGTTTAAACCACGACAGCGCCTTCCTTTGCCTTTTGGCAGTGCTCATGCATTGCCAGCACTAGGCGGGAATGGTTACTATCCCACACACACGTTTCGTTGTGGCCGTTGCTAAGCGCTCTGGAGCACTGTTTATGACGTAAGCGGAACACCGCTTGCCGTTCCATTCTCGGAGCTCCTGAGTTAAGCAATCTGCAACTCTTGGTGCGAATGATAGAGGAAAACATTTCAAATGCGTCTGGCAGATAGAAACTGAACCTGGAGAACACCTTTGTCAGGAGCTTGCACCTGCACCTTAGACACACACAGATTTGCATCACATCTAAATGGCCAAGCTCTTTCTTCGGCAAGTTGAAAGCTGCTGTCAGAAGGCTGTGCTCCTTGTCAGGTGGAAGCAGCAGCACGCACATAGGAGATTGGCAAGCACTAAAGAGCCACAGAAGAGCGTGGCCTAGGAAAATGAGGCAGGAAAAAGCATATCGCTACATGTGCCCTTGTTGTCGCCTAACAACAGGTAGCAGCATAAACCAGATGCGGGTGAAGTTCTTGCAGGTGACATCTAACGTCAAATGAGCAAGCGGGCTTACCACAGCTGCGGTCCTCTGGCAGACTGAAAGCTTTGCACACAAGCCGGATGCTAAGCGCCTTCCTTTGCCTTTTGGCAGTGCTCGTGCATTGCCAGCACTAGGCGGGAATGGTCACTATCCCACAGACACGTTTCGTTGTGCCCGTTGCTAAGCGCTCTGGAGCACTGTTTATGACGTAAGCGGAACACCTCTTGCCGTTCCATTCTCAGAGCTCCTGAGTTAATCAAACTGAGACTTTTGGTGCGAATGCCAGACGAAAACATTTCCAATGTGTCTGGCAAGGAGAAACTGAACCTGGAGAACACCTTTGTCAGGAGCTTGCACCTGCACCTTACACACACACAGATTTGCATCACATCTAAATGGCCAAGCTCTTTCTTAGACAAGTTGAAAGCTGCTGTCAGAAGGCTGTGCTCCTTGTCAGATGGAAGCAGCAGCACACACATAGGTGTTTGGCAAGACTAAAGAGCCACAGAAGAGCGTGGTCTAGCAAAATGAAACAGGAAAAAGCATTTGCTACATGTGTCCTTGTTGTCGCCTAACAACAGGTAGCAGCATAAACCAGATGCGGGTGAAGTTCTTGCAGGCGACATGTAACGTCAAATGAGCAAGCGGGCTTACCACAGCTGCGGTCCTCTGGCAGTCTGAAAGCTTTGCACAGAAGCCGGATGCTAAGTGCCTTCCTTTGCCTTTTGGCAGTGCTCGCGCATTGCCAGCACTAGGCGGGAATGGTCACTATCCCACACACACGTTTCGTTGTCCCCGTTGCTAAGCACTCTGGAGCACTGTTTATGACGTAAGCGGAACACCACTTGCCGTTCCATTCTCAGAGCTCCTGAGTTAAGCAATCTGCAACTCTTGGTGCGAATGATAGAGGAAAACATTTCAAATGCGTCTGGCAGATAAAAACTGAACCTGGAGAACACCTTTGTCAGGAGCTTGCACCTGCACCTTAGACACACACAGATTTGCATCACATCTAAATGGCCAAGCTCTTTCTTCGGCAAGTTGAAAGCTGCTGTCAGAAGGCTGTGCTCCTTGTCAGATGGAAGCAGCAGCACGCACATAGGTGTTCGGCAAGACTAAAGAGCCACAGAAGAGCATGGTCTAGCAAAATGAAACAGGAAAAAGCATTTGCTACATGTGTCCTTGTTGTGGCCTAAGAACAGGTAGCAGCATAAACCAGATGCGGGTGAAGTTCTTGCAGGTGACATCTAACGTCAAATGAGCAAGCGGGCTTACCACTGCGGCGGTCCTCTGGCAGTCTGAAAGCTTTGCGCACAAGCCAGATGCTAAGCGCCTTAGTTTGCCTTTTGGCAGTGCTCGTGCATTGCCAGCACTAGGCGGGAATGGTCACTATCCCACACACACGTTTCGTTGTGCCCGTTGCTAAGCGCTCTGGAGCACTGTTTATGACATAAACGGAACACCTCTTGCCGTTCCATTCTCAGAGCTCCTGAGTTAAGCAATCTGCAACTCTTGGTGCGAATGATAGAGGAAAACATTTCCAATGCGTCTGGCAGATAGAAACTGAACCTGGAGAACACCTTTGTCAGGAGCTTGCACGTGCACCTTACACACACACAGATTTGCATCACATCTAAATGGCCATGCTCTTTCTTAGACAAGTTGAAAGCTGCTGTCAGAAGGCTGTGCTCCTTGTCAGGTGGAAGCAGCGTCACGCACATAGGAGTTTGGCAAGCACTAAAGAGCCACAGAAAAGCGTGGCCTAGGAAAATGAGGCAGGAAAAAGCATATCGCTACATGTGCCCTTGTTGTCGCCTAAGAACAGGTAGCAGCATAAGCCAGATGCGGGTGAAGTTCTTGCAGGCGACATCTAACGTCAAATGAGCAAGCGGGCTTACCACTGCTGCGGTCCTCTGGCAGACTGAAAGCTTTGCACACAAGCCGGATGCTAGAGCGCCTTCCTTTGCCTTTTGGCAGTGCTCGTGCATTGCCAGCACTAGGCGGGAATGGTCACTATCCCGCACACACGTTTCGTTGTGCCCGTTGCTAAGCACTCTGGAGCACTGTTTATGACGTAAGCGGAACACCTCTTGCCGTTCCATTCTCAGAGCTCCTGAGTTAATCAATCTGCAATTCTTGGTGCGAATGATGGAGGAAAACATTTCAAATGCGTCTGGCAGATAGAAACTGAACCTGGAGAACACCTTTGTCAGGAGCTTGCACCTGCATCTTAGACACACACAGATTTGCATCACATCTAAATGGCCAAGCTCTTTCTTCGGCAAGTTGAAAGCTGCTGTCAGAAGGCTGTGCTCCTTGTCAGGTGGAAGCAGCAGCACGCACATAGGAGATTGGCAAGCACTAAAGAGCCACAGAAGAGCGTGGCCTAGGAAAATGAGGCAGGAAAAAGCATTTGCTACATGTGCCCTTGTTGTGGCCTAAGAACAGGTAGCAGCATAAACCAGATGCGGGTGAAGTTCTTGCAGGTGACATCTAACGTCAAATTAGCAAGCGGGCTTACCACAGCTGCGGTCCTCTGCCAGTCTGAAGGCTTTGCACACAAGCCAGATGCTAAGCGCCTTCCTTTGCCTTTTGGCAGTGCTCGTGCATTGCCAGCACTAGGCGGGAATGGTCACTATCCCACACACACGTTTCGTTGTGCCCGTTGCTAAGCGCTCTGGAGCACTGTTTATGACGTAAGCGGAACACCTCTTGCCGTTCCATTCTCAGAGCTCCTGAGTTAATCAAACTGAGACTTTTGGTGCGAATGCCAGACGAAAACATTTCCAATGTGTCTGGCAAGGAGAAACTGAACCTGGAGAACACCTTTGTCAGGAGCTTGCACCTGCACCTTACACACACACAGATTTGCATCACATCTAAATGGCCAAGCTCTTTCTTAGACAAGTTGAAAGCTGCTGTCAGAAGGCTGTGCTCCTTGTCAGATGGAAGCAGCAGCACACACATAGGAGTTTGGCAAGACTAAAGAGCCACAGAAGAGCGTGGTCTAGCAAAATGAGGCAGGAAAAAGCATATCGCTACATGTGCCCTTGTTGTCGCCTAACAACAGGTAGCAGCATAAACCAGATGCAGGTGAAGTACTTGCAGGCAACATGTAACGTCAAATGAGCAAGCGGGCTTACCACAGCTGCGGTCCTCTGGCAGTTTGAAAGCTTTGCGCACAAGCCAGATGCTAAGCGCCTTCCTTTGCCTTTTGGCAGTGCTCGCGCATTGCCAGAACTAGGCGGGAATGGTCACTATCCCACAGACACGTTTCGTTGTGCCCGTTGCTAAGCACTCTGGAGCACTGTTTATGACGAAAGCGGAACACCTCTTGCCGTTCCATTCTCAGAGCTCCTGAGTTAATCAATCTGCAACTCTTGGTGCGAATGATAGAGGAAAACATTTCAAATGCGTCTGGCAGATAGAAACTGAACCTGGAGAACACCTTTGTCAGGAGCTTGCACCTGCACCTTACACACACACAGATTTGCATCACATCTAAATGGCCAAGCTCTTTCTTCGGCAAGTTGAAAGCTGCTGTCAGAAGGCTGTGCTCCTTGTCAGGTGGAAGCAGCAGCACGCACATAGGAGATTAGCAAGCACTAAAGAGCCACAGAAGAGCGTGGCCTAGGAAAATGAGGCAGGAAAAAGCATATCGCTACATGTGCCCTTGTTGTCGCCTAACAACAGGTAGCAGCATAAACCAGATGCGGGTGAAGTTCTTGCAGGCGACATCTAACATCAAATGAGCAAGCGGGCTTACCACAGCTGCGGTCCTCTGGCAGACTGAAAGCTTTGCGCACAAGCCGGATGCTAAGCGCCTGTCATAAAGTTCCTTTACCTTTAAGAAAATTAAAGTTGCTGGGGTCTCCTGGGAGTCTTTTCTCTTGACCAATTATCGGTCATTGCTGAGAATTGACAGCAGTTTTAGCCATTGAAAAGTAGAATCAACTTGTGAACCCCACCTTAAAGTGTACACCCAGAAGTCTGTAGTTGTTCTTTGTTTCTTGGCTGTAAATGGTGGCGGAGCTCCAGGCCTCCTGTTCTCTGCCCAGGCCATGCGGCCTGGGTGGGGAGCCGGGCTGAGCCTGCCGTTCTCCCGGCCGGGAGATGGGGGCCGGCGGGGGCTTGCCCCGGGCTGAGCCGGGCCAGGCCGGTTCCTGGCTTAGCTGCAGGTTTTGCTGTAATAGAATTTACTAGGAAACTGCCGAGTAAAGAAGAAAAGCTCTGGACCTGCGGCAGGCTGAGACAGCAACTACACTGCAGAGCAGCCATGAAGAATCTTCTATCGAAGACAGCTTCAGCTGCTGCTCCGGCAGAGATCACAGAACCATCTACAAAAGCCTGGGCAAGATTTTAACTCTTTCTTATCCAGATGAAACTTGCAGATTAATCTTTTCATCCAGAGAGAGAAAAGGAAAGTAATCAACATGAAAAGAGACTTTATAAACTACTAGTGGCAAGAAAGAAAAGAGACTTCAAGAAAGGTAGAGAATTAAGGAGATGCTTTAATTAAGCTGAAATATCTTTCTGTTAAAACTATGGAAATAGACAATGAAGTCTTGAGAAAAACCCCTTTAATTCATAATAGAGTATGGAGAGGAATAAGGTGTTCAAAGTGTAAATTTGAGTAATAAGTGAAGTAATTGTGGTATAGTGAAGTGCTGAGAAATTTGAAGCCTTGAGAGGCAATGAGAAAAACTGTTTCTTAGTGAAGCTCACAGAAGCAGATGAAGAATACTTTTTTACCTTTGACTAACTTATCCTTAAAAATGCTATCTTCAAACTCATGACCCATAACACATTTTCAGAGTGATGTGGAATGGGAGGGGTGGGCTTTAATAACAGTAGCTCTGAGCAGCTGATATCAGAGAAACGAGAAACTATAACAAAAATAGTTTTCTTGTGACAAACTCCATAAATTAACAGAAAGGAACTTCTGTTTCTCTACAGAAACTGAGGAAAAGACTATAGAAAGAATTGGGACTGTTTAAACCATCAAAATTATACAGTTTTTGTCTCTGTTGTCATGTAAACAAAGGAATAGTGAGCAGTGAGAAATGAAAAGGTTTTTCTAAAAGTTTATTCTGGTGTTCTTATTCTTGTAGTTTGTCAATAAACTCTTCTTTATTCTTTTTAAGTTTTATGCCTGGTTTGCTCTTATTTTAATCCATATCTCACAGCAAGAAATAAATAATTCCTTTTTTTCCCCTTTCTGTTAATTACTGGTTTAAACCACGACAGCGCCTTCCTTTGCCTTTTGGCAGTGCTCATGCATTGCCAGCACTAGGCGGGAATGGTTACTATCCCACACACACGTTTCGTTGTGGCCGTTGCTAAGCGCTCTGGAGCACTGTTTATGACGTAAGCGGAACACCGCTTGCCGTTCCATTCTCAGAGCTCCTGAGTTAAGCAATCTGCAACTCTTGGTGCGAATGATAGAGGAAAACATTTCAAATGCGTCTGGCAGATAGAAACTGAACCTGGAGAACACCTTTGTCAGGAGCTTGCACCTGCACCTTAGAAACACACAGATTTGCATCACATCTAAATGGCCAAGCTCTTTCTTCGGCAAGTTGAAAGCTGCTGTCAGAAGGCTGTGCTCCTTGTCAGGTGGAAGCAGCAGCACGCACATAGGAGATTGGCAAGCACTAAAGAGCCACAGAAGAGCGTGGCCTAGGAAAATGAGGCAGGAAAAAGCATATCGCTACATGTGCCCTTGTTGTCACCTAAGAACAGGTAGCAGCATAAACCAGATGTGGGTGAAGTTCTTGCAGGCGACATCTAACGTCAAATGAGCAAGCGGGCTTACCACAGCTGCGGTCCTCTGGCAGTCTGAAAGCTTTGCACAGAAGCCGGATGCTAAGCGCCTTCCTTTGCCTTTTGGCAGTGCTCGCGCATTGCCAGCACTAGGCGGGAATGGTCACTATCTCACAGACACGTTTCGTTGTGCCCGTTGCTAAGCGCTCTGGAGCACTGTTTATGACGTAAGCAGAACACCTCTTGCCGTTCCATTCTCAGAGCTCCTGAGTTAAGCAATCTGCAACTCTTGGTGCGAATGATAGAGGAAAACATTTCAAATGCGTCTGGCAGATAGAAACTGAACCTGGAGAACACCTTTGTCAGGAGCTTGCACCTGCACCTTAGACACACAGAGATTTGCATCACATCTAAATGGCCAAGCTCTTTCTTCGGCAAGTTGAAAGCTGCTGTCAGAAGGCTGTGCTCCTTGTCAGGTGGAAGCAGCAGCACGCACATAGGAGTTTGGCAAGCACTAAAGAGGCACAGAAGAGCGTGGCCTAGGAAAATGAGGCAGGAAAAAGCATATCGCTACATGTGCCCTTGTTGTGGCCTAAGAACAGGTAGCAGCATAAACCAGATGCGGGTGAAGTTCTTGCAGGCGACATCTAACGTCAAATGAGCAAGCGGGCTTACCACTGCTGCGGTCCTCTGGCAGACTGAAAGCTTTGCACACAAGCCGGATGCTAGAGCACCTTCCTTTGCCTTTTGGCAGTGCTCGTGCATTGCCAGCACTAGGCGGGAAAGGTCACTATCCCACACACACGTTTCGTTGTCCCCGTTGCTAAGCACTCTGGAGCACTGTTTATGACGTAAGCGGAACACCACTTGCCGTTCCATTCTCAGAGCTCCTGAGTTAAGCAATCTGCAACTCTTGGTGCGAATGATAGAGGAAAACATTTCAAATGCGTCTGGCAGATAGAAACTGAACCTGGAGAACACCTTTGTCAGGAGCTTGCACCTGCACCTTACACACACACAGATTTGCATCACATCTAAATGGCCAAGCTCTTTCTTCAGCAAGTTGAAAGCTGCTGTCAGAAGGCTGTGCTCCTTGTCAGGTGGAAGCAGCAGCACGCACATAGGAGATTGGCAAGCACTAAAGAGCCACAGAAGAGCGTGGCCTAGGAAAATGAGGCAGGAAAAAGCATATCGCTACATGCGCCCTTGTTGTGGCCTAAGAACAGGTAGCAGCATAAACCAGATGCGGGTGAAGTTCTTGCAGGTGACATCTAACGTCAAATGAGCAAGCGGGCTTACCACAGCTGCGGTCCTCTGCCAGTCTGAAAGCTTTGCACACAAGCCGGATGCTAAGCGCCTTCCTTTGCCTTTTGGCAGTGCTCGTGCATTGCCAGCACTAGGCGGGAATGGTCACTATCCCACAGACACGTTTCGTTGTGCCCGTTGCTAAGCGCTCTGGAGCACTGTTTATGACGTAAGCGGAACACCTCTTGCCGTTCCATTCTCAGAGCTCCTGACTTAATCAAACTAAGACTTTTGGTGCGAATGCCAGACGAAAACATTTCCAATGTGTCTGGCAAGGAGAAACTGAACCTGGAGAACACCTTTGTCAGGAGCTTGCACCTGCACCTTAGACACACACAGATTTGCATCACATCTAAATGGCCAAGCTCTTTCTTCGGCAAGTTGAATGCTGCTGTCAGAAGGCTGTGCTCCTTGTCAGGTGGAAGCAGCAGCACGCACATAGGAGCTTGGCAAGCACTAAAGAGCCACAGAAGAGCGTGGCCTAGGAAAATGAGGCAGGAAAAAGCATATCGCTACATGTGCCCTTGTTGTGGCCTAAGAACAGGTAGCAGCATAAACCAGATGCGGGTGAAGTTCTTGCAGGCGACATCTAACGTCAAATGAGCAAGCGGGCTTACCACAGCTGCGGTCCTCTGGCAGTCTGAAAGCTTTGCACAGAAGCCCGATGCTAAGCGCCTTCCTTTGCCTTTTGGCAGTGCTCGTGCATTGCCAGCACTAGGCGGGAATGGTCACTATCCCACACACACGTTTCGTTGTCCCCGTTGCTAAGCGCTCTGGAGCACTGTTTATGACGTAAGCGGAACACCATTTGCCGTTCCATTCTCAGAGCTCCTGAGTTAATCAATCTGCAACTCTTGGTGCGAATGATAGAGGAAAACATTTCCAATGCGTCTGGCAGATAGAAACTGAACCTGGAGAACACCTTTGTCAGGAGCTTGCACCTGCATCTTAGACACACACAGATTTGCATCACATCTAAATGGCCAAGCACTTTCTTAGACAAGTTGAAAGCTGCTGTCAGAAGGCTGTGCTCCTTGTCAGATGGAAGCAGCAGCATGCACATAGGAGTATGGCAAGCACTAAAGAGCCACAGAAGAGCATGGCCTAGGAAAATGAGGCAGAAAAAAGCATATCGCTACATGTGCCCTTGTTGTCGCCTAACAACAGGTAGCAGCATAAACCAGATGCGGGTGAAGTTCTTGCAGGCGACATGTAACGTCAAATGAGCAAGCGGGCTTACCACAGCTGCGGTCCTCTGCCAGTCTGAAAGCTTTGCGCACAAGCCAGATGCTAAGCGCCTTCCTTTGCCTTTTGGCAGTGCTCGTGCATTGCCAGCACTAGGCGGGAAAGGTCACTATCCCACACACACGTTTCGTTGTGCCCGTTGCTAAGCGCTCTGGAGCACTGTTTATGACGGAAGCGGAACACCTCTTGCCGTTCCATTCTCAGAGCTCCTGAGTTAAGCAATCTGCAACTCTTGGTGCGAATGATAGAGGAAAACATTTCCAATGCGTCTGGCAGATAGAAACTGAACCTGGAGAACACCTTTGTCAGGAGCTTGCACGTGCACCTTACACACACACAGATTTGCATCACATCTAAATGGCCAAGCTCTTTCTTAGACAAGTTGAAAGCTGCTGTCAGAAGGCTGTGCTCCTTGTCAGGTGGAAGCAGCGTCACGCACATAGGAGTTTGGCAAGCACTAAAGAGCCACAGAAAAGCGTGGCCTAGGAAAATGAGGCAGGAAAAAGCATATCGCTACATGTGCCCTTGTTGTCGCCTAAGAACAGGTAGCAGCATAAACCAGATGCGGGTGAAGTTCTTGCAGGCGACATCTAACGTCAAATGAGCAAGCGGGCTTACCACTGCTGCGGTCCTCTGGCAGACTGAAAGCTTTGCACACAAGCCGGATGCTAGAGCGCCTTCCTTTGCCTTTTGGCAGTGCTCGTGCATTGCCAGCACTAGGCGGGAATGGTCACTATCCCGCACACACGTTTCGTTGTGCCCGTTGCTAAGCGCTCTGGAGCACTGTTTATGACGTAAGCGGAACACCACTTGCCGTTCCATTCTCAGAGCTCCTGAGTTAAGCAATCTGCAACTCTTGGTGCGAATGATAGAGGAAAACATTTCCAATGCGTCTGGCAGATAGAAACTGTACCTGGGGAACACCTTTGTCAGGAGCTTGCACGTGCACCTTAGACACACACAGATTTGCATCACATCTAAATGGCCAAGCTCTTTCTTAGACAAGTTGAAAGCTGCTGTCAGAAGGCTGTGCTCCTTGTCAGATGGAAGCAGCAGCACACACATAAGTGTTTGGCAAGACTAAAGAGCCACAGAAGAGCGTGGTCTAGCAAAATGAAACAGGAAAAAGCATTTGCTACACGTGTCCTTGTTGTCGCCTAAGAACAGGTAGCAGCATAAACCAGATGCGGGTGAAGTTCTTGCAGGCGACATCTAACGTCAAATGAGCAAGCGGGCTTACCACAGCTGCGGTCCTCTGGCAGTCTGAAAGCTTTGCGCACAAGCCGGATGCTAAGCGCCTTCCTTTGCCTTTTGGCAGTGCTCGTGCATTGCCAGCACTAGGCGGGAATGGTCACTATCCCACACACACGTTTCGTTGTCCCCGTTGCTAAGCACTCTGGAGCACTGTTTATGACGTAAGCGGAACACCACTTGCCGTTCCATTCTCAGAGCTCCTGAGTTAAGCAATCTGCAACTCTTGGTGCAAATGATAGAGGAAAACATTTCCAATGCGTCTGGCAGATAGAAACTGAACCTGGAGAACACCTTTGTCAGGAGCTTGCACCTGCACCTTAGACACACACAGATTTGCATCACATCTAAATGGCCATGCTCTTTCTTAGACAAGTTGAAAGCTGCTGTCAGAAGGCTGTGCTCCTTGTCAGATGGAAGCAGCAGCACGCACATAGGTGTTCGGCAAGACTAAAGAGCCACAGAAGAGCATGGTCTAGCAAAATGAAACAGGAAAAAGCATTTGCTACATGTGTCCTTGTTGTGGCCTAAGAACAGGTAGCAGCATAAACCAGATGCGGGTGAAGTTCTTGCAGGTGACATCTAACGTCAAATGAGCAAGCGGGCTTACCACAGCGGCGGTCCTCTGGCAGTCTGAAAGCTTTGCGCACAAGCCGGATGCTAAGCGCCTTCCTTTGCCTTTTGGCAGTGCTCGTGCATTGCCAGCACTAGGCGGGAATGCTCACTATCCCACACACACGTTTCGTTGTCCCCGTTGCTAAGCACTCTGGAGCACTGTTTATGACGTAAGCGGAACACCACTTGCCGTTCCATTCTCAGAGCTCCTGAGTTAAGCAATCTGCAACTCTTGGTGCAAATGATAGAGGAAAACATTTCAAATGCGTCTGGCAGATAGAAACTGAACCTGGAGAACACCTTTGCCAGGAGCTTGCACCTGCACCTTAGACACACACAGATTTGCATCACATCTAAATGGCCAAGCTCTTTCTTAGGCAAGTTGAAAGCTGCTGTCAGAAGGCTGTGCTCCTTATCAGATGGAAGCAGCAGCACGCACATAGGAGTTTGGCAAGCACTAAAGAGCCACAGAAAAGCGTGGCCTAGGAAAATGAGGCAGGAAAAAGCATATCGCTACATGTGCCCTTGTTGTCGCCTAACAACAGGTAGCAGCATAAACCAGATGCGGGTGAAGTTCTTGCAGGCGACATGTAACGTCAAATGAGCAAGCGGGCTTACCACAGCTGCGGTCCTCTGGCAGTCTGAATGCTTTGCACAGAAGCCGGATGCTAAGCGCCTTCCTTGGCCTTTTGGCAGTGCTCGCGCATTGCCAGCACTAGGCAGGAATGGTCACTATCCCACACACACGTTTCGTTGTGCCCGTTGCTAAGCGCTCTGGAGCACTGTTTATGACGTAAGCGGAACACCTCTTGCCGTTCCATTCTCAGAGCTCCTGAGTTAATCAAACTGAGACTTTTGGTGCGAATGCCAGACGAAAACATTTCCAATGTGTCTGGCAAGGAGAAACTGAACCTGGAGAACACCTTTGTCAGGAGCTTGCACCTGCACCTTAGACACACACAGATTTGCATCACATCTAAATGGCCAAGCTCTTTCTTCGGCAAGTTGAAAGCTGCTGTCAGAAGGCTGTGCTCCTTGTCAGGTGGAAGCAGCAGCACGCACATAGGAGATTAGCAAGCACTAAAGAGCCACAGAAGAGCGTGGCCTAGGAAAATGAGGCAGGAAAAAGCATATCGCTACATGTGCCCTTGTTGTCGCCTAACAACAGGTAGCAGCATAAACCAGATGCGGGTGAAGTTCTTGCAGGCGACATCTAACATCAAATGAGCAAGCGGGCTTACCACAGCTGCGGTCCTCTGGCAGACTGAAAGCTTTGCGCACAAGCCGGATGCTAAGCGCCTGTCATAAAGTTCCTTTACCTTTAAGAAAATTAAAGTTGCTGGGGTCTCCTGGGAGTCTTTTCTCTTGACCAATTATCGGTCATTGCTGAGAATTGACAGCAGTTTTAGCCATTGAAAAGTAGAATCAACTTGTGAACCCCACCTTAAAGTGTACACCCAGAAGTCTGTAGTTGTTCTTTGTTTCTTGGCTGTAAATGGTGGCGGAGCTCCAGGCCTCCTGTTCTCTGCCCAGGCCATGCGGCCTGGGTGGGGAGCCGGGCTGAGCCTGCCGTTCTCCCGGCCGGGAGATGGGGGCCGGCGGGGGCTTGCCCCGGGCTGAGCCGGGCCAGGCCGGTTCCTGGCTTAGCTGCAGGTTTTGCTGTAATAGAATTTACTAGGAAACTGCCGAGTAAAGAAGAAAAGCTCTGGACCTGCGGCAGGCTGAGACAGCAACTACACTGCAGAGCAGCCATGAAGAATCTTCTATCGAAGACAGCTTCAGCTGCTGCTCCGGCAGAGATCACAGAACCATCTACAAAAGCCTGGGCAAGATTTTAACTCTTTCTTATCCAGATGAAACTTGCAGATTAATCTTTTCATCCAGAGAGAGAAAAGGAAAGTAATCAACATGAAAAGAGACTTTATAAACTACTAGTGGCAAGAAAGAAAAGAGACTTCAAGAAAGGTAGAGAATTAAGGAGATGCTTTAATTAAGCTGAAATATCTTTCTGTTAAAACTATGGAAATAGACAATGAAGTCTTGAGAAAAACCCCTTTAATTCATAATAGAGTATGGAGAGGAATAAGGTGTTCAAAGTGTAAATTTGAGTAATAAGTGAAGTAATTGTGGTATAGTGAAGTGCTGAGAAATTTGAAGCCTTGAGAGGCAATGAGAAAAACTGTTTCTTAGTGAAGCTCACAGAAGCAGATGAAGAATACTTTTTTACCTTTGACTAACTTATCCTTAAAAATGCTATCTTCAAACTCATGACCCATAACACATTTTCAGAGTGATGTGGAATGGGAGGGGTGGGCTTTAATAACAGTAGCTCTGAGCAGCTGATATCAGAGAAACGAGAAACTATAACAAAAATAGTTTTCTTGTGACAAACTCCATAAATTAACAGAAAGGAACTTCTGTTTCTCTACAGAAACTGAGGAAAAGACTATAGAAAGAATTGGGACTGTTTAAACCATCAAAATTATACAGTTTTTGTCTCTGTTGTCATGTAAACAAAGGAATAGTGAGCAGTGAGAAATGAAAAGGTTTTTCTAAAAGTTTATTCTGGTGTTCTTATTCTTGTAGTTTGTCAATAAACTCTTCTTTATTCTTTTTAAGTTTTATGCCTGGTTTGCTCTTATTTTAATCCATATCTCACAGCAAGAAATAAATAATTCCTTTTTTTCCCCTTTCTGTTAATTACTGGTTTAAACCACGACAGCGCCTTCCTTTGCCTTTTGGCAGTGCTCATGCATTGCCAGCACTAGGCGGGAATGGTTACTATCCCACACACACGTTTCGTTGTGGCCGTTGCTAAGCGCTCTGGAGCACTGTTTATGACGTAAGCGGAACACCGCTTGCCGTTCCATTCTCAGAGCTCCTGAGTTAAGCAATCTGCAACTCTTGGTGCGAATGATAGAGGAAAACATTTCAAATGCGTCTGGCAGATAGAAACTGAACCTGGAGAACACCTTTGTCAGGAGCTTGCACCTGCACCTTAGAAACACACAGATTTGCATCACATCTAAATGGCCAAGCTCTTTCTTCGGCAAGTTGAAAGCTGCTGTCAGAAGGCTGTGCTCCTTGTCAGGTGGAAGCAGCAGCACGCACATAGGAGATTGGCAAGCACTAAAGAGCCACAGAAGAGCATGGCCTAGGAAAATGAGGCAGGAAAAAGCATATCGCTACATGTGCCCTTGTTGTCGCCTAAGAACAGGTAGCAGCATAAACCAGATGTGGGTGAAGTTCTTGCAGGCGACATCTAACGTCAAATGAGCAAGCGGGCTTACCACAGCTGCGGTCCTCTGGCAGTCTGAAAGCTTTGCACAGAAGCCGGATGCTAAGCGCCTTCCTTTGCCTTTTGGCAGTGCTCGTGCATTGCCAGCACTAGGCGGGAATGGTCACTATCTCACAGACACGTTTCGTTGTGCCCGTTGCTAAGCGCGCTGGAGCACTGTTTATGACGTAAGTGGAACACCTCTTGCCGTTCCATTCTCAGAGCTCCTGAGTTAAGCAATCTGCAACTCTTGGTGCGAATGATAGAGGAAAACATTTCAAATGCGTCTGGCAGATAGAAACTGAACCTGGAGAACACCTTTGTCAGGAGCTTGCACCTGCACCTTAGACACACAGAGATTTGCATCACATCTAAATGGCCAAGCTCTTTCTTCGGCAAGTTGAAAGCTGCTGTCAGAAGGCTGTGCTCCTTGTCAGGTGGAAGCAGCAGCACGCACATAGGAGATTGGCAAGCACTAAAGAGCCACAGAAGAGCGTGGCCTAGGAAAATGAGGCAGGAAAAAGCATATCGCTACATGTGCCCTTGTTGTGGCCTAAGAACAGGTAGCAGCATAAACCAGATGCGGGTGAAGTTCTTGCAGGCGACATCTAACGTCAAATGAGCAAGCGGGCTTACCACAGCTGCGGTCCTCTGGCAGTCTGAAAGCTTTGCACAGAAGCCGGATGCTAAGCGCCTTCCTTTGCCTTTTGGCAGTGCTCGTGCATTGCCAGCACTAGGCGGGAATGGTCACTATCTCACAGACACGTTTCGTTGTGCCCGTTGCTAAGCGCGCTGGAGCACTGTTTATGACGTAAGTGGAACACCTCTTGCCATTCCATTCTCAGAGCTCCTGAGTTAAGCAATCTGCAACTCTTGGTGCGAATGATAGAGGAAAACATTTCAAATGCGTCTGGCAGATAGAAACTGAACCTGGAGAACACCTTTGTCAGGAGCTTGCACCTGCACCTTAGACACACAGAGATTTGCATCACATCTAAATGGCCAAGCTCTTTCTTCGGCAAGTTGAAAGCTGCTGTCAGAAGGCTGTGCTCCTTGTCAGGTGGAAGCAGCAGCACGCACATAGGAGATTGGCAAGCACTAAAGAGCCACAGAAGAGCGTGGCCTAGGAAAATGAGGCAGGAAAAAGCATATCGCTACATGTGCCCTTGTTGTGGCCTAAGAACAGGTAGCAGCATAAACCAGATGCGGGTGAAGTTCTTGCAGGCGACATGTAACGTCAAATGAGCAAACGGGCTTACCACAGCTGCGGTCCTCTGGCAGTCTGAAAGCTTTGCACAGAAGCCGGATGCTAAGCGCCTTCCTTTGCCTTTTGGCAGTGCTCGCGCATTGCCAGCACTAGGCGGGAATGGTCACTATCCCACAGACACGTTTCGTTGTGCCCGTTGCTAAGCGCTCTGGAGCACTGTTTATGACGTAAGCGGAACACCTCTTGCCGTTCCATTCTCAGAGCTCCTGAGTTAATCAAACTGAGACTTTTGGTGCGAATGCCAGACGAAAACATTTCCAATGTGTCTGGCAGGTTGAAACTGAACCTGGAGAACACCTTTGTCAGGAGCTTGCACCTGCACCTTACACACACACAGATTTGCATCACATCTAAATGGCCAAGCTCTTTCTTAGACAAGTTGAAAGCTGCTGTCAGAAGGCTGTGCTCCTTGTCAGATGGAAGCAGCAGCACACACATAGGTGTTTGGCAAGACTAAAGAGCCACAGAAGAGCGTGGTCTAGCAAAATGAAACAGGAAAAAGCATTTGCTACATGTGCCCTTGTTGTCGCCTAACAACAGGTAGCAGCATAAACCAGACGCGGGTGAAGTTCTTGCAGGCGACATGTAACGTCAAATGAGCAAGCGGGCTTACCACAGCTGCGGTCCTCTGGCAGTCTGAAAGCTTTGCGCACAAGCCGGATGCTAAGCGCCTTCCTTTGCCTTTTGGCAGTGCTCGCGCATTGCCAGCACTAGGCGGGAAAGGTCACTATCCCACACACACGTTTCGTTGTCCCCGTTGCTAAGCACTCTGGAGCACTGTTTATGACGTAAGCGGAACACCACTTGCCGTTCCATTCTCAGAGCTCCTGAGTTAATCAATCTGCAACTCTTGGTGCGAATGATAGAGGAAAACATTTCAAATGCGTCTGGCAGATAGAAACTGAACCTGGAGAACACCTTTGTCAGGAGCTTGCACCTGCACCTTAGACACACACAGATTTGCATCACATCTAAATGGCCAAGCTCTTTCTTCGGCAAGTTGAAAGCTGCTGTCAGAAGGCTGTGCTCCTTGTCAGGTGGAAGCAGCAGCACGCACATAGGAGATTGGCAAGCACTAAAGAGCCACAGAAGAGCGTGGCCTAGGAAAATGAGGCAGGAAAAAGCATATCGCTACATGTGCCCTTGTTGTGGCCTAAGAACAGGTAGCAGCATAAACCAGATGCGGGTGAAGTTCTTGCAGGTGACATCTAACGTCAAATGAGCAAGCGGGCTTACCACAGCTGCGGTCCTCTGCCAGTCTGAAAGCTTTGCACAGAAGCCGGATGCTAAGCGCCTTCCTTTGCCTTTTGGCAGTGCTCGCGCATTGCCAGCACTAGGCGGGAAAGGTCACTATCCCACACACACGTTTCGTTGTCCCCGTTGCTAAGCACTCTGGAGCACTGTTTATGACGTAAGCGGAACACCACTTGCCGTTCCATTCTCAGAGCTCCTGAGTTAAGCAATCTGCAACTCTTGGTGCGAATGATAGAGGAAAACATTTCAAATGCGTCTGGCAGATAGAAACTGAACCTGGAGAACACCTTTGTCAGGAGCTTGCACCTGCACCTTAGACACACACAGATTTGCATCACATCTAAATGGCCAAGCTCTTTCTTCGGCAAGTTGAAAGCTGCTGTCAGAAGGCTGTGCTCCTTGTCAGGTGGAAGCAGCAGCACGCACATAGGAGATTGGCAAGCACTAAAGAGCCACAGAAGAGCGTGGCCTAGGAAAATGAGGCAGGAAAAAGCATTTGCTACATGTGCCCTTGTTGTGGCCTAAGAACAGGTAGCAGCATAAACCAGATGCGGGTGAAGTTCTTGCAGGTGACATCTAACGTCAAATGAGCAAGCGGGCTTACCACAGCTGCGGTCCTCTGCCAGTCTGAAAGCTTTGCACACAAGCCAGATGCTAAGCGCCTTCCTTTGCCTTTTGGCAGTGCTCGTGCATTGCCAGCACTAGGCGGGAATGGTCACTATCCCACAGACACGTTTCGTTGTGCCCGTTGCTAAGCGCTCTGGAGCACTGTTTATGACGTAAGCGGAACACCTCTTGCCGTTCCATTCTCAGAGCTCCTGAGTTAATCAAACTGAGACTTTTGGTGCGAATGCCAGACGAAAACATTTCCAATGTGTCTGGCAAGGAGAAACTGAACCTGGAGAACACCTTTGTCAGGAGCTTGCACCTGCACCTTACACACACACAGATTTGCATCACATCTAAATGGCCAAGCTCTTTCTTAGACAAGTTGAAAGCTGCTGTCAGAAGGCTGTGCTCCTTGTCAGATGGAAGCAGCAGCACACACATAGGTGTTTGGCAAGACTAAAGAGCCACAGAAGAGCGTGGTCTAGCAAAATGAAACAGGAAAAAGCATTTGCTACATGTGCCCTTGTTGTCGCCTAACAACAGGTAGCAGCATAAACCAGATGCGGGTGAAGTTCTTGCAGGCGACATGTAACGTCAAATGAGCAAGCGGGCTTACCACAGCTGCGGTCCTCTGGCAGTCTGAATGCTTTGCACAGAAGCCGGATGCTAAGCGCCTTCCTTGGCCTTTTGGCAGTGCTCGCGCATTGCCAGCACTAGGCGGGAAAGGTCACTATCCCACACACACGTTTCGTTGTGCCCGTTGCTAAGCGCTCTGGAGCACTATTTATGACGTAAGTGGAACACCTCTTGCCGTTCCATTCTCAGAGCTCCTGAGTTAATCAAACTGAGACTTTTGGTGCGAATGCCAGACGAAAACATTTCCAATGTGTCTGGCAAGGAGAAACTGAATCTGGAGAACACTTTTGTCACGAGCTTGCACCTGCACCTTAGACACACACAGATTTGCATCACATCTAAATGGCCAAGCTTTTTCTTCGACAAGTTGAAAGCTGCTGTCAGAAGGCTGTGCTCCTTGTCAGATGGAAGCAGCAGCACGCACATAGGTGTTCGGCAAAACTAAAGAGCCACAGAAGAGCGTGGTCTAGCAAAATGAAACAGGAAAAAGCATTTGCTACATGTGCCCTTGTTGTCGCCTAAGAACAGGTAGCAGCATAAACCAGATGCGGGTGAAGTTCTTGCAGGCGACATGTAACGTCAAATGAGCAAGCGGGCTTACCACAGCTGCGGTCCTCTGCCAGTCTGAAAGCTTTGCGCACAAGCCGGATGCTAAGCGCCTTCCTTTGCCTTTTGGCAGTGCTCGCGCACTGCCAGCACTAGGCGGGAAAGGTCACTATCCCACACACACGTTTCGTTGTCCCCGTTGCTAAGCACTCTGGAGCACTGTTTATGACGTAAGCGGAACACCACTTGCCGTTCCATTCTCAGAGCTCCTGAGTTAAGCAATCTGCAACTCTTGGTGCGAATGATAGAGGAAAACATTTCCAATGCGTCTGGCAGATAGAAAGTGAACCTGGAGAACACCTTTGTCAGGAGCTTGCACCTGCACCTTAGACACACACAGATTTGCATCACATCTAAATGGCCAAGCTCTTTCTTCGGCAAGTTGAAAGCTGCTGTCAGAAGGCTGTGCTCCTTGTCAGGTGGAAGCAGCAGCACGCACATAGGAGATTGGCAAGCACTAAAGAGCCACAGAAGAGCGTGGCCTAGGAAAATGAGGCAGGAAAAAGCATATCGCTACATGTGCCCTTGTTGTCGCCTAACAACAGGTAGCAGCATAAACCAGATGCGGGTGAAGTTCTTGCAGGTGACATCTAACGTCAAATGAGCAAGCGGGCTTACCACAGCTGCGGTCCTCTGGCAGTCTGAAAGCTTTGCACAGAAGCCGGATGCTAAGCGCCTTCCTTTGCCTTTTGGCAGTGCTCGTGCATTGCCAGCACTAGGCGGGAATGCTCACTATCCCGCACACACGTTTCGTTGTGCCCGTTGCTAAGCGCTCTGGAGCACTGTTTATGACGTAAGCGGAACACCTCTTGCCGTTCCATTCTCAGAGCTCCTGAGTTAATCAAACTGAGACTTTTGGTGCGAATGCCAGACGAAAACATTTCCAATGTGTCTGGCAAGGAGAAACTGAACCTGGAGAACACCTTTGTCAGGAGCTTGCACCTGCACCTTACACACACACAGATTTGCATCACATCTAAATGGCCAAGCTCTTTCTTAGACAAGTTGAAAGCTGCTGTCAGAAGGCTGTGCTCCTTGTCAGATGGAAGCAGCAGCACACACATAGGTGTTTGGCAAGACTAAAGAGCCACAGAAGAGCGTGGTCTAGCAAAATGAAACAGGAAAAAGCATTTGCTACATGTGCCCTTGTTGTCGCCTAACAACAGGTAGCAGCATAAACCAGATGCGGGTGAAGTTCTTGCAGGCGACATGTAACGTCAAATGAGCAAGCGGGCTTACCACAGCTGCGGTCCTCTGGCAGTCTGAAAGCTTTGCGCACAAGCCGGATGCTAAGCGCCTTCCTTTGCCTTTTGGCAGTGCTCGTGCATTGCCAGCACTAGGCGGGAATGCTCACTATCCCACACACACGTTTCGTTGTCCCCGTTGCTAAGCACTCTGGAGCACTGTTTATGACGTAAGCGGAACACCACTTGCCGTTCCATTCTCAGAGCTCCTGAGTTAAGCAATCTGCAACTCTTGGTGCGAATGATAGAGGAAAACATTTCCAATGCGTCTGGCAGATAGAAACTGTACCTGGGGAACACCTTTGTCAGGAGCTTGCACGTGCACCTTACACACACACAGATTTGCATCACATCTAAATGGCCAAGCTCTTTCTTAGACAAGTTGAAAGCTGCTGTCAGAAGGCTGTGCTCCTTGTCAGATGGAAGCAGCAGCACACACATAGGTGTTTGGCAACACTAAAGAGCCACAGAAGAGCGTGGTCTAGCAAAATGAAACAGGAAAAAGCATTTGCTACACGTGTCCTTGTTGTGGCCTAAGAACAGGTAGCAGCATAAACCAGATGCGGGTGAAGTTCTTGCAGGCGACATCTAACGTCAAATGAGCAAGCGGGCTTACCACAGCTGCGGTCCTCTGGCAGTCTGAAAGCTTTGCGCACAAGCCAGATGCTAAGCGCCTTCCTTTGCCTTTTGGCAGTGCTCGTGCATTGCCAGCACTAGGCGGGAATGCTCACTATCCCACACACACGTTTCGTTGTCCCCGTTGCTAACCACTCTGGAGCACTGTTTATGACGTAAGCGGAACACCACTTGCCGTTCCATTCTCAGAGCTCCTGAGTTAAGCAATCTGCAACTCTTGGTGCGAATGATAGAGGAAAACATTTCCAATGCGTCTGGCAGATAGAAACTGAACCTGGAGAACACCTTTGTCAGGAGCTTGCACGTGCACCTTAGACACACACAGATTTGCATCACATCTAAATGGCCAAGCTCTTTCTTAGACAAGTTGAAAGCTGCTGTCAGAAGGCTGTGCTCCTTGTCAGATGGAAGCAGCAGCACACACATAGGTGTTTGGCAAGACTAAAGAGCCACAGAAGAGCGTGGTCTAGCAAAATGAAACAGGAAAAAGCATTTGCTACACGTGTCCCTGTTGTGGCCTAAGAACAGGTAGCAGCATAAACCAGATGCGGGTGAAGTTCTTGCAGGCGACATGTAACGTCAAATGAGCAAGCGGGCTTACCACAGCTGCGGTCCTCTGGCAGTCTGAAAGCTTTGCGCACAAGCCAGATGCTAAGCGCCTTCCTTTGCCTTTTGGCAGTGCTCGTGCATTGCCAGCACTAGGCGGGAATGGTCACTATCCCACACACACGTTTCGTTGTCCCCGTTGCTAAGCGCTCTGGAGCACTGTTTATGACGTAAGCGGAACACCACTTGCCGTTCCATTCTCAGAGCTCCTGAGTTAAGCAATCTGCAACTCTTGGTGCGAATGATAGAGGAAAACATTTCCAATGCGTCTGGCAGATAGAAACTGAACCTGGAGAACACCTTTGTCAGGAGCTTGCACGTGCACCTTACACACACACAGATTTGCATCACATCTAAATGGCCATGCTCTTTCTTAGACAAGTTGAAAGCTGCTGTCAGAAGGCTGTGCTCCTTGTCAGGTGGAAGCAGCGTCACGCACATAGGAGTTTGGCAAGCACTAAAGAGCCACAGAAAAGCGTGGCCTAGGAAAATGAGGCAGGAAAAAGCATATCGCTACATGTGCCCTTGTTGTGGCCTAAGAACAGGTAGCAGCATAAACCAGATGCGGGTGAAGTTCTTGCAGGCGACATCTAACGTCAAATGAGCAAGCGGGCTTACCACTGCTGCGGTCCTCTGGCAGACTGAAAGCTTTGCACACAAGCCGGATGCTTGAGCACCTTCCTTTGCCTTTTGGCAGTGCTCGTGCATTGCCAGCACTAGGCGGGAATGGTCACTATCCCGCACACACGTTTCGTTGTGCCCGTTGCTAAGCGCTCTGGAGCACTGTTTATGACGTAAGCGGAACACCTCTTGCCGTTCCAATCTCAGAGCTCCTGAGTTAATCAATCTGCAATTCTTGGTGCGAATGATGGAGGAAAACATTTCAAATGCGTCTGGCAGATAGAAACTGAACCTGGAGAACACCTTTGTCAGGAGCTTGCACCTGCACCTTACACACACACAGATTTGCATCACATCTAAATGGCCAAGCTCTTTCTTAGACAAGTTGAAAGCTGCTGTCAGAAGGCTGTGCTCCTTGTCAGATGGAAGCAGCAGCACGCACATAGGAGTATGGCAAGCACTAAAGAGCCACAGAAGAGCGTGGTCTAGCAAAATGAGGCAGAAAAAAGCATATCGCTACATGTGCCCTTGTTGTCGCCTAACAACAGGTAGCAGCATAAACCAGATGCAGGTGAAGTTCTTGCAGGCGACATGTAACGTCAAATGAGCAAGCGGGCTTACCACAGCTGCGGTCTTCTGCCAGTCTGAAAGCTTTGCGCACAAGCCGGATGCTAAGCGCCTTCCTTTGCCTTTTGGCAGTGCTCGTGCATTGCCAGCACTAGGCGGGAATGCTCACTATCCCACACACACGTTTCGTTGTCCCCGTTGCTAAGCACTCTGGAGCACTGTTTATGACGTAAGCGGAACACCACTTGCCGTTCCATTCTCAGAGCTCCTGAGTTAAGCAATCTGCAACTCTTGGTGCAAATGATAGAGGAAAACATTTCAAATGCGTCTGGCAGATAGAAACTGAACCTGGAGAACACCTTTGCCAGGAGCTTGCACCTGCACCTTAGACACACACAGATTTGCATCACATCTAAATGGCCAAGCTCTTTCTTAGGCAAGTTGAAAGCTGCTGTCAGAAGGCTGTGCTCCTTATCAGATGGAAGCAGCAGCACGCACATAGGAGTTTGGCAAGCACTAAAGAGCCACAGAAAAGCGTGGCCTAGGAAAATGAGGCAGGAAAAAGCATATCGCTACATGTGCCCTTGTTGTGGCCTAAGAACAGGTAGCAGCATAAACCAGATGCGGGTGAAGTTCTTGCAGGCGACATCTAACGTCAAATGAGCAAGCGGGCTTACCACTGCTGCGGTCCTCTGGCAGACTGAAAGCTTTGCACACAAGCCGGATGCTTGAGCACCTTCCTTTGCCTTTTGGCAGTGCTCGTGCATTGCCAGCACTAGGCGGGAATGGTCACTATCCCGCACACACGTTTCGTTGTGCCCGTTGCTAAGCGCTCTGGAGCACTGTTTATGACGTAAGCGGAACACCTCTTGCCGTTCCAATCTCAGAGCTCCTGAGTTAATCAATCTGCAATTCTTGGTGCGAATGATGGAGGAAAACATTTCAAATGCGTCTGGCAGATAGAAACTGAACCTGGAGAACACCTTTGTCAGGAGCTTGCACCTGCACCTTACACACACACAGATTTGCATCACATCTAAATGGCCAAGCTCTTTCTTAGACAAGTTGAAAGCTGCTGTCAGAAGGCTGTGCTCCTTGTCAGATGGAAGCAGCAGCACGCACATAGGAGTATGGCAAGCACTAAAGAGCCACAGAAGAGCGTGGTCTAGCAAAATGAGGCAGAAAAAAGCATATCGCTACATGTGCCCTTGTTGTCGCCTAACAACAGGTAGCAGCATAAACCAGATGCAGGTGAAGTTCTTGCAGGCGACATGTAACGTCAAATGAGCAAGCGGGCTTACCACAGCTGCGGTCTTCTGCCAGTCTGAAAGCTTTGCGCACAAGCCGGATGCTAAGCGCCTTCCTTTGCCTTTTGGCAGTGCTCGTGCATTGCCAGCACTAGGCGGGAATGCTCACTATCCCACACACACGTTTCGTTGTCCCCGTTGCTAAGCACTCTGGAGCACTGTTTATGACGTAAGCGGAACACCACTTGCCGTTCCATTCTCAGAGCTCCTGAGTTAAGCAATCTGCAACTCTTGGTGCAAATGATAGAGGAAAACATTTCAAATGCGTCTGGCAGATAGAAACTGAACCTGGAGAACACCTTTGCCAGGAGCTTGCACCTGCACCTTAGACACACACAGATTTGCATCACATCTAAATGGCCAAGCTCTTTCTTAGGCAAGTTGAAAGCTGCTGTCAGAAGGCTGTGCTCCTTATCAGATGGAAGCAGCAGCACGCACATAGGAGTTTGGCAAGCACTAAAGAGCCACAGAAAAGCGTGGCCTAGGAAAATGAGGCAGGAAAAAGCATATCGCTACATGTGCCCTTGTTGTCGCCTAACAACAGGTAGCAGCATAAACCAGATGCGGGTGAAGTTCTTGCAGGCGACATGTAACGTCAAATGAGCAAGCGGGCTTACCACAGCTGCGGTCCTCTGGCAGTCTGAATGCTTTGCACAGAAGCCGGATGCTAAGCGCCTTCCTTTGCCTTTTGGCAGTGCTCGCGCATTGCCAGCACTAGGCAGGAATGGTCACTATCCCACAGACACGTTTCGTTGTGCCCGTTGCTAAGCGCTCTGGAGCACTGTTTATGACGTAAGCGGAACACCTCTTGCCGTTCCATTCTCAGAGCTCCTGAGTTAATCAAACTGAGACTTTTGGTGCGAATGCCAGACGAAAACATTTCCAATGTGTCTGGCAAGGAGAAACTGAACCTGGAGAACACCTTTGTCAGGAGCTTGCACCTGCACCTTACACACACACAGATTTGCATCACATCTAAATGGCCAAGCTCTTTCTTCGGCAAGTTGAAAGCTGCTGTCAGAAGGCTGTGCTCCTTGTCAGGTGGAAGCAGCAGCACGCACATAGGAGATTAGCAAGCACTAAAGAGCCACAGAAGAGCGTGGCCTAGGAAAATGAGGCAGGAAAAAGCATATCGCTACATGTGCCCTTGTTGTCGCCTAACAACAGGTAGCAGCATAAACCAGATGCGGGTGAAGTTCTTGCAGGCGACATCTAACATCAAATGAGCAAGCGGGCTTACCACAGCTGCGGTCCTCTGGCAGACTGAAAGCTTTGCGCACAAGCCGGATGCTAAGCGCCTGTCATAAAGTTCCTTTACCTTTAAGAAAATTAAAGTTGCTGGGGTCTCCTGGGAGTCTTTTCTCTTGACCAATTATCGGTCATTGCTGAGAATTGACAGCAGTTTTAGCCATTGAAAAGTAGAATCAACTTGTGAACCCCACCTTAAAGTGTACACCCAGAAGTCTGTAGTTGTTCTTTGTTTCTTGGCTGTAAATGGTGGCGGAGCTCCAGGCCTCCTGTTCTCTGCCCAGGCCATGCGGCCTGGGTGGGGAGCCGGGCTGAGCCTGCCGTTCTCCCGGCCGGGAGATGGGGGCCGGCGGGGGCTTGCCCCGGGCTGAGCCGGGCCAGGCCGGTTCCTGGCTTAGCTGCAGGTTTTGCTGTAATAGAATTTACTAGGAAACTGCCGAGTAAAGAAGAAAAGCTCTGGACCTGCGGCAGGCTGAGACAGCAACTACACTGCAGAGCAGCCATGAAGAATCTTCTATCGAAGACAGCTTCAGCTGCTGCTCCGGCAGAGATCACAGAACCATCTACAAAAGCCTGGGCAAGATTTTAACTCTTTCTTATCCAGATGAAACTTGCAGATTAATCTTTTCATCCAGAGAGAGAAAAGGAAAGTAATCAACATGAAAAGAGACTTTATAAACTACTAGTGGCAAGAAAGAAAAGAGACTTCAAGAAAGGTAGAGAATTAAGGAGATGCTTTAATTAAGCTGAAATATCTTTCTGTTAAAACTATGGAAATAGACAATGAAGTCTTGAGAAAAACCCCTTTAATTCATAATAGAGTATGGAGAGGAATAAGGTGTTCAAAGTGTAAATTTGAGTAATAAGTGAAGTAATTGTGGTATAGTGAAGTGCTGAGAAATTTGAAGCCTTGAGAGGCAATGAGAAAAACTGTTTCTTAGTGAAGCTCACAGAAGCAGATGAAGAATACTTTTTTACCTTTGACTAACTTATCCTTAAAAATGCTATCTTCAAACTCATGACCCATAACACATTTTCAGAGTGATGTGGAATGGGAGGGGTGGGCTTTAATAACAGTAGCTCTGAGCAGCTGATATCAGAGAAACGAGAAACTATAACAAAAATAGTTTTCTTGTGACAAACTCCATAAATTAACAGAAAGGAACTTCTGTTTCTCTACAGAAACTGAGGAAAAGACTATAGAAAGAATTGGGACTGTTTAAACCATCAAAATTATACAGTTTTTGTCTCTGTTGTCATGTAAACAAAGGAATAGTGAGCAGTGAGAAATGAAAAGGTTTTTCTAAAAGTTTATTCTGGTGTTCTTATTCTTGTAGTTTGTCAATAAACTCTTCTTTATTCTTTTTAAGTTTTATGCCTGGTTTGCTCTTATTTTAATCCATATCTCACAGCAAGAAATAAATAATTCCTTTTTTTCCCCTTTCTGTTAATTACTGGTTTAAACCACGACAGCGCCTTCCTTTGCCTTTTGGCAGTGCTCATGCATTGCCAGCACTAGGCGGGAATGGTTACTATCCCACACACACGTTTCGTTGTGGCCGTTGCTAAGCGCTCTGGAGCACTGTTTATGACGTAAGCGGAACACCGCTTGCCGTTCCATTCTCAGAGCTCCTGAGTTAAGCAATCTGCAACTCTTGGTGCGAATGATAGAGGAAAACATTTCAAATGCGTCTGGCAGATAGAAACTGAACCTGGAGAACACCTTTGTCAGGAGCTTGCACCTGCACCTTAGAAACACACAGATTTGCATCACATCTAAATGGCCAAGCTCTTTCTTCGGCAAGTTGAAAGCTGCTGTCAGAAGGCTGTGCTCCTTGTCAGGTGGAAGCAGCAGCACGCACATAGGAGATTGGCAAGCACTAAAGAGCCACAGAAGAGCATGGCCTAGGAAAATGAGGCAGGAAAAAGCATATCGCTACATGTGCCCTTGTTGTCGCCTAAGAACAGGTAGCAGCATAAACCAGATGTGGGTGAAGTTCTTGCAGGCGACATCTAACGTCAAATGAGCAAGCGGGCTTACCACAGCTGCGGTCCTCTGGCAGTCTGAAAGCTTTGCACAGAAGCCGGATGCTAAGCGCCTTCCTTTGCCTTTTGGCAGTGCTCGTGCATTGCCAGCACTAGGCGGGAATGGTCACTATCCCACACACACGTTTCGTTGTGCCCGTTGCTAAGCGCGCTGGAGCACTGTTTATGACGTAAGTGGAACACCTCTTGCCGTTCCATTCTCAGAGCTCCTGAGTTAAGCAATCTGCAACTCTTGGTGCGAATGATAGAGGAAAACATTTCAAATGCGTCTGGCAGATAGAAACTGAACCTGGAGAACACCTTTGTCAGGAGCTTGCACCTGCACCTTAGACACACAGAGATTTGCATCACATCTAAATGGCCAAGCTCTTTCTTCGGCAAGTTGAAAGCTGCTGTCAGAAGGCTGTGCTCCTTGTCAGGTGGAAGCAGCAGCACGCACATAGGAGATTGGCAAGCACTAAAGAGCCACAGAAGAGCGTGGCCTAGGAAAATGAGGCAGGAAAAAGCATATCGCTACATGTGCCCTTGTTGTGGCCTAAGAACAGGTAGCAGCATAAACCAGATGCGGGTGAAGTTCTTGCAGGCGACATCTAACGTCAAATGAGCAAGCGGGCTTACCACAGCTGCGGTCCTCTGGCAGTCTGAAAGCTTTGCACAGAAGCCGGATGCTAAGCGCCTTCCTTTGCCTTTTGGCAGTGCTCGTGCATTGCCAGCACTAGGCGGGAATGGTCACTATCTCACAGACACGTTTCGTTGTGCCCGTTGCTAAGCGCGCTGGAGCACTGTTTATGACGTAAGTGGAACACCTCTTGCCATTCCATTCTCAGAGCTCCTGAGTTAAGCAATCTGCAACTCTTGGTGCGAATGATAGAGGAAAACATTTCAAATGCGTCTGGCAGATAGAAACTGAACCTGGAGAACACCTTTGTCAGGAGCTTGCACCTGCACCTTACACACACACAGATTTGCATCACATCTAAATGGCCAAGCTCTTTCTTAGACAAGTTGAAAGCTGCTGTCAGAAGGCTGTGCTCCTTGTCAGATGGAAGCAGCAGCACACACATAGGTGTTTGGCAAGACTAAAGAGCCACAGAAGAGCGTGGTCTAGCAAAATGAAACAGGAAAAAGCATTTGCTACATGTGCCCTTGTTGTCGCCTAACAACAGGTAGCAGCATAAACCAGACGCGGGTGAAGTTCTTGCAGGCGACATGTAACGTCAAATGAGCAAGCGGGCTTACCACAGCTGCGGTCCTCTGGCAGTCTGAAAGCTTTGCGCACAAGCCGGATGCTAAGCGCCTTCCTTTGCCTTTTGGCAGTGCTCGCGCATTGCCAGCACTAGGCGGGAAAGGTCACTATCCCACACACACGTTTCGTTGTCCCCGTTGCTAAGCACTCTGGAGCACTGTTTATGACGTAAGCGGAACACCACTTGCCGTTCCATTCTCAGAGCTCCTGAGTTAATCAATCTGCAACTCTTGGTGCGAATGATAGAGGAAAACATTTCAAATGCGTCTGGCAGATAGAAACTGAACCTGGAGAACACCTTTGTCAGGAGCTTGCACCTGCACCTTAGACACACACAGATTTGCATCACATCTAAATGGCCAAGCTCTTTCTTCGGCAAGTTGAAAGCTGCTGTCAGAAGGCTGTGCTCCTTGTCAGGTGGAAGCAGCAGCACGCACATAGGAGATTGGCAAGCACTAAAGAGCCACAGAAGAGCGTGGCCTAGGAAAATGAGGCAGGAAAAAGCATATCGCTACATGTGCCCTTGTTGTGGCCTAACAACAGGTAGCAGCATAAACCAGATGCGGGTGAAGTTCTTGCAGGTGACATCTAACGTCAAATGAGCAAGCGGGCTTACCACAGCTGCGGTCCTCTGCCAGTCTGAAAGCTTTGCACAGAAGCCGGATGCTAAGCGCCTTCCTTTGCCTTTTGGCAGTGCTCGCGCATTGCCAGCACTAGGCGGGAAAGGTCACTATCCCACACACACGTTTCGTTGTCCCCGTTGCTAAGCACTCTGGAGCACTGTTTATGACGTAAGCGGAACACCACTTGCCGTTCCATTCTCAGAGCTCCTGAGTTAAGCAATCTGCAACTCTTGGTGCGAATGATAGAGGAAAACATTTCAAATGCGTCTGGCAGATAGAAACTGAACCTGGAGAACACCTTTGTCAGGAGCTTGCACCTGCACCTTAGACACACACAGATTTGCATCACATCTAAATGGCCAAGCTCTTTCTTCGGCAAGTTGAAAGCTGCTGTCAGAAGGCTGTGCTCCTTGTCAGGTGGAAGCAGCAGCACGCACATAGGAGATTGGCAAGCACTAAAGAGCCACAGAAGAGCGTGGCCTAGGAAAATGAGGCAGGAAAAAGCATATCGCTACATGTGCCCTTGTTGTGGCCTAACAACAGGTAGCAGCATAAACCAGATGCGGGTGAAGTTCTTGCAGGTGACATCTAACGTCAAATGAGCAAGCGGGCTTACCACAGCTGCGGTCCTCTGGCAGTCTGAAAGCTTTGCACACAAGCCAGATGCTAAGCGCCTTCCTTTGCCTTTTGGCAGTGCTCGTGCATTGCCAGCACTAGGCGGGAATGGTCACTATCCCACAGACACGTTTCGTTGTGCCCGTTGCTAAGCGCTCTGGAGCACTGTTTATGACGTAAGCGGAACACCTCTTGCCGTTCCATTCTCAGAGCTCCTGAGTTAATCAAACTGAGACTTTTGGTGCGAATGCCAGACGAAAACATTTCCAATGTGTCTGGCAAGGAGAAACTGAACCTGGAGAACACCTTTGTCAGGAGCTTGCACCTGCACCTTACACACACACAGATTTGCATCACATCTAAATGGCCAAGCTCTTTCTTAGACAAGTTGAAAGCTGCTGTCAGAAGGCTGTGCTCCTTGTCAGATGGAAGCAGCAGCACACACATAGGTGTTTGGCAAGACTAAAGAGCCACAGAAGAGCGTGGTCTAGCAAAATGAAACAGGAAAAAGCATTTGCTACATGTGCCCTTGTTGTCGCCTAAGAACAGGTAGCAGCATAAACCAGATGCGGGTGAAGTTCTTGCAGGTGACATGTAACGTCAAATGAGCAAGCGGGCTTACCACAGCTGCGGTCCTCTGGCAGTCTGAAAGCTTTGCACAGAAGCCGGATGCTAAGCGCCTTCCTTTGCCTTTTGGCAGTGCTCGCGCATTGCCAGCACTAGGCGGGAAAGGTCACTATCCCACACACACGTTTCGTTGTGCCCGTTGCTAAGCGCTCTGGAGCACTATTTATGACGTAAGCGGAACACCACTTGCCGTTCCATTCTCAGAGCTCCTGAGTTAAGCAATCTGCAACTCTTGGTGCGAATGATAGAGGAAAACATTTCCAATGCGTCTGGCAGATAGAAACTGTACCTGGGGAACACCTTTGTCAGGAGCTTGCACGTGCACCTTACACACACACAGATTTGCATCACATCTAAATGGCCAAGCTCTTTCTTAGACAAGTTGAAAGCTGCTGTCAGAAGGCTGTGCTCCTTGTCAGATGGAAGCAGCAGCACACACATAGGTGTTTGGCAAGACTAAAGAGCCACAGAAGAGCGTGGTCTAGCAAAATGAAACAGGAAAAAGCATTTGCTACACGTGTCCTTGTTGTGGCCTAAGAACAGGTAGCAGCATAAACCAGATGCGGGTGAAGTTCTTGCAGGCGACATCTAACGTCAAATGAGCAAGCGGGCTTACCACAGCTGCGGTCCTCTGGCAGTCTGAAAGCTTTGCGCACAAGCCAGATGCTAAGCGCCTTCCTTTGCCTTTTGGCAGTGCTCGTGCATTGCCAGCACTAGGCGGGAATGCTCACTATCCCACACACACGTTTCGTTGTCCCCGTTGCTAAGCACTCTGGAGCACTGTTTATGACGTAAGCGGAACACCACTTGCCGTTCCATTCTCAGAGCTCCTGAGTTAAGCAATCTGCAACTCTTGGTGCGAATGATAGAGGAAAACATTTCCAATGCGTCTGGCAGATAGAAACTGAACCTGGAGAACACCTTTGTCAGGAGCTTGCACGTGCACCTTAGACACACACAGATTTGCATCACATCTAAATGGCCAAGCTCTTTCTTAGACAAGTTGAAAGCTGCTGTCAGAAGGCTGTGCTCCTTGTCAGATGGAAGCAGCAGCACACACATAGGTGTTTGGCAAGACTAAAGAGCCACAGAAGAGCGTGGTCTAGCAAAATGAAACAGGAAAAAGCATTTGCTACACGTGTCCCTGTTGTGGCCTAAGAACAGGTAGCAGCATAAACCAGATGCGGGTGAAGTTCTTGCAGGCGACATGTAACGTCAAATGAGCAAGCGGGCTTACCACAGCTGCGGTCCTCTGGCAGTCTGAAAGCTTTGCGCACAAGCCAGATGCTAAGCGCCTTCCTTTGCCTTTTGGCAGTGCTCGCGCATTGCCAGCACTAGGCGGGAATGGTCACTATCCCACACACACGTTTCGTTGTCCCCGTTGCTAAGCGCTCTGGAGCACTGTTTATGACGTAAGCGGAACACCACTTGCCGTTCCATTCTCAGAGCTCCTGAGTTAATCAATCTGCAACTCTTGGTGCGAATGATAGAGGAAAACATTTCCAATGCGTCTGGCAGATAGAAACTGAACCTGGAGAACACCTTTGTCAGGAGCTTGCACGTGCACCTTACACACACACAGATTTGCATCACATCTAAATGGCCATGCTCTTTCTTAGACAAGTTGAAAGCTGCTGTCAGAAGGCTGTGCTCCTTGTCAGGTGGAAGCAGCGTCACGCACATAGGAGTTTGGCAAGCACTAAAGAGCCACAGAAAAGCGTGGCCTAGGAAAATGAGGCAGGAAAAAGCATATCGCTACATGTGCCCTTGTTGTGGCCTAAGAACAGGTAGCAGCATAAACCAGATGCGGGTGAAGTTCTTGCAGGCGACATCTAACGTCAAATGAGCAAGCGGGCTTACCACTGCTGCGGTCCTCTGGCAGACTGAAAGCTTTGCACACAAGCCGGATGCTTGAGCACCTTCCTTTGCCTTTTGGCAGTGCTCGTGCATTGCCAGCACTAGGCGGGAATGGTCACTATCCCGCACACACGTTTCGTTGTGCCCGTTGCTAAGCGCTCTGGAGCACTGTTTATGACGTAAGCGGAACACCTCTTGCCGTTCCAATCTCAGAGCTCCTGAGTTAATCAATCTGCAATTCTTGGTGCGAATGATGGAGGAAAACATTTCAAATGCGTCTGGCAGATAGAAACTGAACCTGGAGAACACCTTTGTCAGGAGCTTGCACCTGCATCTTAGACACACACAGATTTGCATCACATCTAAATGGCCAAGCTCTTTCTTCGGCAAGTTGAAAGCTGCTGTCAGAAGGCTGTGCTCCTTGTCAGGTGGAAGCAGCAGCACGCACATAGGAGATTGGCAAGCACTAAAGAGCCACAGAAGAGCGTGGCCTAGGAAAATGAGGCAGGAAAAAGCATTTGCTACATGTGTCTTTGTTGTGGAAAAGAACAGGTAGCAGCATAAACCAGATGCGGGTGAAGTTCTTGCAGGCGACATCTAACGTCAAATGAGCAAGCGGGCTTACCACAGCTGCGGTCCTCTGGCAGTCTGAAAGCTTTGCGCACAAGCCGGATGCTAAGCGCCTTCCTTTGCCTTTTGGCAGTGCTCGCGCATTGCCAGCACTAGGCGGGAAAGGTCACTATCCCACACACACGTTTCGTTGTCCCCGTTGCTAAGCACTCTGGAGCACTGTTTATGACGTAAGCGGAACACCACTTGCCGTTCCATTCTCAGAGCTCCTGAGTTAAGCAATCTGCAACTCTTGGTGCGAATGATAGAGGAAAACATTTCCAATGCGTCTGGCAGATAGAAACTGAACCTGGAGAACACCTTTGTCAGGAGCTTGCACCTGCACCTTCGACACACAACGATTTGCATCACATCTAAATGGCCAAGCTCTTTCTTCGGCAAGTTGAAAGCTGCTGTCAGAAGGCTGTGCTCCTTGTCAGGTGGAAGCAGCAGCACGCACATAGGAGTTTGGCAAGCACTGAAGAGCCACAGAAGAGCGTGGCCTAGGAAAATGAGGCAGGAAAAAGCATATTGCTACATGTGCCCTTGTTGTGGCCTAACAACAGGTAGCAGCATAAACCAGATGCGGGTGAAGTTCTTGCAGGCGACATCTAACGTCCAATGAGCAAGCGGGCTTACCACAGCGGCGGTCCTCTGGCAGACTGAAAGCTTTGCGCACAAGTCGGATGCTAAGCACCTTCCTTTGCCTTTTGGCAGTGCTCGTGCATTGCCAGCACTAGGCGGGAATGGTCACTATCCCACACACACGTTTCGTTGTGCCCGTTGCTAAGCACTCTGGAGCACTATTTATGACGTAAGCGGAACACCTCTTGCCGTTCCATTCTCAGAGCTCCTGAGTTAATCAAACTGAGACTTTTGGTGCGAATGCCAGACGAAAACATTTCCAATGTGTCTGGCAAGGAGAAACTGAACCTGGAGAACACTTTTGTCAGGAGCTTGCACCTGCACCTTACACACACACAGATTTGCATCACATCTAAATGGCCAAGCTTTCTTAGACAAGTTGAAAGCTGCTGTCAGAAGGCTGTGCTCCTTGTCAGATGGAAGCAGCAGCACGCACATAGGTGTTTGGCAAGGCTAAAGAGCCACAGAAGAGCGTGGTCTAGCAAAATGAAACAGGAAAAAGCATTTGCTACATGTGCCCTTGTTGTCGCCTAACAACAGGTAGCAGCATAAACCAGATGCGGGTGAAGTTCTTGCAGGCGACATGTAACGTCAAATGAGCAAGCGGGCTTACCACAGCTGCGGTCCTCTGCCAGTCTGAAAGCTTTGCACAGAAGCCGGATGCTAAGCGCCTTCCTTTGCCTTTTGGCAGTGCTCGCGCATTGCCAGCACTAGGCGGGAATGGTCACTATCCCGCACACACGTTTCGTTGTGCCCGTTGCTAAGCGCTCTGGAGCACTGTTTATGACGTAAGCGGAACACCTCTTGCCGTTCCATTCTCAGAGCTCCTGAGTTAATAAAACTGAGACTTTTGGTGCGAATGCCAGACGAAAACATTTCCAATGTGTCTGGCAAGGAGAAACTGAACCTGGAGAACACCTTTGTCAGGAGCTTGCACGTGCACCTTACACACACACAGATTTGCATCACATCTAAATGGCCAAGCTCTTTCTTAGACAAGTTGAAAGCTGCTGTCAGAAGGCTGTGCTCCTTGTCAGATGGAAGCAGCAGCACGCACATAGGAGTTTGGCAAGACTAAAGAGCCACAGAAGAGCGTGGTCTAGCAAAATGAAACAGGAAAAAGCATTTGCTACATGTGCCCTTGATGTCGCCTAAGGACAGGTAGCAGCATAAACCAGATGCAGGTGAAGTTCTTGCAGGCGACATCTAACGTCAAATGAGCAAGCGGGCTTACCACAGCTGCGGTCCTCTGGCAGTCTGAAAGCTTTGCACACAAGCCGGATGCTAAGCGCCTTCCTTTGCCTTTTGGCAGTGCTCGTGCATTGCCAGCACTAGGCGGGAATGGTCACTATCCCACACACACGTTTCGTTGTCCCCGTTGCTAAGCACTCTGGAGCACTGTTTATGACGTAAGCGGAACACCACTTGCCGTTCCATTCTCAGAGCTCCTGAGTTAAGCAATCTGCAACTCTTGGTGCAAATGATAGAGGAAAACATTTCCAATGCGTCTGGCAGATAGAAAGTGAACCTGGAGAACACTTTTATCAGGAGCTTGCACGTGCACCTTAGACACACACAGATTTGCATCACATCTAAATGGCCAAGCTCTTTCTTAGACAAGTTGAAAGCTGCTGTCAGAAGGCTGTGCTCCTTCTCAGGTGGAAGCAGCAGCACGCACATAGGAGATTGGCAAGCACTAAAGAGCCACAGAAGAGCGTGGCCTAGGAAAATGAGGCAGGAAAAAGCATATCGCTACATGTGCCCTTGTTGTCGCCTAACAACAGGTAGCAGCATAAACCAGATGCGGGTGAAGTTCTTGCAGGCGACATGTAACGTCAAATGAGCAAGCGGGCTTACCACAGCTGCGGTCCTCTGCCAGTCTGAAAGCTTTGCGCACAAGCCAGATGCAAAGCGCCTTCCTTTGCCTTTTGGCAGTGCTCGTGCATTGCCAGCACTAGGCGGGAATGGTCACTATCCCACACACACGTTTCGTTGTGCCCGTTGCTAAGCACTCTGGAGCACTGTTTATGACGTAAGCGGAACACCTCTTGCCGTTCCATTTTCAGAGCTCCTGAGTTAATCAATCTGCAACTCTTGGTGCGAATGATAGAGGAAAACATTTCAAATGCGTCTGGCAGATAGAAACTGAACCTGGAGAACACCTTTGTCAGGAGCTTGCACCTGCACCTTACACACACACAGATTTGCATCACATCTAAATGGCCAAGCTCTTTCTTCGGCAAGTTGAAAGCTGCTGTCAGAAGGCTGTGCTGCTTGTCAGGTGGAAGCAGCAGCACACACATAAGAGATTGGCAAGCACTAAAGAGCCACAGAAGAGCATGGTCTAGCAAAATGAGGCAGGAAAAAGCATATCGCTACATGTGCCCTTGTTGTCGCCTAACAACAGGTAGCAGCATAAACCAGATGCGGGTGAAGTTCTTGCAGGCGACATGTAACGTCAAATGAGCAAGCGGGCTTACCACAGCTGCGGTCCTCTGGCAGTCTGAAAGCTTTGCGCACAAGCCAGATGCTAAGCGCCTTCCTTTGCCTTTTGGCAGTGCTCGTGCATTGCCAGCACTAGGCGGGAATGCTCACTATCCCACACACACGTTTCGTTGTCCCCGTTGCTAAGCACTCTGGAGCACTGTTTATGACGTAAGCGGAACACCACTTGCCGTTCCATTCTCAGAGCTCCTGAGTTAAGCAATCTGCAACTCTTGGTGCGAATGATAGAGGAAAACATTTCCAATGCGTCTGGCAGATAGAAACTGAACCTGGAGAACACCTTTGTCAGGAGCTTGCACGTGCACCTTACACACACACAGATTTGCATCACATCTAAATGGCCAAGCTCTTTCTTAGACAAGTTGAAAGCTGCTGTCAGAAGGCTGTGCTCCTTGTCAGATGGAAGCAGCAGCACACACATAGGAGTTTGGCAAGACTAAAGAGCCACAGAAGAGCGTGGTCTAGCAAAATGAAACAGGAAAAAGCATTTGCTACATGTGTCCTTGTTGTCGCCTAAGAACAGGTAGCAGCATAAACCAGATGCGGGTGAAGTTCTTGCAGGTGACATCTAACGTCAAATGAGCAAGCGGGCTTACCACAGCGGCGGTCCTCTGGCAGACTGAAAGCTTTGCGCACTAGCCGGATGCTAAGCGCCTTCCTTTGCCTTTTGGCAGTGCTCGTGCATTGCCAGCACTAGGCGGGAATGCTCACTATCCCACACACACGTTTCGTTGTGCCCGTTGCTAAGCGCTCTGGAGCACTGTTTATGACGTAAGCGGAACACCATTTGCCGTTCCATTCTCAGAGCTCCTGAGTTAAGCAATCTGCAACTCTTGGTGCGAATGATAGAGGAAAACATTTCCAATGCGTCTGGCAGATAGAAACTGAACCTGGAGAACACCTTTGTCAGGAGCTTGCACCTGCATCTTAGACACACACAGATTTGCATCACATCTAAATGGCCAAGCTCTTTCTTAGACAAGTTGAAAGCTGCTGTCAGAAGGCTGTGCTCCTTGTCAGATGGAAGCAGCAGCACGCACATAGGAGTATGGCAAGCACTAAAGAGCCACAGAAGAGCGTGGTCTAGCAAAATGAGGCAGAAAAAAGCATATCGCTACATGTGCCCTTGTTGTCGCCTAACAACAGGTAGCAGCATAAACCAGATGCAGGTGAAGTTCTTGCAGGCGACATGTAACGTCAAATGAGCAAGCGGGCTTACCACAGCTGCGGTCCTCTGCCAGTCTGAAAGCTTTGCGCACAAGCCAGATGCTAAGCGCCTTAGTTTGCCTTTTGGCAGTGCTCGTGCATTGCCAGCACTAGGCGGGAATGGTCACTATCCCACACACACGTTTCGTTGTGCCCGTTGCTAAGCGCTCTGGAGCACTGTTTATGACATAAACGGAACACCTCTTGCCGTTCCATTCTCAGAGCTCCTGAGTTAAGCAATCTGCAACTCTTGGTGCGAATGATAGAGGAAAACATTTCCAATGCGTCTGGCAGATAGAAACTGAACCTGGAGAACACCTTTGTCAGGAGCTTGCACGTGCACCTTACACACACACAGATTTGCATCACATCTAAATGGCCAAGCTCTTTCTTAGACAAGTTGAAAGCTGCTGTCAGAAGGCTGTGCTCCTTGTCAGATGGAAGCAGCAGCACGCACATAGGAGATTGGCAAGCACTAAAGAGCCACAGAAGAGCGTGGCCTAGGAAAATGAGGCAGGAAAAAGCATATCGCTACATGTGCCCTTGTTGTGGCCTAAGAACAGGTAGCAGCATAAACCAGATGCGGGTGAAGTTCTTGCAGGCGACATGTAACGTCAAATGAGCAAGCGGGCTTACCACAGCTGCGGTCCTCTGGCAGACTGAAAGCTTTGCACACAAGCCGGATGCTAGAGCACCTTCCTTTGCCTTTTGGCAGTGCTCGTGCATTGCCAGCACTAGGCGGGAATGGTCACTATCCCGCACACACGTTTCGTTGTGCCCGTTGCTAAGCACTCTGGAGCACTGTTTATGACGAAAGCGGAACACCTCTTGCCGTTCCATTCTCAGAGCTCCTGAGTTAATCAATCTGCAACTCTTGGTGCGAATGATAGAGGAAAACATTTCAAATGCGTCTGGCAGATAGAAACTGAACCTGGAGAACACCTTTGTCAGGAGCTTGCACCTGCACCTTACACACACACAGATTTGCATCACATCTAAATGGCCAAGCTCTTTCTTCGGCAAGTTGAAAGCTGCTGTCAGAAGGCTGTGCTCCTTGTCAGGTGGAAGCAGCAGCACGCACATAGGAGATTAGCAAGCACTAAAGAGCCACAGAAGAGCGTGGCCTAGGAAAATGAGGCAGGAAAAAGCATATCGCTACATGTGCCCTTGTTGTCGCCTAACAACAGGTAGCAGCATAAACCAGATGCGGGTGAAGTTCTTGCAGGCGACATCTAACATCAAATGAGCAAGCGGGCTTACCACAGCTGCGGTCCTCTGGCAGACTGAAAGCTTTGCGCACAAGCCGGATGCTAAGCGCCTGTCATAAAGTTCCTTTACCTTTAAGAAAATTAAAGTTGCTGGGGTCTCCTGGGAGTCTTTTCTCTTGACCAATTATCGGTCATTGCTGAGAATTGACAGCAGTTTTAGCCATTGAAAAGTAGAATCAACTTGTGAACCCCACCTTAAAGTGTACACCCAGAAGTCTGTAGTTGTTCTTTGTTTCTTGGCTGTAAATGGTGGCGGAGCTCCAGGCCTCCTGTTCTCTGCCCAGGCCATGCGGCCTGGGTGGGGAGCCGGGCTGAGCCTGCCGTTCTCCCGGCCGGGAGATGGGGGCCGGCGGGGGCTTGCCCCGGGCTGAGCCGGGCCAGGCCGGTTCCTGGCTTAGCTGCAGGTTTTGCTGTAATAGAATTTACTAGGAAACTGCCGAGTAAAGAAGAAAAGCTCTGGACCTGCGGCAGGCTGAGACAGCAACTACACTGCAGAGCAGCCATGAAGAATCTTCTATCGAAGACAGCTTCAGCTGCTGCTCCGGCAGAGATCACAGAACCATCTACAAAAGCCTGGGCAAGATTTTAACTCTTTCTTATCCAGATGAAACTTGCAGATTAATCTTTTCATCCAGAGAGAGAAAAGGAAAGTAATCAACATGAAAAGAGACTTTATAAACTACTAGTGGCAAGAAAGAAAAGAGACTTCAAGAAAGGTAGAGAATTAAGGAGATGCTTTAATTAAGCTGAAATATCTTTCTGTTAAAACTATGGAAATAGACAATGAAGTCTTGAGAAAAACCCCTTTAATTCATAATAGAGTATGGAGAGGAATAAGGTGTTCAAAGTGTAAATTTGAGTAATAAGTGAAGTAATTGTGGTATAGTGAAGTGCTGAGAAATTTGAAGCCTTGAGAGGCAATGAGAAAAACTGTTTCTTAGTGAAGCTCACAGAAGCAGATGAAGAATACTTTTTTACCTTTGACTAACTTATCCTTAAAAATGCTATCTTCAAACTCATGACCCATAACACATTTTCAGAGTGAT
Source organism: Poecile atricapillus (assembly GCF_030490865.1). Taxonomy (NCBI): domain Eukaryota; kingdom Metazoa; phylum Chordata; class Aves; order Passeriformes; family Paridae; genus Poecile; species Poecile atricapillus. The sequence continues at coordinate 501,611 of NC_081252.1, forward strand.
GTGGAATGGGAGGGGTGGGCTTTAATAACAGTAGCTCTGAGCAGCTGATATCAGAGAAACGAGAAACTATAACAAAAATAGTTTTCTTGTGACAAACTCCATAAATTAACAGAAAGGAACTTCTGTTTCTCTACAGAAACTGAGGAAAAGACTATAGAAAGAATTAGAACTGTTTAAACCATCAAAATTATACAGTTTTTGTCTCTGTTGTCATGTAAACAAAGGAATAGTGAGCAGTGAGAAATGAAAAGGTTTTTCTAAAAGTTTATTCTGGTGTTCTTATTCTTGTAGTTTGTCAATAAACTCTTCTTTATTCCTTTTAAGTTTTATGCCTGGTTTGCTCTTATTTTAATCCATATCTCACAGCAAGAAATAAATAATTCCTTTTTTTCCCCTTTCTGTTAATTACTGGTTTAAATCCACGACAGCGCCTTCCTTTGCCTTTTGGCAGTGCTCATGCATTGCCAGCACTAGGCGGCAATGGTCACTATCCCACAGACACGTTTCGTTGTGCCAGTTGCTAAGCGCTCTGGAGCACTGTTTATGACGTAAGCGGAACACCTCTTGCCGTTCCATTCTCAGAGCTCCTGAGTTAAGCAATCTGCAACTCTTGGTGCGAATGATAGAGGAAAACATTTCAAATGCGTCTGGCAGATAGAAACTGAACCTGGAGAACACCTTTGTCAGGAGCTTGCACCTGCACCTTAGAAACACACAGATTTGCATCACATCTAAATGGCCAAGCTCTTTCTTCGGCAAGTTGAAAGCTGCTGTCAGAAGGCTGTGCTCCTTGTCAGGTGGAAGCAGCAGCACGCACATAGGAGATTGGCAAGCACTAAAGAGCCACAGAAGAGCATGGCCTAGGAAAATGAGGCAGGAAAAAGCATATCGCTACATGTTCCCTTGTTGTCGCCTAAGAACAGGTAGCAGCATAAACCAGATGTGGGTGAAGTTCTTGCAGGCGACATCTAACGTCAAATGAGCAAGCGGGCTTACCACAGCTGCGGTCCTCTGGCAGTCTGAAAGCTTTGCGCACAAGCCGGATGCTAAGCGCCTTCCTTTGCCTTTTGGCAGTGCTCGCGCATTGCCAGCACTAGGCGGGAAAGGTCACTATCCCACACACACGTTTCGTTGTCCCCGTTGCTAAGCACTCTGGAGCACTGTTTATGACGTAAGCGGAACACCACTTGCCGTTCCATTCTCAGAGCTCCTGAGTTAAGCAATCTGCAACTCTTGGTGCGAATGATAGAGGAAAACATTTCAAATGCGTCTGGCAGATAGAAACTGAACCTGGAGAACACCTTTGTCAGGAGCTTGCACCTGCACCTTAGACACACACAGATTTGCATCACATCTAAATGGCCAAGCTCTTTCTTCGGCAAGTTGAAAGCTGCTGTCAGAAGGCTGTGCTCCTTGTCAGGTGGAAGCAGCAGCACGCACATAGGAGATTGGCAAGCACTAAAGAGCCACAGAAGAGCGTGGCCTAGGAAAATGAGGCAGGAAAAAGCATATCGCTACATGTGCCCTTGTTGTGGCCTAACAACAGGTAGCAGCATAAACCAGATGCGGGTGAAGTTCTTGCAGGTGACATCTAACGTCAAATGAGCAAGCGGGCTTACCACAGCTGCGGTCCTCTGCCAGTCTGAAAGCTTTGCACAGAAGCCGGATGCTAAGCGCCTTCCTTTGCCTTTTGGCAGTGCTCGCGCATTGCCAGCACTAGGCGGGAATGGTCACTATCCCACAGACACGTTTCGTTGTGCCCGTTGCTAAGCGCTCTGGAGCACTGTTTATGACGTAAGCGGAACACCTCTTGCCGTTCCATTCTCAGAGCTCCTGAGTTAATCAAACTGAGACTTTTGGTGCGAATGCCAGACGAAAACATTTCCAATGTGTCTGGCAGGCTGAAACTGAACCTGGAGAACACCTTTGTCAGGAGCTTGCACCTGCACCTTACACACACACAGATTTGCATCACATCTAAATGGCCAAGCTCTTTCTTCGGCAAGTTGAAAGCTGCTGTCAGAAGGCTGTGCTCCTTGTCAGGTGGAAGCAGCAGCACGCACATAGGAGATTGGCAAGCACTAAAGAGCCACAGAAGAGCATGGCCTAGGAAAATGAGGCAGGAAAAAGCATATCGCTACATGTGCCCTTGTTGTCGCCTAAGAACAGGTAGCAGCATAAACCAGATGTGGGTGAAGTTCTTGCAGGCGACATCTAACGTCAAATGAGCAAGCGGGCTTACCACAGCTGCGGTCCTCTGGCAGTCTGAAAGCTTTGCGCACAAGCCGGATGCTAAGCGCCTTCCTTTGCCTTTTGGCAGTGCTCGCGCATTGCCAGCACTAGGCGGGAAAGGTCACTATCCCACACACACGTTTCGTTGTCCCCGTTGCTAAGCACTCTGGAGCACTGTTTATGACGTAAGCGGAACACCACTTGCCGTTCCATTCTCAGAGCTCCTGAGTTAAGCAATCTGCAACTCTTGGTGCGAATGATAGAGGAAAACATTTCAAATGCGTCTGGCAGATAGAAACTGAACCTGGAGAACACCTTTGTCAGGAGCTTGCACCTGCACCTTACACACACACAGATTTGCATCACATCTAAATGGCCAAGCTCTTTCTTCGGCAAGTTGAAAGCTGCTGTCAGAAGGCTGTGCTCCTTGTCAGGTGGAAGCAGCAGCACGCACATAGGAGATTGGCAAGCACTAAAGAGCCACAGAAGAGCGTGGCCTAGGAAAATGAGGCAGGAAAAAGCATATCGCTACATGTGCCCTTGTTGTGGCCTAACAACAGGTAGCAGCATAAACCAGATGCGGGTGAAGTTCTTGCAGGTGACATCTAACGTCAAATGAGCAAGCGGGCTTACCACAGCTGCGGTCCTCTGCCAGTCTGAAAGCTTTGCACAGAAGCCGGATGCTAAGCGCCTTCCTTTGCCTTTTGGCAGTGCTCGCGCATTGCCAGCACTAGGCGGGAATGGTCACTATCCCACAGACACGTTTCCTTGTGCCCGTTGCTAAGCGCTCTGGAGCACTGTTTATGACGTAAGCGGAACACCTCTTGCCGTTCCATTCTCAGAGCTCCTGAGTTAATCAAACTGAGACTTTTGGTGCGAATGCCAGACGAAAACATTTCCAATGTGTCTGGCAGGCTGAAACTGAACCTGGAGAACACCTTTGTCAGGAGCTTGCACCTGCACCTTACACACACACAGATTTGCATCACATCTAAATGGCCAAGCTCTTTCTTAGACAAGTTGAAAGCTGCTGTCAGAAGGCTGTGCTCCTTGTCAGATGGAAGCAGCAGCACACACATAGGTGTTTGGCAAGACTAAAGAGCCACAGAAGAGCGTGGTCTAGCAAAATGAAACAGGAAAAAGCATTTGCTACATGTGCCCTTGTTGTCGCCTAACAACAGGTAGCAGCATAAACCAGACGCGGGTGAAGTTCTTGCAGGCGACATGTAACGTCAAATGAGCAAGCGGGCTTACCACAGCTGCAGTCCTCTGGCAGTCTGAAAGCTTTGCGCACAAGCCGGATGCTAAGCGCCTTCCTTTGCCTTTTGGCAGTGCTCGCGCATTGCCAGCACTAGGCGGGAAAGGTCACTATCCCACACACACGTTTCGTTGTCCCCGTTGCTAAGCACTCTGGAGCACTGTTTATGACGTAAGCGGAACACCACTTGCCGTTCCATTCTCAGAGCTCCTGAGTTAAGCAATCTGCAACTCTTGGTGCGAATGATAGAGGAAAACATTTCAAATGCGTCTGGCAGATAGAAACTGAACCTGGAGAACACCTTTGTCAGGAGCTTGCACCTGCACCTTAGACACACACAGATTTGCATCACATCTAAATGGCCAAGCTCTTTCTTCGGCAAGTTGAAAGCTGCTGTCAGAAGGCTGTGCTCCTTGTCAGGTGGAAGCAGCAGCACGCACATAGGAGATTGGCAAGCACTAAAGAGCCACAGAAGAGCGTGGCCTAGGAAAATGAGGCAGGAAAAAGCATATCGCTACATGTGCCCTTGTTGTGGCCTAACAACAGGTAGCAGCATAAACCAGATGCGGGTGAAGTTCTTGCAGGTGACATCTAACGTCAAATGAGCAAGCGGGCTTACCACAGCTGCGGTCCTCTGCCAGTCTGAAAGCTTTGCACAGAAGCCGGATGCTAAGCGCCTTCCTTTGCCTTTTGGCAGTGCTCGCGCATTGCCAGCACTAGGCGGGAATGGTCACTATCCCACACACACGTTTCGTTGTGCCCGTTGCTAAGCGCTCTGGAGCACTGTTTATGACGTAAGCGGAACACCTCTTGCCGTTCCATTCTCAGAGCTCCTGAGTTAATCAAACTGAGACTTTTGGTGCGAATGCCAGACGAAAACATTTCCAATGTGTCTGGCAGGCTGAAACTGAACCTGGAGAACACCTTTGTCAGGAGCTTGCACCTGCACCTTACACACACACAGATTTGCATCACATCTAAATGGCCAAGCTCTTTCTTAGACAAGTTGAAAGCTGCTGTCAGAAGGCTGTGCTCCTTGTCAGATGGAAGCAGCAGCACACACATAGGTGTTTGGCAAGACTAAAGAGCCACAGAAGAGCGTGGTCTAGCAAAATGAAACAGGAAAAAGCATTTGCTACATGTGCCCTTGTTGTCGCCTAACAACAGGTAGCAGCATAAACCAGATGCGGGTGAAGTTCTTGCAGGCGACATGTAACGTCAAATGAGCAAGCGGGCTTACCACAGCTGCGGTCCTCTGCCAGTCTGAAAGCTTTGCGCACAAGCCGGATGCTAAGCGCCTTCCTTTGCCTTTTGGCAGTGCTCGCGCATTGCCAGCACTAGGCGGGAAAGGTCACTATCCCACACACACGTTTCGTTGTCCCCGTTGCTAAGCACTCTGGAGCACTGTTTATGACGTAAGCGGAACACCACTTGCCGTTCCATTCTCAGAGCTCCTGAGTTAAGCAATCTGCAACTCTTGGTGCGAATGATAGAGGAAAACATTTCCAATGCGTCTGGCAGATAGAAACTGAACCTGGAGAACACCTTTGTCAGGAGCTTGCACCTGCACCTTAGACACACACAGATTTGCATCACATCTAAATGGCCAAGCTCTTTCTTCGGCAAGTTGAAAGCTGCTGTCAGAAGGCTGTGCTCCTTGTCAGATGGAAGCAGCAGCACGCACATAGGAGTTTGGCAAGACTAAAGAGCCACAGAAGAGCGTGGTCTAGCAAAATGAAACAGGAAAAAGCATTTGCTACATGTGCCCTTGATGTCGCCTAAGAACAGGTAGCAGCATAAACCAGATGCAGGTGAAGTTCTTGCAGGTGACATCTAACGTCAAATGAGCAAGCGGGCTTACCACAGCGGCGGTCCTCTGGCAGACTGAAAGCTTTGCGCACTAGCCGGATGCTAAGCGCCTTCCTTTGCCTTTTGGCAGTGCTCGTGCATTGCCAGCACTAGGCGGGAATGGTCACTATCCCACACACACGTTTCGTTGTGCCCGTTGCTAAGCGCTCTGGAGCACTGTTTATGACATAAACGGAACACCTCTTGCCGTTCCATTCTCAGAGCTCCTGAGTTAAGCAATCTGCAACTCTTGGTGCGAATGATAGAGGAAAACATTTCCAATGCGTCTGGCAGATAGAAACTGAACCTGGAGAACACCTTTGTCAGGAGCTTGCACCTGCACCTTACACACACACAGATTTGCATCACATCTAAATGGCCATGCTCTTTCTTAGACAAGTTGAAAGCTGCTGTCAGAAGGCTGTGCTCCTTGTCAGGTGGAAGCAGCGTCACGCACATAGGAGTTTGGCAAGCACTAAAGAGCCACAGAAAAGCGTGGCCTAGGAAAATGAGGCAGGAAAAAGCATATCTCTACATGTGCCCTTGTTGTGGCCTAAGAACAGGTAGCAGCATAAACCAGATGCGGGTGAAGTTCTTGCAGGTGACATCTAACGTCAAATGAGCAAGCGGGCTTACCACTGCTGCGGTCCTCTGGCAGACTGAAAGCTTTGCACACAAGCCGGATGCTAGAGCGCCTTCCTTTGCCTTTTGGCAGTGCTCGTGCATTGCCAGCACTAGGCGGGAATGGTCACTATCCCGCACACACGTTTCGTTGTGCCCGTTGCTAAGCGCTCTGGAGCACTGTTTATGACGTAAGCGGAACACCTCTTGCCGTTCCAATCTCAGAGCTCCTGAGTTAATCAATCTGCAATTCTTGGTGCGAATGATGGAGGAAAACATTTCAAATGCGTCTGGCAGATAGAAACTGAACCTGGAGAACACCTTTGTCAGGAGCTTGCACCTGCACCTTAGACACACACAGATTTGCATCACATCTAAATGGCCAAGCTCTTTCTTCGGCAAGTTGAAAGCTGCTGTCAGAAGGCTGTGCTCCTTGTCAGGTGGAAACAGCAGCACGCACATAGGAGATTGGCAAGCACTAAAGAGCCACAGAAGAGCGTGGCCTAGGAAAATGAGGCAGGAAAAAGCATTTGCTACATGTGCCCTTGTTGTCGCCTAACAACAGGTAGCAGCATAAACCAGATGCGGGTGAAGTTCTTGCAGGTGACATCTAACGTCAAATGAGCAAGCGGGCTTACCACAGCTGCGGTCCTCTGCCAGTCTGAAGGCTTTGCACACAAGCCAGATGCTAAGCGCCTTCCTTTGCCTTTTGGCAGTGCTCGTGCATTGCCAGCACTAGGCGGGAATGGTCACTATCCCACACACACGTTTCGTTGTGCCCGTTGCTAAGCGCTCTGGAGCACTGTTTATGACGTAAGCGGAACACCTCTTGCCGTTCCATTCTCAGAGCTCCTGAGTTCATCAAACTGAGACTTTTGGTGCGAATGCCAGACGAAAACATTTCCAATGTGTCTGGCAAGGAGAAACTGAACCTGGAGAACACCTTTGTCAGGAGCTTGCACCTGCACCTTACACACACACAGATTTGCATCACATCTAAATGGCCAAGCTCTTTCTTAGACAAGTTGAAAGCTGCTGTCAGAAGGCTGTGCTCCTTGTCAGATGGAAGCAGCAGCACACACATAGGTGTTTGGCAAGACTAAAGAGCCACAGAAGAGCGTGGTCTAGCAAAATGAAACAGGAAAAAGCATTTGCTACATGTGCCCTTGTTGTCGCCTAACAACAGGTAGCAGCATAAACCAGATGCGGGTGAAGTTCTTGCAGGCGACATGTAACGTCAAATGAGCAAGCGGGCTTACCACAGCTGCGGTCCTCTGCCAGTCTGAAAGCTTTGCGCACAAGCCGGATGCTAAGCGCCTTCCTTTGCCTTTTGGCAGTGCTCGCGCATTGCCAGCACTAGGCGGGAAAGGTCACTATCCCACACACACGTTTCGTTGTCCCCGTTGCTAAGCACTCTGGAGCACTGTTTATGACGTAAGCGGAACACCACTTGCCGTTCCATTCTCAGAGCTCCTGAGTTAAGCAATCTGCAACTCTTGGTGCGAATGATAGAGGAAAACATTTCCAATGCGTCTGGCAGATAGAAACTGAACCTGGAGAACACCTTTGTCAGGAGCTTGCACCTGCACCTTAGACACACACAGATTTGCATCACATCTAAATGGCCAAGCTCTTTCTTCGGCAAGTTGAAAGCTGCTGTCAGAAGGCTGTGCTCCTTGTCAGATGGAAGCAGCAGCACGCACATAGGAGTTTGGCAAGACTAAAGAGCCACAGAAGAGCGTGGTCTAGCAAAATGAAACAGGAAAAAGCATTTGCTACATGTGCCCTTGATGTCGCCTAAGAACAGGTAGCAGCATAAACCAGATGCAGGTGAAGTTCTTGCAGGTGACATCTAACGTCAAATGAGCAAGCGGGCTTACCACAGCGGCGGTCCTCTGGCAGACTGAAAGCTTTGCGCACTAGCCGGATGCTAAGCGCCTTCCTTTGCCTTTTGGCAGTGCTCGTGCATTGCCAGCACTAGGCGGGAATGGTCACTATCCCACACACACGTTTCGTTGTGCCCGTTGCTAAGCGCTCTGGAGCACTGTTTATGACATAAACGGAACACCTCTTGCCGTTCCATTCTCAGAGCTCCTGAGTTAAGCAATCTGCAACTCTTGGTGCGAATGATAGAGGAAAACATTTCCAATGCGTCTGGCAGATAGAAACTGAACCTGGAGAACACCTTTGTCAGGAGCTTGCACCTGCACCTTACACACACACAGATTTGCATCACATCTAAATGGCCATGCTCTTTCTTAGACAAGTTGAAAGCTGCTGTCAGAAGGCTGTGCTCCTTGTCAGGTGGAAGCAGCGTCACGCACATAGGAGTTTGGCAAGCACTAAAGAGCCACAGAAAAGCGTGGCCTAGGAAAATGAGGCAGGAAAAAGCATATCTCTACATGTGCCCTTGTTGTGGCCTAAGAACAGGTAGCAGCATAAACCAGATGCGGGTGAAGTTCTTGCAGGTGACATCTAACGTCAAATGAGCAAGCGGGCTTACCACTGCTGCGGTCCTCTGGCAGACTGAAAGCTTTGCACACAAGCCGGATGCTAGAGCGCCTTCCTTTGCCTTTTGGCAGTGCTCGTGCATTGCCAGCACTAGGCGGGAATGGTCACTATCCCGCACACACGTTTCGTTGTGCCCGTTGCTAAGCGCTCTGGAGCACTGTTTATGACGTAAGCGGAACACCTCTTGCCGTTCCAATCTCAGAGCTCCTGAGTTAATCAATCTGCAATTCTTGGTGCGAATGATGGAGGAAAACATTTCAAATGCGTCTGGCAGATAGAAACTGAACCTGGAGAACACCTTTGTCAGGAGCTTGCACCTGCACCTTAGACACACACAGATTTGCATCACATCTAAATGGCCAAGCTCTTTCTTCGGCAAGTTGAAAGCTGCTGTCAGAAGGCTGTGCTCCTTGTCAGGTGGAAACAGCAGCACGCACATAGGAGATTGGCAAGCACTAAAGAGCCACAGAAGAGCGTGGCCTAGGAAAATGAGGCAGGAAAAAGCATTTGCTACATGTGCCCTTGTTGTCGCCTAACAACAGGTAGCAGCATAAACCAGATGCGGGTGAAGTTCTTGCAGGTGACATCTAACGTCAAATGAGCAAGCGGGCTTACCACAGCTGCGGTCCTCTGCCAGTCTGAAGGCTTTGCACACAAGCCAGATGCTAAGCGCCTTCCTTTGCCTTTTGGCAGTGCTCGTGCATTGCCAGCACTAGGCGGGAATGGTCACTATCCCACACACACGTTTCGTTGTGCCCGTTGCTAAGCGCTCTGGAGCACTGTTTATGACGTAAGCGGAACACCTCTTGCCGTTCCATTCTCAGAGCTCCTGAGTTAATCAAACTGAGACTTTTGGTGCGAATGCCAGACGAAAACATTTCCAATGTGTCTGGCAAGGAGAAACTGAACCTGGAGAACACCTTTGTCAGGAGCTTGCACCTGCACCTTACACACACACAGATTTGCATCACATCTAAATGGCCAAGCTCTTTCTTAGACAAGTTGAAAGCTGCTGTCAGAAGGCTGTGCTCCTTGTCAGATGGAAGCAGCAGCACACACATAGGTGTTTGGCAAGACTAAAGAGCCACAGAAGAGCGTGGTCTAGCAAAATGAAACAGGAAAAAGCATTTGCTACATGTGCCCTTGATGTCGCCTAAGAACAGGTAGCAGCATAAACCAGATGCGGGTGAAGTTCTTGCAGGCGACATGTAACGTCAAATGAGCAAGCGGGCTTACCACAGCTGCGGTCCTCTGGCAGTCTGAAAGCTTTGCGCACAAGCCAGATGCTAAGCGCCTTCCTTTGCCTTTTGGCAGTGCTCGTGCATTGCCAGCACTAGGCGGGAATGCTCACTATCCCACACACACGTTTCGTTGTCCCCGTTGCTAAGCACTCTGGAGCACTGTTTATGACGTAAGCGGAACACCACTTGCCGTTCCATTCTCAGAGCTCCTGAGTTAAGCAATCTGCAACTCTTGGTGCGAATGATAGAGGAAAACATTTCCAATGCGTCTGGCAGATAGAAACTGAACCTGGAGAACACCTTTGTCAGGAGCTTGCACCTGCACCTTACACACACACAGATTTGCATCACATCTAAATGGCCAAGCTCTTTCTTAGACAAGTTGAAAGCTGCTGTCAGAAGGCTGTGCTCCTTGTCAGATGGAAGCAGCAGCACACACATAGGTGTTTGGCAAGACTAAAGAGCCACAGAAGAGCGTGGTCTAGCAAAATGAAACAGGAAAAAGCATTTGCTACACGTGTCCTTGTTGTGGCCTAAGAACAGGTAGCAGCATAAACCAGATGCGGGTGAAGTTCTTGCAGGCGACATCTAACGTCAAATGAGCAAGCGGGCTTACCACAGCTGCGGTCCTCTGGCAGTCTGAAAGCTTTGCGCACAAGCCAGATGCTAAGCGCCTTCCTTTGCCTTTTGGCAGTGCTCGTGCATTGCCAGCACTAGGCGGGAATGGTCACTATCCCACACACACGTTTCGTTGTGCCCGTTGCTAAGCACTCTGGAGCACTGTTTATGACGTAAGCGGAACACCTCTTGCCGTTCCATTCTCAGAGCTCCTGAGTTAATCAAACTGAGACTTTTGGTGCGAATGCCAGACGAAAACATTTCCAATGTGTCTGGCAAGGAGAAACTGAACCTGGAGAACACCTTTGTCAGGAGCTTGCACCTGCACCTTACACACACACAGATTTGCATCACATCTAAATGGCCAAGCTCTTTCTTAGACAAGTTGAAAGCTGCTGTCAGAAGGCTGTGCTCCTTGTCAGATGGAAGCAGCAGCACACACATAGGTGTTTGGCAAGACTAAAGAGCCACAGAAGAGCGTGGTCTAGCAAAATGAAACAGGAAAAAGTATTTGCTACATGTGCCCTTGATGTCGCCTAAGAACAGGTAGCAGCATAAACCAGATGCGGGTGAAGTTCTTGCAGGCGACATGTAACGTCAAATGAGCAAGCGGGCTTACCACAGCTGCGGTCCTCTGGCAGTCTGAAAGCTTTGCGCACAAGCCAGATGCTAAGCGCCTTCCTTTGCCTTTTGGCAGTGCTCGTGCATTGCCAGCACTAGGCGGGAATGCTCACTATCCCACACACACGTTTCGTTGTCCCCGTTGCTAAGCACTCTGGAGCACTGTTTATGACGTAAGCGGAACACCACTTGCCGTTCCATTCTCAGAGCTCCTGAGTTAAGCAATCTGCAACTCTTGGTGCGAATGATAGAGGAAAACATTTCCAATGCGTCTGGCAGATAGAAACTGTACCTGGGGAACACCTTTGTCAGGAGCTTGCACGTGCACCTTAGACACACACAGATTTGCATCACATCTAAATGGCCAAGCTCTTTCTTAGACAAGTTGAAAGCTGCTGTCAGAAGGCTGTGCTCCTTGTCAGATGGAAGCAGCAGCACACACATAGGTGTTTGGCAAGACTAAAGAGCCACAGAAGAGCGTGGTCTAGCAAAATGAAACAGGAAAAAGCATTTGCTACACGTGTCCTTGTTGTGGCCTAAGAACAGGTAGCAGCATAAACCAGATGCGGGTGAAGTTCTTGCAGGCGACATGTAACGTCAAATGAGCAAGCGGGCTTACCACAGCTGCGGTCCTCTGCCAGTCTGAAAGCTTTGCGCACAAGCCAGATGCTAAGCGCCTTCCTTTGCCTTTTGGCAGTGCTCGTGCATTGCCAGCACTAGGCGGGAATGCTCACTATCCCACACACACGTTTCGTTGTCCCCGTTGCTAAGCACTCTGGAGCACTGTTTATGACGTAAGCGGAACACCACTTGCCGTTCCATTCTCAGAGCTCCTGAGTTAAGCAATCTGCAACTCTTGGTGCGAATGATAGAGGAAAACATTTCCAATGCGTCTGGCAGATAGAAACTGAACCTGGAGAACACCTTTGTCAGGAGCTTGCACGTGCACCTTAGACACACACAGATTTGCATCACATCTAAATGGCCAAGCTCTTTCTTCGACAAGTTGAAAGCTGCTGTCAGAAGGTTGTGCTCCTTGTCAGATGGAAGCAGCAGCACACACATAGGTGTTTGGCAAGACTAAAGAGCCACAGAAGAGCGTGGTCTAGCAAAATGAAACAGGAAAAAGCATTTGCTACACGTGTCCTTGTTGTGGCCTAAGAACAGGTAGCAGCATAAACCAGATGCGGGTGAAGTTCTTGCAGGTGACATCTAACGTCAAATGAGCAAGCGGGCTTACCACAGCTGCGGTCCTCTGGCAGTCTGAAAGCTTTGCGCACAAGCCAGATGCTAAGCGCCTTCCTTTGCCTTTTGGCAGTGCTCGTGCATTGCCAGCACTAGGCGGGAATGGTCACTATCCCACACACACGTTTCGTTGTGCCCGTTGCTAAGCACTCTGGAGCACTGTTTATGACGTAAGCGGAACACCTCTTGCCGTTCCATTCTCAGAGCTCCTGAGTTAATCAAACTGAGACTTTTGGTGCGAATGCCAGACGAAAACATTTCCAATGTGTCTGGCAAGGAGAAACTGAACCTGGAGAACACCTTTGTCAGGAGCTTGCACCTGCACCTTACACACACACAGATTTGCATCACATCTAAATGGCCAAGCTCTTTCTTAGACAAGTTGAAAGCTGCTGTCAGAAGGCTGTGCTCCTTGTCAGATGGAAGCAGCAGCACTCACATAGGTGTTTGGCAAGACTAAAGAGCCACAGAAGAGCGTGGTCTAGCAAAATGAAACAGGAAAAAGCATTTGCTACATGTGCCCTTGTTGTCGCCTAACAACAGGTAGCAGCATAAACCAGACGCGGGTGAAGTTCTTGCAGGCGACATGTAACGTCAAATGAGCAAGCGGGCTTACCACAGCTGCCGTCCTCTGGCAGTCTGAAAGCTTTGCGCACAAGCCGGATGCTAAGCGCCTTCCTTTGCCTTTTGGCAGTGCTCGCGCATTGCCAGCACTAGGCGGGAAAGGTCACTATCCCACACACACGTTTCGTTGTCCCCGTTGCTAAGCACTCTGGAGCACTGTTTATGACGTAAGCGGAACACCACTTGCCGTTCCATTCTCAGAGCTCCTGAGTTAAGCAATCTGCAACTCTTGGTGCGAATGATAGAGGAAAACATTTCAAATGCGTCTGGCAGATAGAAACTGAACCTGGAGAACACCTTTGTCAGGAGCTTGCACCTGCACCTTAGACACACACAGATTTGCATCACATCTAAATGGCCAAGCTCTTTCTTCGGCAAGTTGAAAGCTGCTGTCAGAAGGCTGTGCTCCTTGTCAGGTGGAAGCAGCAGCACGCACATAGGAGATTGGCAAGCACTAAAGAGCCACAGAAGAGCGTGGCCTAGGAAAATGAGGCAGGAAAAAGCATATCGCTACATGTGCCCTTGTTGTGGCCTAACAACAGGTAGCAGCATAAACCAGATGCGGGTGAAGTTCTTGCAGGTGACATCTAACGTCAAATGAGCAAGCGGGCTTACCACAGCTGCGGTCCTCTGCCAGTCTGAAAGCTTTGCACAGAAGCCGGATGCTAAGCGCCTTCCTTTGCCTTTTGGCAGTGCTCGCGCATTGCCAGCACTAGGCGGGAAAGGTCACTATCCCACACACACGTTTCGTTGTCCCCGTTGCTAAGCACTCTGGAGCACTGTTTATGACGTAAGCGGAACACCACTTGCCGTTCCATTCTCAGAGCTCCTGAGTTAAGCAATCTGCAACTCTTGGTGCGAATGATAGAGGAAAACATTTCAAATGCGTCTGGCAGATAGAAACTGAACCTGGAGAACACCTTTGTCAGAAGCTTGCACCTGCACCTTACACACACACAGATTTGCATCACATCTAAATGGCCAAGCTCTTTCTTAGACAAGTTGAAAGCTGCTGTCAGAAGGCTGTGCTCCTTGTCAGATGGAAGCAGCAGCACACACATAGGTGTTTGGCAAGACTAAAGAGCCACAGAAGAGCGTGGTCTAGCAAAATGAAACAGGAAAAAGCATTTGCTACATGTGCCCTTGTTGTGGCCTAAGAACAGGTAGCAGCATAAACCAGATGCGGGTGAAGTTCTTGCAGGCGACATGTAACGTCAAATGAGCAAGCGGGCTTACCACAGCTGCGGTCCTCAGGCAGTCTGAAAGCTTTGCACAGAAGCCGGATGCTAAGCGCCTTCCTTTGCCTTTTGGCAGTGCTCGCGCATTGCCAGCACTAGGCGGGAAAGGTCACTATCCCACACACACGTTTCGTTGTGCCCGTTGCTAAGCGCTCTGGAGCACTATTTATGACGTAAGTGGAACACCTCTTGCCGTTCCATTCTCAGAGCTCCTGAGTTAATCAAACTGAGACTTTTGGTGCGAATGCCAGACGAAAACATTTCCAATGTGTCTGGCAAGGAGAAACTGAATCTGGAGAACACTTTTGTCACGAGCTTGCACCTGCACCTTAGACACACACAGATTTGCATCACATCTAAATGGCCAAGCTCTTTCTTCGACAAGTTGAAAGCTGCTGTCAGAAGGCTGTGCTCCTTGTCAGATGGAAGCAGCAGCACGCACATAGGTGTTCGGCAAAACTAAAGAGCCACAGAAGAGCGTGGTCTAGCAAAATGAAACAGGAAAAAGCATTTGCTACATGTGCCCTTGTTGTCGCCTAAGAACAGGTAGCAGCATAAACCAGATGCGGGTGAAGTTCTTGCAGGCGACATGTAACGTCAAATGAGCAAGCGGGCTTACCACAGCTGCGGTCCTCTGGCAGTCTGAAAGCTTTGCGCACAAGCCGGATGCTAAGCGCCTTCCTTTGCCTTTTGGCAGTGCTCGCGCACTGCCAGCACTAGGCGGGAAAGGTCACTATCCCACACACACGTTTCGTTGTCCCCGTTGCTAAGCACTCTGGAGCACTGTTTATGACGTAAGCGGAACACCACTTGCCGTTCCATTCTCAGAGCTCCTGAGTTAAGCAATCTGCAACTCTTGGTGCGAATGATAGAGGAAAACATTTCCAATGCGTCTGGCAGATAGAAACTGTACCTGGGGAACACCTTTGTCAGGAGCTTGCACGTGCACCTTAGACACACACAGATTTGCATCACATCTAAATGGCCAAGCTCTTTCTTAGACAAGTTGAAAGCTGCTGTCAGAAGGCTGTGCTCCTTGTCAGATGGAAGCAGCAGCACACACATAGGTGTTTGGCAAGACTAAAGAGCCACAGAAGAGCGTGGTCTAGCAAAATGAAACAGGAAAAAGCATTTGCTACACGTGTCCCTGTTGTGGCCTAAGAACAGGTAGCAGCATAAACCAGATGCGGGTGAAGTTCTTGCAGGCGACATGTAACGTCAAATGAGCAAGCGGGCTTACCACAGCTGCGGTCCTCTGGCAGTCTGAAAGCTTTGCGCACAAGCCAGATGCTAAGCGCCTTCCTTTGCCTTTTGGCAGTGCTCGTGCATTGCCAGCACTAGGCGGGAATGCTCACTATCCCACACACACGTTTCGTTGTCCCCGTTGCTAAGCACTCTGGAGCACTGTTTATGACGTAAGCGGAACACCACTTGCCGTTCCATTCTCAGAGCTCCTGAGTTAAGCAATCTGCAACTCTTGGTGCGAATGATAGAGGAAAACATTTCCAATGCGTCTGGCAGATAGAAACTGAACCTGGAGAACACCTTTGTCAGGAGCTTGCACGTGCACCTTAGACACACACAGATTTGCATCACATCTAAATGGCCAAGCTCTTTCTTAGACAAGTTGAAAGCTGCTGTCAGAAGGCTGTGCTCCTTGTCAGATGGAAGCAGCAGCACACACATAGGTGTTTGGCAAGACTAAAGAGCCACAGAAGAGCGTGGTCTAGCAAAATGAAACAGGAAAAAGCATTTGCTACACGTGTCCCTGTTGTGGCCTAAGAACAGGTAGCAGCATAAACCAGATGCGGGTGAAGTTCTTGCAGGCGACATGTAACGTCAAATGAGCAAGCGGGCTTACCACAGCTGCGGTCCTCTGGCAGTCTGAAAGCTTTGCGCACAAGCCAGATGCTAAGCGCCTTCCTTTGCCTTTTGGCAGTGCTCGTGCATTGCCAGCACTAGGCGGGAATGGTCACTATCCCACACACACGTTTCGTTGTCCCCGTTGCTAAGCGCTCTGGAGCACTGTTTATGACGTAAGCGGAACACCACTTGCCGTTCCATTCTCAGAGCTCCTGAGTTAAGCAATCTGCAACTCTTGGTGCGAATGATAGAGGAAAACATTTCCAATGCGTCTGGCAGATAGAAACTGAACCTGGAGAACACCTTTGTCAGGAGCTTGCACGTGCACCTTACACACACACAGATTTGCATCACATCTAAATGGCCATGCTCTTTCTTAGACAAGTTGAAAGCTGCTGTCAGAAGGCTGTGCTCCTTGTCAGGTGGAAGCAGCGTCACGCACATAGGAGTTTGGCAAGCACTAAAGAGCCACAGAAAAGCGTGGCCTAGGAAAATGAGGCAGGAAAAAGCATATCGCTACATGTGCCCTTGTTGTGGCCTAAGAACAGGTAGCAGCATAAACCAGATGCGGGTGAAGTTCTTGCAGGCGACATCTAACGTCAAATGAGCAAGCGGGCTTACCACTGCTGCGGTCCTCTGGCAGACTGAAAGCTTTGCACACAAGCCGGATGCTTGAGCACCTTCCTTTGCCTTTTGGCAGTGCTCGTGCATTGCCAGCACTAGGCGGGAATGGTCACTATCCCGCACACACGTTTCGTTGTGCCCGTTGCTAAGCGCTCTGGAGCACTGTTTATGACGTAAGCGGAACACCTCTTGCCGTTCCAATCTCAGAGCTCCTGAGTTAATCAATCTGCAATTCTTGGTGCGAATGATGGAGGAAAACATTTCAAATGCGTCTGGCAGATAGAAACTGAACCTGGAGAACACCTTTGTCAGGAGCTTGCACCTGCATCTTAGACACACACAGATTTGCATCACATCTAAATGGCCAAGCTCTTTCTTCGGCAAGTTGAAAGCTGCTGTCAGAAGGCTGTGCTCCTTGTCAGGTGGAAGCAGCAGCACGCACATAGGAGATTGGCAAGCACTAAAGAGCCACAGAAGAGCGTGGCCTAGGAAAATGAGGCAGGAAAAAGCATTTGCTACATGTGTCCTTGTTGTGGAAAAGAACAGGTAGCAGCATAAACCAGATGCGGGTGAAGTTCTTGCAGGTGACATCTAACGTCAAATGAGCAAGCGGGCTTACCACAGCTGCGGTCCTCTGCCAGTCTGAAGGCTTTGCACACAAGCCAGATGCTAAGCGCCTTCCTTTGCCTTTTGGCAGTGCTCGTGCATTGCCAGCACTAGGCGGGAATGGTCACTATCCCACACACACGTTTCCTTGTGCCCGTTGCTAAGCGCTCTGGAGCACTGTTTATGACGTAAGCGGAACACCTCTTGCCGTTCCATTCTCAGAGCTCCTGAGTTAATCAAACTGAGACTTTTGGTGCGAATGCCAGACGAAAACATTTCCAATGTGTCTGGCAAGGAGAAACTGAACCTGGAGAACACCTTTGTCAGGAGCTTGCACCTGCACCTTACACACACACAGATTTGCATCACATCTAAATGGCCAAGCTCTTTCTTAGACAAGTTGAAAGCTGCTGTCAGAAGGCTGTGCTCCTTGTCAGATGGAAGCAGCAGCACACACATAGGTGTTTGGCAAGACTAAAGAGCCACAGAAGAGCGTGGTCTAGCAAAATGAAACAGGAAAAAGCATTTGCTACATGTGCCCTTGTTGTCGCCTAACAACAGGTAGCAGCATAAACCAGATGCGGGTGAAGTTCTTGCAGGCGACATCTAACGTCAAATGAGCAAGCGGGCTTACCACAGCTGCGGTCCTCTGGCAGTCTGAAAGCTTTGCGCACAAGCCGCATGCTAAGCGCCTTCCTTTGCCTTTTGGCAGTGCTCGCGCATTGCCAGCACTAGGCGGGAATGCTCACTATCCCACACACACGTTTCGTTGTCCCCGTTGCTAAGCACTCTGGAGCACTGTTTATGACGTAAGCGGAACACCACTTGCCGTTCCATTCTCAGAGCTCCTGAGTTAAGCAATCTGCAACTCTTGGTGCGAATGATAGAGGAAAACATTTCCAATGCGTCTGGCAGATAGAAACTGAACCTGGAGAACACCTTTGTCAGGAGCTTGCACGTGCACCTTACACACACACAGATTTGCATCACATCTAAATGGCCAAGCTCTTTCTTAGACAAGTTGAAAGCTGCTGTCAGAAGGCTGTGCTCCTTGTCAGATGGAAGCAGCAGCACGCACATAGGTGTTTGGCAAGACTAAAGAGCCACAGAAGAGCGTGGTCTAGCAAAATGAAACAGGAAAAAGCATTTGCTACACGTGTCCTTGTTGTGGCCTAAGAACAGGTAGCAGCATAAACCAGATGCGGGTGAAGTTCTTGCAGGCGACATCTAACGTCAAATGAGCAAGCGGGCTTACCACAGCTGCGGTCCTCTGCCAGTCTGAAAGCTTTGCGCACAAGCCAGATGCTAAGCGCCTTCCTTTGCCTTTTGGCAGTGCTCGTGCATTGCCAGCACTAGGCGGGAATGGTCACTATCCCACAGACACGTTTCGTTGTCCCCGTTGCTAAGCACTCTGGAGCACTGTTTATGACGTAAGCGGAACACCACTTGCCGTTCCATTCTCAGAGCTCCTGAGTTAAGCAATCTGCAACTCTTGGTGCGAATGATAGAGGAAAACATTTCCAATGCGTCTGGCAGATAGAAACTGAACCTGGAGAACACCTTTGTCAGGAGCTTGCACCTGCACCTTAGACACACACAGATTTGCATCACATCTAAATGGCCAAGCTCTTTCTTCGGCAAGTTGAAAGCTGCTGTCAGAAGGCTGTGCTCCTTGTCAGGTGGAAGCAGCAGCACGCACATAGGAGTTTGGCAAGCACTGAAGAGCCACAGAAGAGCGTGGCCTAGGAAAATGAGGCAGGAAAAAGCATATTGCTACATGTGCCCTTGTTGTGGCCTAACAACAGGTAGCAGCATAAACCAGATGCGGGTGAAGTTCTTGCAGGCGACATCTAACGTCCAATGAGCAAGCGGGCTTACCACAGCGGCGGTCCTCTGGCAGACTGAAAGCTTTGCGCACAAGTCGGATGCTAAGCACCTTCCTTTGCCTTTTGGCAGTGCTCGTGCATTGCCAGCACTAGGCGGGAATGCTCACTATCCCACACACACGTTTCGTTGTGCCCGTTGCTAAGCACTCTGGAGCACTATTTATGACGTAAGCGGAACACCTCTTGCCGTTCCATTCTCAGAGCTCCTGAGTTAATCAAACTGAGACTTTTGGTGCGAATGCCAGACGAAAACATTTCCAATGTGTCTGGCAAGGAGAAACTGAACCTGGAGAACACTTTTGTCAGGAGCTTGCACCTGCACCTTACACACACACAGATTTGCATCACATCTAAATGGCCAAGCTTTCTTAGACAAGTTGAAAGCTGCTGTCAGAAGGCTGTGCTCCTTGTCAGATGGAAGCAGCAGCACGCACATAGGTGTTTGGCAAGGCTAAAGAGCCACAGAAGAGCGTGGTCTAGCAAAATGAAACAGGAAAAAGCATTTGCTACATGTGCCCTTGTTGTCGCCTAACAACAGGTAGCAGCATAAACCAGATGCGGGTGAAGTTCTTGCAGGCGACATCTAACGTCAAATGAGCAAGCGGGCTTACCACAGCTGCGGTCCTCTGGCAGTCTGAAAGCTTTGCACACAAGCCGGATGCTAAGCGCCTTCCTTTGCCTTTTGGCAGTGCTCGTGCATTGCCAGCACTAGGCGGGAATGGTCACTATCCCACACACACGTTTCGTTGTCCCCGTTGCTAAGCACTCTGGAGCACTGTTTATGACGTAAGCGGAACACCACTTGCCGTTCCATTCTCAGAGCTCCTGAGTTAAGCAATCTGCAACTCTTGGTGCAAATGATAGAGGAAAACATTTCCAATGCGTCTGGCAGATAGAAACTGAACCTGGAGAACACCTTTGTCAGGAGCTTGCACCTGCACCTTAGACACACACAGATTTGCATCACATCTAAATGGCCAAGCTCTTTCTTCGGCAAGTTGAAAGCTGCTGTCAGAAGGCTGTGCTGCTTGTCAGGTGGAAGCAGCAGCACACACATAGGAGATTGGCAAGCACTAAAGAGCCACAGAAGAGCATGGTCTAGCAAAATGAGGCAGGAAAAAGCATATCGCTACATGTGCCCTTGTTGTCGCCTAACAACAGGTAGCAGCATAAACCAGATGCGGGTGAAGTTCTTGCAGGCGACATGTAACGTCAAATGAGCAGGCGGGCTTACCACAGCTGCGGTCCTCTGCCAGTCTGAAAGCTTTGCGCACAAGCCAGATGCTAAGCGCCTTCCTTTGCCTTTTGGCAGTGCTCGTGCATTGCCAGCACTAGGCGGGAATGCTCACTATCCCACACACACGTTTCGTTGTCCCCGTTGCTAAGCACTCTGGAGCACTGTTTATGACGTAAGCGGAACACCACTTGCCGTTCCATTCTCAGAGCTCCTGAGTTAAGCAATCTGCAACTCTTGGTGCGAATGATAGAGGAAAACATTTCCAATGCGTCTGGCAGATAGAAAGTGAACCTGGAGAACACCTTTGTCAGGAGCTTGCACGTGCACCTTACACACACACAGATTTGCATCACATCTAAATGGCCAAGCTCTTTCTTAGACAAGTTGAAAGCTGCTGTCAGAAGGCTGTGCTCCTTGTCAGATGGAAGCAGCAGCACACACATAGGAGTTTGGCAAGACTAAAGAGCCACAGAAGAGCGTGGTCTAGCAAAATGAAACAGGAAAAAGCATTTGCTACACGTGTCCTTGTTGTGGCCTAAGAACAGGTAGCAGCATAAACCAGATGCGGGTGAAGTTCTTGCAGGCGACATCTAACGTCAAATGAGCAAACGGGCTTACCACAGCTGCGGTCCTCTGGCAGTCTGAAAGCTTTGCACAGAAGCCGGATGCTAAGCGCCTTCCTTTGCCTTTTGGCAGTGCTCGCGCATTGCCAGCACTAGGCGGGAATGGTCACTATCCCACAGACACGTTTCCTTGTGCCCGTTGCTAAGCGCTCTGGAGCA
The DNA here is from genome assembly GCF_030490865.1 of Poecile atricapillus. NCBI lineage: Eukaryota > Metazoa > Chordata > Aves > Passeriformes > Paridae > Poecile > Poecile atricapillus. The sequence continues at coordinate 522,666 of NC_081252.1, forward strand.
CTGTTTATGACGTAAGCGGAACACCTCTTGCCGTTCCATTCTCAGAGCTCCTGAGTTAATCAAACTGAGACTTTTGGTGCGAATGCCAGACGAAAACATTTCCAATGTGTCTGGCAAGGAGAAACTGAACCTGGAGAACACCTTTGTCAGGAGCTTGCACCTGCACCTTAGACACACACAGATTTGCATCACATCTAAATGGCCAAGCTCTTTCTTAGACAAGATGAAAGCTGCTGTCAGAAGGCTGTGCTCCTTGTCAGATGGAAGCAGCAGCACGCACATAGGTGTTTGGCAAGACTAAAGAGCCACAGAAGAGCATGGTCTAGCAAAATGAAACAGGAAAAAGCATTTGCTACATGTGTCCTTGTTGTCGCCTAAGAACAGGTAGCAGCATAAACCAGATGCGGGTGAAGTTCTTGCAGGTGACATCTAACGTCAAATGAGCAAGCGGGCTTACCACAGCGGCGGTCCTCTGGCAGACTGAAAGCTTTGCGCACTAGCCGGATGCTAAGCGCCTTCCTTTGCCTTTTGGCAGTGCTCGTGCATTGCCAGCACTAGGCGGGAATGCTCACTATCCCACACACACGTTTCGTTGTGCCCGTTGCTAAGCGCTCTGGAGCACTGTTTATGACGTAAGCGGAACACCATTTGCCGTTCCATTCTCAGAGCTCCTGAGTTAAGCAATCTGCAACTCTTGGTGCGAATGATAGAGGAAAACATTTCCAATGCGTCTGGCAGATAGAAACTGAACCTGGAGAACACCTTTGTCAGGAGCTTGCACCTGCATCTTAGACACACACAGATTTGCATCACATCTAAATGGCCAAGCTCTTTCTTAGACAAGTTGAAAGCTGCTGTCAGAAGGCTGTGCTCCTTGTCAGATGGAAGCAGCAGCACGCACATAGGAGTATGGCAAGCACTAAAGAGCCACAGAAGAGCGTGGTCTAGCAAAATGAGGCAGAAAAAAGCATATCGCTACATGTGCCCTTGTTGTCGCCTAACAACAGGTAGCAGCATAAACCAGATGCAGGTGAAGTTCTTGCAGGCGACATGTAACGTCAAATGAGCAAGCGGGCTTACCACAGCTGCGGTCCTCTGCCAGTCTGAAAGCTTTGCGCACAAGCCAGATGCTAAGCGCCTTAGTTTGCCTTTTGACAGTGCTCGTGCATTGCCAGCACTAGGCGGGAATGCTCACTATCCCACACACACGTTTCGTTGTCCCCGTTGCTAAGCGCTCTGGAGCACTGTTTATGACATAAACGGAACACCTCTTGCCGTTCCATTCTCAGAGCTCCTGAGTTAAGCAATCTGCAACTCTTGGTGCGAATGATAGAGGAAAACATTTCCAATGCGTCTGGCAGATAGAAACTGAACCTGGAGAACACCTTTGTCAGGAGCTTGCACCTGCACCTTACACACACACAGATTTGCATCACATCTAAATGGCCATGCTCTTTCTTAGACAAGTTGAAAGCTGCTGTCAGAAGGCTGTGCTCCTTGTCAGGTGGAAGCAGCGTCACGCACATAGGAGATTGGCAAGCACTAAAGAGCCACAGAAGAGCGTGGCCTAGGAAAATGAGGCAGGAAAAAGCATATCGCTACATGTGTCCTTGTTGTGGCCTAAGAACAGGTAGCAGCATAAACCAGATGCGGGTGAAGTTCTTGCAGGCGACATCTAACGTCAAATGAGCAAGCGGGCTTACCACAGCTGCGGTCCTCTGGCAGACTGAAAGCTTTGCACACAAGCCGGATGCTAGAGCACCTTCCTTTGCCTTTTGGCAGTGCTCGTGCATTGCCAGCACTAGGCGGGAATGGTCACTATCCCGCACACACGTTTCGTTGTGCCCGTTGCTAAGCACTCTGGAGCACTGTTTATGACGAAAGCGGAACACCTCTTGCCGTTCCATTCTCAGAGCTCCTGAGTTAATCAATCTGCAACTCTTGGTGCGAATGATAGAGGAAAACATTTCAAATGCGTCTGGCAGATAGAAACTGAACCTGGAGAACACCTTTGTCAGGAGCTTGCACCTGCACCTTACACACACACAGATTTGCATCACATCTAAATGGCCAAGCTCTTTCTTCGGCAAGTTGAAAGCTGCTGTCAGAAGGCTGTGCTCCTTGTCAGGTGGAAGCAGCAGCACGCACATAGGAGATTGGCAAGCACTAAAGAGCCACAGAAGAGCGTGGCCTAGGAAAATGAGGCAGGAAAAAGCATATCGCTACATGTGCCCTTGTTGTCGCCTAACAACAGGTAGCAGCATAAACCAGATGCGGGTGAAGTTCTTGCAGGCGACATCTAACATCAAATGAGCAAGCGGGCTTACCACAGCTGCGGTCCTCTGGCAGACTGAAAGCTTTGCGCACAAGCCGGATGCTAAGCGCCTGTCATAAAGTTCCTTTACCTTTAAGAAAATTAAAGTTGCTGGGGTCTCCTGGGAGTCTTTTCTCTTGACCAATTATCGGTCATTGCTGAGAATTGACAGCAGTTTTAGCCATTGAAAAGTAGAATCAACTTGTGAACCCCACCTTAAAGTGTACACCCAGAAGTCTGTAGTTGTTCTTTGTTTCTTGGCTGTAAATGGTGGCGGAGCTCCAGGCCTCCTGTTCTCTGCCCAGGCCATGCGGCCTGGGTGGGGAGCCGGGCTGAGCCTGCCGTTCTCCCGGCCGGGAGATGGGGGCCGGCGGGGGCTTGCCCCGGGCTGAGCCGGGCCAGGCCGGTTCCTGGCTTAGCTGCAGGTTTTGCTGTAATAGAATTTACTAGGAAACTGCCGAGTAAAGAAGAAAAGCTCTGGACCTGCGGCAGGCTGAGACAGCAACTACACTGCAGAGCAGCCATGAAGAATCTTCTATCGAAGACAGCTTCAGCTGCTGCTCCGGCAGAGATCACAGAACCATCTACAAAAGCCTGGGCAAGATTTTAACTCTTTCTTATCCAGATGAAACTTGCAGATTAATCTTTTCATCCAGAGAGAGAAAAGGAAAGTAATCAACATGAAAAGAGACTTTATAAACTACTAGTGGCAAGAAAGAAAAGAGACTTCAAGAAAGGTAGAGAATTAAGGAGATGCTTTAATTAAGCTGAAATATCTTTCTGTTAAAACTATGGAAATAGACAATGAAGTCTTGAGAAAAACCCCTTTAATTCATAATAGAGTATGGAGAGGAATAAGGTGTTCAAAGTGTAAATTTGAGTAATAAGTGAAGTAATTGTGGTATAGTGAAGTGCTGAGAAATTTGAAGCCTTGAGAGGCAATGAGAAAAACTGTTTCTTAGTGAAGCTCACAGAAGCAGATGAAGAATACTTTTTTACCTTTGACTAACTTATCCTTAAAAATGCTATCTTCAAACTCATGACCCATAACACATTTTCAGAGTGATGTGGAATGGGAGGGGTGGGCTTTAATAACAGTAGCTCTGAGCAGCTGATATCAGAGAAACGAGAAACTATAACAAAAATAGTTTTCTTGTGACAAACTCCATAAATTAACAGAAAGGAACTTCTGTTTCTCTACAGAAACTGAGGAAAAGACTATAGAAAGAATTAGAACTGTTTAAACCATCAAAATTATACAGTTTTTGTCTCTGTTGTCATGTAAACAAAGGAATAGTGAGCAGTGAGAAATGAAAAGGTTTTTCTAAAAGTTTATTCTGGTGTTCTTATTCTTGTAGTTTGTCAATAAACTCTTCTTTATTCCTTTTAAGTTTTATGCCTGGTTTGCTCTTATTTTAATCCATATCTCACAGCAAGAAATAAATAATTCCTTTTTTTCCCCTTTCTGTTAATTACTGGTTTAAACCACGACAGCGCCTTCCTTTGCCTTTTGGCAGTGCTCATGCATTGCCAGCACTAGGCGGCAATGGTCACTATCCCACAGACACGTTTCGTTGTGCCAGTTGCTAAGCGCTCTGGAGCACTGTTTATGACGTAAGCGGAACACCTCTTGCCGTTCCATTCTCGGAGCTCCTGAGTTAAGCAATCTGCAACTCTTGGTGCGAATGATAGAGGAAAACATTTCAAATGCGTCTGGCAGATAGAAACTGAACCTGGAGAACACCTTTGTCAGGAGCTTGCACCTGCACCTTAGAAACACACAGATTTGCATCACATCTAAATGGCCAAGCTCTTTCTTCGGCAAGTTGAAAGCTGCTGTCAGAAGGCTGTGCTCCTTGTCAGGTGGAAGCAGCAGCACGCACATAGGAGATTGGCAAGCACTAAAGAGCCACAGAAGAGCATGGCCTAGGAAAATGAGGCAGGAAAAAGCATATCGCTACATGTGCCCTTGTTGTCGCCTAAGAACAGGTAGCAGCATAAACCAGATGTGGGTGAAGTTCTTGCAGGCAACATCTAACGTCAAATGAGCAAGCGGGCTTACCACAGCTGCGGTCCTCTGGCAGTCTGAAAGCTTTGCACAGAAGCCGGATGCTAAGCGCCTTCCTTTGCCTTTTGGCAGTGCTCGTGCATTGCCAGCACTAGGCGGGAATGGTCACTATCTCACAGACACGTTTCGTTGTGCCCGTTGCTAAGCGCTCTGGAGCACTGTTTATGACGTAAGTGGAACACCTCTTGCCGTTCCATTCTCAGAGCTCCTGAGTTAAGCAATCTGCAACTCTTGGTGCGAATGATAGAGGAAAACATTTCAAATGCGTCTGGCAGATAGAAACTGAACCTGGAGAACACCTTTGTCAGGAGCTTGCACCTGCACCTTACACACACACAGATTTGCATCACATCTAAATGGCCAAGCTCTTTCTTAGACAAGTTGAAAGCTGCTGTCAGAAGGCTGTGCTCCTTGTCAGATGGAAGCAGCAGCACACACATAGGTGTTTGGCAAGACTAAAGAGCCACAGAAGAGCGTGGTCTAGCAAAATGAAACAGGAAAAAGCATTTGCTACATGTGCCCTTGTTGTCGCCTAACAACAGGTAGCAGCATAAACCAGATGCGGGTGAAGTTCTTGCAGGCGACATCTAACGTCAAATGAGCAAGCGGGCTTACCACAGCTGCGGTCCTCTGGCAGTCTGAAAGCTTTGCGCACAAGCCAGATGCTAAGCGCCTTCCTTTGCCTTTTGGCAGTGCTCGCGCATTGCCAGCACTAGGCGGGAATGGTCACTATCCCACACACACGTTTCGTTGTCCCCGTTGCTAAGCACTCTGGAGCACTGTTTATGACGTAAGCGGAACACCACTTGCCGTTCTATTCTCAGAGCTCCTGAGTTAAGCAATCTGCAACTCTTGGTGCGAATGATAGAGGAAAACATTTCAAATGCGTCTGGCAGATAGAAACTGAACCTGGAGAACACCTTTGTCAGGAGCTTGCACCTGCACCTTAGACACACACAGATTTGCATCACATCTAAATGGCCAAGCTCTTTCTTCGGCAAGTTGAAAGCTGCTGTCAGAAGGCTGTGCTCCTTGTCAGGTGGAAGCAGCGTCACGCACATAGGAGTTTGGCAAGCACTAAAGAGCCACAGAAAAGCGTGGCCTAGGAAAATGAGGCAGGAAAAAGCATATCTCTACATGTGCCCTTGTTGTGGCCTAAGAACAGGTAGCAGCATAAACCAGATGCGGGTGAAGTTCTTGCAGGTGACATCTAACGTCAAATGAGCAAGCGGGCTTACCACTGCTGCGGTCCTCTGGCAGACTGAAAGCTTTGCGCACAAGCCGGATGCTAGAGCGCCTTCCTTTGCCTTTTGGCAGTGCTCGTGCATTGCCAGCACTAGGCGGGAATGGTCACTATCCCGCACACACGTTTCGTTGTGCCCGTTGCTAAGCGCTCTGGAGCACTGTTTATGACGTAAGCGGAACACCTCTTGCCGTTCCAATCTCAGAGCTCCTGAGTTAATCAATCTGCAATTCTTGGTGCGAATGATGGAGGAAAACATTTCAAATGCGTCTGGCAGATAGAAACTGAACCTGGAGAACACCTTTGTCAGGAGCTTGCACCTGCACCTTAGACACACACAGATTTGCATCACATCTAAATGGCCAAGCTCTTTCTTCGGCAAGTTGAAAGCTGCTGTCAGAAGGCTGTGCTCCTTGTCAGGTGGAAACAGCAGCACGCACATAGGAGATTGGCAAGCACTAAAGAGCCACAGAAGAGCGTGGCCTAGGAAAATGAGGCAGGAAAAAGCATTTGCTACATGTGCCCTTGTTGTCGCCTAACAACAGGTAGCAGCATAAACCAGATGCGGGTGAAGTTCTTGCAGGTGACATCTAACGTCAAATGAGCAAGCGGGCTTACCACAGCTGCGGTCCTCTGCCAGTCTGAAAGCTTTGCGCACAAGCCAGATGCTAAGCGCCTTCCTTTGCCTTTTGGCAGTGCTCGCGCATTGCCAGCACTAGGCGGGAATGGTCACTATCCCACACACACGTTTCGTTGTCCCCGTTGCTAAGCACTCTGGAGCACTGTTTATGACGTAAGCGGAACACCACTTGCCGTTCTATTCTCAGAGCTCCTGAGTTAAGCAATCTGCAACTCTTGGTGCGAATGATAGAGGAAAACATTTCAAATGCGTCTGGCAGATAGAAACTGAACCTGGAGAACACCTTTGTCAGGAGCTTGCACCTGCACCTTAGACACACACAGATTTGCATCACATCTAAATGGCCAAGCTCTTTCTTCGGCAAGTTGAAAGCTGCTGTCAGAAGGCTGTGCTCCTTGTCAGGTGGAAGCAGCGTCACGCACATAGGAGTTTGGCAAGCACTAAAGAGCCACAGAAAAGCGTGGCCTAGGAAAATGAGGCAGGAAAAAGCATATCTCTACATGTGCCCTTGTTGTGGCCTAAGAACAGGTAGCAGCATAAACCAGATGCGGGTGAAGTTCTTGCAGGTGACATCTAACGTCAAATGAGCAAGCGGGCTTACCACTGCTGCGGTCCTCTGGCAGACTGAAAGCTTTGCGCACAAGCCGGATGCTAGAGCGCCTTCCTTTGCCTTTTGGCAGTGCTCGTGCATTGCCAGCACTAGGCGGGAATGGTCACTATCCCGCACACACGTTTCGTTGTGCCCGTTGCTAAGCGCTCTGGAGCACTGTTTATGACGTAAGCGGAACACCTCTTGCCGTTCCAATCTCAGAGCTCCTGAGTTAATCAATCTGCAATTCTTGGTGCGAATGATGGAGGAAAACATTTCAAATGCGTCTGGCAGATAGAAACTGAACCTGGAGAACACCTTTGTCAGGAGCTTGCACCTGCACCTTAGACACACACAGATTTGCATCACATCTAAATGGCCAAGCTCTTTCTTCGGCAAGTTGAAAGCTGCTGTCAGAAGGCTGTGCTCCTTGTCAGGTGGAAACAGCAGCACGCACATAGGAGATTGGCAAGCACTAAAGAGCCACAGAAGAGCGTGGCCTAGGAAAATGAGGCAGGAAAAAGCATTTGCTACATGTGCCCTTGTTGTCGCCTAACAACAGGTAGCAGCATAAACCAGATGCGGGTGAAGTTCTTGCAGGTGACATCTAACGTCAAATGAGCAAGCGGGCTTACCACAGCTGCGGTCCTCTGCCAGTCTGAAAGCTTTGCGCACAAGCCAGATGCTAAGCGCCTTCCTTTGCCTTTTGGCAGTGCTCGCGCATTGCCAGCACTAGGCGGGAATGGTCACTATCCCACACACACGTTTCGTTGTCCCCGTTGCTAAGCACTCTGGAGCACTGTTTATGACGTAAGCGGAACACCACTTGCCGTTCTATTCTCAGAGCTCCTGAGTTAAGCAATCTGCAACTCTTGGTGCGAATGATAGAGGAAAACATTTCAAATGCGTCTGGCAGATAGAAACTGAACCTGGAGAACACCTTTGTCAGGAGCTTGCACCTGCACCTTAGACACACACAGATTTGCATCACATCTAAATGGCCAAGCTCTTTCTTCGGCAAGTTGAAAGCTGCTGTCAGAAGGCTGTGCTCCTTGTCAGATGGAAGCAGCAGCACACACATAGGTGTTTGGCAAGACTAAAGAGCCACAGAAGAGCGTGGTCTAGCAAAATGAAACAGGAAAAAGCATTTGCTACATGTGCCCTTGTTGTGGCCTAAGAACAGGTAGCAGCATAAACCAGATGCGGGTGAAGTTCTTGCAGGCGACATGTAACGTCAAATGAGCAAGCGGGCTTACCACAGCTGCGGTCCTCTGCCAGTCTGAAAGCTTTGCACAGAAGCCGGATGCTAAGCGCCTTCCTTTGCCTTTTGGCAGTGCTCGCGCATTGCCAGCACTAGGCGGGAAAGGTCACTATCCCACACACACGTTTCGTTGTGCCCGTTGCTAAGCGCTCTGGAGCACTATTTATGACGTAAGTGGAACACCTCTTGCCGTTCCATTCTCAGAGCTCCTGAGTTAATCAAACTGAGACTTTTGGTGCGAATGCCAGACGAAAACATTTCCAATGTGTCTGGCAAGGAGAAACTGAATCTGGAGAACACTTTTGTCACGAGCTTGCACCTGCACCTTAGACACACACAGATTTGCATCACATCTAAATGGCCAAGCTCTTTCTTCGACAAGTTGAAAGCTGCTGTCAGAAGGCTGTGCTCCTTGTCAGATGGAAGCAGCAGCACGCACATAGGTGTTCGGCAAAACTAAAGAGCCACAGAAGAGCGTGGTCTAGCAAAATGAAACAGGAAAAAGCATTTGCTACATGTGCCCTTGTTGTCGCCTAAGAACAGGTAGCAGCATAAACCAGATGCGGGTGAAGTTCTTGCAGGCGACATGTAACGTCAAATGAGCAAGCGGGCTTACCACAGCTGCGGTCCTCTGGCAGTCTGAAAGCTTTGCGCACAAGCCGGATGCTAAGCGCCTTCCTTTGCCTTTTGGCAGTGCTCGCGCACTGCCAGCACTAGGCGGGAAAGGTCACTATCCCACACACACGTTTCGTTGTCCCCGTTGCTAAGCACTCTGGAGCACTGTTTATGACGTAAGCGGAACACCACTTGCCGTTCCATTCTCAGAGCTCCTGAGTTAAGCAATCTGCAACTCTTGGTGCGAATGATAGAGGAAAACATTTCCAATGCGTCTGGCAGATAGAAACTGTACCTGGGGAACACCTTTGTCAGGAGCTTGCACGTGCACCTTAGACACACACAGATTTGCATCACATCTAAATGGCCAAGCTCTTTCTTAGACAAGTTGAAAGCTGCTGTCAGAAGGCTGTGCTCCTTGTCAGATGGAAGCAGCAGCACACACATAGGTGTTTGGCAAGACTAAAGAGCCACAGAAGAGCGTGGTCTAGCAAAATGAAACAGGAAAAAGCATTTGCTACACGTGTCCCTGTTGTGGCCTAAGAACAGGTAGCAGCATAAACCAGATGCGGGTGAAGTTCTTGCAGGCGACATGTAACGTCAAATGAGCAAGCGGGCTTACCACAGCTGCGGTCCTCTGGCAGTCTGAAAGCTTTGCGCACAAGCCAGATGCTAAGCGCCTTCCTTTGCCTTTTGGCAGTGCTCGTGCATTGCCAGCACTAGGCGGGAATGCTCACTATCCCACACACACGTTTCGTTGTCCCCGTTGCTAAGCACTCTGGAGCACTGTTTATGACGTAAGCGGAACACCACTTGCCGTTCCATTCTCAGAGCTCCTGAGTTAAGCAATCTGCAACTCTTGGTGCGAATGATAGAGGAAAACATTTCCAATGCGTCTGGCAGATAGAAACTGAACCTGGAGAACACCTTTGTCAGGAGCTTGCACGTGCACCTTAGACACACACAGATTTGCATCACATCTAAATGGCCAAGCTCTTTCTTAGACAAGTTGAAAGCTGCTGTCAGAAGGCTGTGCTCCTTGTCAGATGGAAGCAGCAGCACACACATAGGTGTTTGGCAAGACTAAAGAGCCACAGAAGAGCGTGGTCTAGCAAAATGAAACAGGAAAAAGCATTTGCTACACGTGTCCCTGTTGTGGCCTAAGAACAGGTAGCAGCATAAACCAGATGCGGGTGAAGTTCTTGCAGGCGACATGTAACGTCAAATGAGCAAGCGGGCTTACCACAGCTGCGGTCCTCTGGCAGTCTGAAAGCTTTGCGCACAAGCCAGATGCTAAGCGCCTTCCTTTGCCTTTTGGCAGTGCTCGTGCATTGCCAGCACTAGGCGGGAATGGTCACTATCCCACACACACGTTTCGTTGTCCCCGTTGCTAAGCGCTCTGGAGCACTGTTTATGACGTAAGCGGAACACCACTTGCCGTTCCATTCTCAGAGCTCCTGAGTTAAGCAATCTGCAACTCTTGGTGCGAATGATAGAGGAAAACATTTCCAATGCGTCTGGCAGATAGAAACTGAACCTGGAGAACACCTTTGTCAGGAGCTTGCACGTGCACCTTACACACACACAGATTTGCATCACATCTAAATGGCCATGCTCTTTCTTAGACAAGTTGAAAGCTGCTGTCAGAAGGCTGTGCTCCTTGTCAGGTGGAAGCAGCGTCACGCACATAGGAGTTTGGCAAGCACTAAAGAGCCACAGAAAAGCGTGGCCTAGGAAAATGAGGCAGGAAAAAGCATATCGCTACATGTGCCCTTGTTGTGGCCTAAGAACAGGTAGCAGCATAAACCAGATGCGGGTGAAGTTCTTGCAGGCGACATCTAACGTCAAATGAGCAAGCGGGCTTACCACTGCTGCGGTCCTCTGGCAGACTGAAAGCTTTGCACACAAGCCGGATGCTTGAGCACCTTCCTTTGCCTTTTGGCAGTGCTCGTGCATTGCCAGCACTAGGCGGGAATGGTCACTATCCCGCACACACGTTTCGTTGTGCCCGTTGCTAAGCGCTCTGGAGCACTGTTTATGACGTAAGCGGAACACCTCTTGCCGTTCCAATCTCAGAGCTCCTGAGTTAATCAATCTGCAATTCTTGGTGCGAATGATGGAGGAAAACATTTCAAATGCGTCTGGCAGATAGAAACTGAACCTGGAGAACACCTTTGTCAGGAGCTTGCACCTGCATCTTAGACACACACAGATTTGCATCACATCTAAATGGCCAAGCTCTTTCTTCGGCAAGTTGAAAGCTGCTGTCAGAAGGCTGTGCTCCTTGTCAGGTGGAAGCAGCAGCACGCACATAGGAGATTGGCAAGCACTAAAGAGCCACAGAAGAGCGTGGCCTAGGAAAATGAGGCAGGAAAAAGCATTTGCTACATGTGTCCTTGTTGTGGAAAAGAACAGGTAGCAGCATAAACCAGATGCGGGTGAAGTTCTTGCAGGTGACATCTAACGTCAAATGAGCAAGCGGGCTTACCACAGCTGCGGTCCTCTGCCAGTCTGAAGGCTTTGCACACAAGCCAGATGCTAAGCGCCTTCCTTTGCCTTTTGGCAGTGCTCGTGCATTGCCAGCACTAGGCGGGAATGGTCACTATCCCACACACACGTTTCCTTGTGCCCGTTGCTAAGCGCTCTGGAGCACTGTTTATGACGTAAGCGGAACACCTCTTGCCGTTCCATTCTCAGAGCTCCTGAGTTAATCAAACTGAGACTTTTGGTGCGAATGCCAGACGAAAACATTTCCAATGTGTCTGGCAAGGAGAAACTGAACCTGGAGAACACCTTTGTCAGGAGCTTGCACCTGCACCTTACACACACACAGATTTGCATCACATCTAAATGGCCAAGCTCTTTCTTAGACAAGTTGAAAGCTGCTGTCAGAAGGCTGTGCTCCTTGTCAGATGGAAGCAGCAGCACACACATAGGTGTTTGGCAAGACTAAAGAGCCACAGAAGAGCGTGGTCTAGCAAAATGAAACAGGAAAAAGCATTTGCTACATGTGCCCTTGTTGTCGCCTAACAACAGGTAGCAGCATAAACCAGATGCGGGTGAAGTTCTTGCAGGCGACATCTAACGTCAAATGAGCAAGCGGGCTTACCACAGCTGCGGTCCTCTGGCAGTCTGAAAGCTTTGCGCACAAGCCGCATGCTAAGCGCCTTCCTTTGCCTTTTGGCAGTGCTCGCGCATTGCCAGCACTAGGCGGGAATGCTCACTATCCCACACACACGTTTCGTTGTCCCCGTTGCTAAGCACTCTGGAGCACTGTTTATGACGTAAGCGGAACACCACTTGCCGTTCCATTCTCAGAGCTCCTGAGTTAAGCAATCTGCAACTCTTGGTGCGAATGATAGAGGAAAACATTTCCAATGCGTCTGGCAGATAGAAACTGAACCTGGAGAACACCTTTGTCAGGAGCTTGCACGTGCACCTTACACACACACAGATTTGCATCACATCTAAATGGCCAAGCTCTTTCTTAGACAAGTTGAAAGCTGCTGTCAGAAGGCTGTGCTCCTTGTCAGATGGAAGCAGCAGCACGCACATAGGTGTTTGGCAAGACTAAAGAGCCACAGAAGAGCGTGGTCTAGCAAAATGAAACAGGAAAAAGCATTTGCTACACGTGTCCTTGTTGTGGCCTAAGAACAGGTAGCAGCATAAACCAGATGCGGGTGAAGTTCTTGCAGGCGACATCTAACGTCAAATGAGCAAGCGGGCTTACCACAGCTGCGGTCCTCTGCCAGTCTGAAAGCTTTGCGCACAAGCCAGATGCTAAGCGCCTTCCTTTGCCTTTTGGCAGTGCTCGTGCATTGCCAGCACTAGGCGGGAATGGTCACTATCCCACAGACACGTTTCGTTGTCCCCGTTGCTAAGCACTCTGGAGCACTGTTTATGACGTAAGCGGAACACCACTTGCCGTTCCATTCTCAGAGCTCCTGAGTTAAGCAATCTGCAACTCTTGGTGCGAATGATAGAGGAAAACATTTCCAATGCGTCTGGCAGATAGAAACTGAACCTGGAGAACACCTTTGTCAGGAGCTTGCACCTGCACCTTAGACACACACAGATTTGCATCACATCTAAATGGCCAAGCTCTTTCTTCGGCAAGTTGAAAGCTGCTGTCAGAAGGCTGTGCTCCTTGTCAGGTGGAAGCAGCAGCACGCACATAGGAGTTTGGCAAGCACTGAAGAGCCACAGAAGAGCGTGGCCTAGGAAAATGAGGCAGGAAAAAGCATATTGCTACATGTGCCCTTGTTGTGGCCTAACAACAGGTAGCAGCATAAACCAGATGCGGGTGAAGTTCTTGCAGGCGACATCTAACGTCCAATGAGCAAGCGGGCTTACCACAGCGGCGGTCCTCTGGCAGACTGAAAGCTTTGCGCACAAGTCGGATGCTAAGCACCTTCCTTTGCCTTTTGGCAGTGCTCGTGCATTGCCAGCACTAGGCGGGAATGCTCACTATCCCACACACACGTTTCGTTGTGCCCGTTGCTAAGCACTCTGGAGCACTATTTATGACGTAAGCGGAACACCTCTTGCCGTTCCATTCTCAGAGCTCCTGAGTTAATCAAACTGAGACTTTTGGTGCGAATGCCAGACGAAAACATTTCCAATGTGTCTGGCAAGGAGAAACTGAACCTGGAGAACACTTTTGTCAGGAGCTTGCACCTGCACCTTACACACACACAGATTTGCATCACATCTAAATGGCCAAGCTTTCTTAGACAAGTTGAAAGCTGCTGTCAGAAGGCTGTGCTCCTTGTCAGATGGAAGCAGCAGCACGCACATAGGTGTTTGGCAAGGCTAAAGAGCCACAGAAGAGCGTGGTCTAGCAAAATGAAACAGGAAAAAGCATTTGCTACATGTGCCCTTGTTGTCGCCTAACAACAGGTAGCAGCATAAACCAGATGCGGGTGAAGTTCTTGCAGGCGACATCTAACGTCAAATGAGCAAGCGGGCTTACCACAGCTGCGGTCCTCTGGCAGTCTGAAAGCTTTGCACACAAGCCGGATGCTAAGCGCCTTCCTTTGCCTTTTGGCAGTGCTCGTGCATTGCCAGCACTAGGCGGGAATGGTCACTATCCCACACACACGTTTCGTTGTCCCCGTTGCTAAGCACTCTGGAGCACTGTTTATGACGTAAGCGGAACACCACTTGCCGTTCCATTCTCAGAGCTCCTGAGTTAAGCAATCTGCAACTCTTGGTGCAAATGATAGAGGAAAACATTTCCAATGCGTCTGGCAGATAGAAACTGAACCTGGAGAACACCTTTGTCAGGAGCTTGCACCTGCACCTTAGACACACACAGATTTGCATCACATCTAAATGGCCAAGCTCTTTCTTCGGCAAGTTGAAAGCTGCTGTCAGAAGGCTGTGCTGCTTGTCAGGTGGAAGCAGCAGCACACACATAGGAGATTGGCAAGCACTAAAGAGCCACAGAAGAGCATGGTCTAGCAAAATGAGGCAGGAAAAAGCATATCGCTACATGTGCCCTTGTTGTCGCCTAACAACAGGTAGCAGCATAAACCAGATGCGGGTGAAGTTCTTGCAGGCGACATGTAACGTCAAATGAGCAGGCGGGCTTACCACAGCTGCGGTCCTCTGCCAGTCTGAAAGCTTTGCGCACAAGCCAGATGCTAAGCGCCTTCCTTTGCCTTTTGGCAGTGCTCGTGCATTGCCAGCACTAGGCGGGAATGCTCACTATCCCACACACACGTTTCGTTGTCCCCGTTGCTAAGCACTCTGGAGCACTGTTTATGACGTAAGCGGAACACCACTTGCCGTTCCATTCTCAGAGCTCCTGAGTTAAGCAATCTGCAACTCTTGGTGCGAATGATAGAGGAAAACATTTCCAATGCGTCTGGCAGATAGAAAGTGAACCTGGAGAACACCTTTGTCAGGAGCTTGCACGTGCACCTTACACACACACAGATTTGCATCACATCTAAATGGCCAAGCTCTTTCTTAGACAAGTTGAAAGCTGCTGTCAGAAGGCTGTGCTCCTTGTCAGATGGAAGCAGCAGCACACACATAGGAGTTTGGCAAGACTAAAGAGCCACAGAAGAGCGTGGTCTAGCAAAATGAAACAGGAAAAAGCATTTGCTACACGTGTCCTTGTTGTGGCCTAAGAACAGGTAGCAGCATAAACCAGATGCGGGTGAAGTTCTTGCAGGCGACATCTAACGTCAAATGAGCAAACGGGCTTACCACAGCTGCGGTCCTCTGGCAGTCTGAAAGCTTTGCACAGAAGCCGGATGCTAAGCGCCTTCCTTTGCCTTTTGGCAGTGCTCGCGCATTGCCAGCACTAGGCGGGAATGGTCACTATCCCACAGACACGTTTCCTTGTGCCCGTTGCTAAGCGCTCTGGAGCACTGTTTATGACGTAAGCGGAACACCTCTTGCCGTTCCATTCTCAGAGCTCCTGAGTTAATCAAACTGAGACTTTTGGTGCGAATGCCAGACGAAAACATTTCCAATGTGTCTGGCAAGGAGAAACTGAACCTGGAGAACACCTTTGTCAGGAGCTTGCACCTGCACCTTAGACACACACAGATTTGCATCACATCTAAATGGCCAAGCTCTTTCTTAGACAAGATGAAAGCTGCTGTCAGAAGGCTGTGCTCCTTGTCAGATGGAAGCAGCAGCACGCACATAGGTGTTTGGCAAGACTAAAGAGCCACAGAAGAGCATGGTCTAGCAAAATGAAACAGGAAAAAGCATTTGCTACATGTGTCCTTGTTGTCGCCTAAGAACAGGTAGCAGCATAAACCAGATGCGGGTGAAGTTCTTGCAGGTGACATCTAACGTCAAATGAGCAAGCGGGCTTACCACAGCGGCGGTCCTCTGGCAGACTGAAAGCTTTGCGCACTAGCCGGATGCTAAGCGCCTTCCTTTGCCTTTTGGCAGTGCTCGTGCATTGCCAGCACTAGGCGGGAATGCTCACTATCCCACACACACGTTTCGTTGTGCCCGTTGCTAAGCGCTCTGGAGCACTGTTTATGACGTAAGCGGAACACCATTTGCCGTTCCATTCTCAGAGCTCCTGAGTTAAGCAATCTGCAACTCTTGGTGCGAATGATAGAGGAAAACATTTCCAATGCGTCTGGCAGATAGAAACTGAACCTGGAGAACACCTTTGTCAGGAGCTTGCACCTGCATCTTAGACACACACAGATTTGCATCACATCTAAATGGCCAAGCTCTTTCTTAGACAAGTTGAAAGCTGCTGTCAGAAGGCTGTGCTCCTTGTCAGATGGAAGCAGCAGCACGCACATAGGAGTATGGCAAGCACTAAAGAGCCACAGAAGAGCGTGGTCTAGCAAAATGAGGCAGAAAAAAGCATATCGCTACATGTGCCCTTGTTGTCGCCTAACAACAGGTAGCAGCATAAACCAGATGCAGGTGAAGTTCTTGCAGGCGACATGTAACGTCAAATGAGCAAGCGGGCTTACCACAGCTGCGGTCCTCTGCCAGTCTGAAAGCTTTGCGCACAAGCCAGATGCTAAGCGCCTTAGTTTGCCTTTTGACAGTGCTCGTGCATTGCCAGCACTAGGCGGGAATGCTCACTATCCCACACACACGTTTCGTTGTCCCCGTTGCTAAGCGCTCTGGAGCACTGTTTATGACATAAACGGAACACCTCTTGCCGTTCCATTCTCAGAGCTCCTGAGTTAAGCAATCTGCAACTCTTGGTGCGAATGATAGAGGAAAACATTTCCAATGCGTCTGGCAGATAGAAACTGAACCTGGAGAACACCTTTGTCAGGAGCTTGCACCTGCACCTTACACACACACAGATTTGCATCACATCTAAATGGCCATGCTCTTTCTTAGACAAGTTGAAAGCTGCTGTCAGAAGGCTGTGCTCCTTGTCAGGTGGAAGCAGCGTCACGCACATAGGAGATTGGCAAGCACTAAAGAGCCACAGAAGAGCGTGGCCTAGGAAAATGAGGCAGGAAAAAGCATATCGCTACATGTGTCCTTGTTGTGGCCTAAGAACAGGTAGCAGCATAAACCAGATGCGGGTGAAGTTCTTGCAGGCGACATCTAACGTCAAATGAGCAAGCGGGCTTACCACAGCTGCGGTCCTCTGGCAGACTGAAAGCTTTGCACACAAGCCGGATGCTAGAGCACCTTCCTTTGCCTTTTGGCAGTGCTCGTGCATTGCCAGCACTAGGCGGGAATGGTCACTATCCCGCACACACGTTTCGTTGTGCCCGTTGCTAAGCACTCTGGAGCACTGTTTATGACGAAAGCGGAACACCTCTTGCCGTTCCATTCTCAGAGCTCCTGAGTTAATCAATCTGCAACTCTTGGTGCGAATGATAGAGGAAAACATTTCAAATGCGTCTGGCAGATAGAAACTGAACCTGGAGAACACCTTTGTCAGGAGCTTGCACCTGCACCTTACACACACACAGATTTGCATCACATCTAAATGGCCAAGCTCTTTCTTCGGCAAGTTGAAAGCTGCTGTCAGAAGGCTGTGCTCCTTGTCAGGTGGAAGCAGCAGCACGCACATAGGAGATTGGCAAGCACTAAAGAGCCACAGAAGAGCGTGGCCTAGGAAAATGAGGCAGGAAAAAGCATATCGCTACATGTGCCCTTGTTGTCGCCTAACAACAGGTAGCAGCATAAACCAGATGCGGGTGAAGTTCTTGCAGGCGACATCTAACATCAAATGAGCAAGCGGGCTTACCACAGCTGCGGTCCTCTGGCAGACTGAAAGCTTTGCGCACAAGCCGGATGCTAAGCGCCTGTCATAAAGTTCCTTTACCTTTAAGAAAATTAAAGTTGCTGGGGTCTCCTGGGAGTCTTTTCTCTTGACCAATTATCGGTCATTGCTGAGAATTGACAGCAGTTTTAGCCATTGAAAAGTAGAATCAACTTGTGAACCCCACCTTAAAGTGTACACCCAGAAGTCTGTAGTTGTTCTTTGTTTCTTGGCTGTAAATGGTGGCGGAGCTCCAGGCCTCCTGTTCTCTGCCCAGGCCATGCGGCCTGGGTGGGGAGCCGGGCTGAGCCTGCCGTTCTCCCGGCCGGGAGATGGGGGCCGGCGGGGGCTTGCCCCGGGCTGAGCCGGGCCAGGCCGGTTCCTGGCTTAGCTGCAGGTTTTGCTGTAATAGAATTTACTAGGAAACTGCCGAGTAAAGAAGAAAAGCTCTGGACCTGCGGCAGGCTGAGACAGCAACTACACTGCAGAGCAGCCATGAAGAATCTTCTATCGAAGACAGCTTCAGCTGCTGCTCCGGCAGAGATCACAGAACCATCTACAAAAGCCTGGGCAAGATTTTAACTCTTTCTTATCCAGATGAAACTTGCAGATTAATCTTTTCATCCAGAGAGAGAAAAGGAAAGTAATCAACATGAAAAGAGACTTTATAAACTACTAGTGGCAAGAAAGAAAAGAGACTTCAAGAAAGGTAGAGAATTAAGGAGATGCTTTAATTAAGCTGAAATATCTTTCTGTTAAAACTATGGAAATAGACAATGAAGTCTTGAGAAAAACCCCTTTAATTCATAATAGAGTATGGAGAGGAATAAGGTGTTCAAAGTGTAAATTTGAGTAATAAGTGAAGTAATTGTGGTATAGTGAAGTGCTGAGAAATTTGAAGCCTTGAGAGGCAATGAGAAAAACTGTTTCTTAGTGAAGCTCACAGAAGCAGATGAAGAATACTTTTTTACCTTTGACTAACTTATCCTTAAAAATGCTATCTTCAAACTCATGACCCATAACACATTTTCAGAGTGATGTGGAATGGGAGGGGTGGGCTTTAATAACAGTAGCTCTGAGCAGCTGATATCAGAGAAACGAGAAACTATAACAAAAATAGTTTTCTTGTGACAAACTCCATAAATTAACAGAAAGGAACTTCTGTTTCTCTACAGAAACTGAGGAAAAGACTATAGAAAGAATTAGAACTGTTTAAACCATCAAAATTATACAGTTTTTGTCTCTGTTGTCATGTAAACAAAGGAATAGTGAGCAGTGAGAAATGAAAAGGTTTTTCTAAAAGTTTATTCTGGTGTTCTTATTCTTGTAGTTTGTCAATAAACTCTTCTTTATTCCTTTTAAGTTTTATGCCTGGTTTGCTCTTATTTTAATCCATATCTCACAGCAAGAAATAAATAATTCCTTTTTTTCCCCTTTCTGTTAATTACTGGTTTAAACCACGACAGCGCCTTCCTTTGCCTTTTGGCAGTGCTCATGCATTGCCAGCACTAGGCGGCAATGGTCACTATCCCACAGACACGTTTCGTTGTGCCAGTTGCTAAGCGCTCTGGAGCACTGTTTATGACGTAAGCGGAACACCTCTTGCCGTTCCATTCTCGGAGCTCCTGAGTTAAGCAATCTGCAACTCTTGGTGCGAATGATAGAGGAAAACATTTCAAATGCGTCTGGCAGATAGAAACTGAACCTGGAGAACACCTTTGTCAGGAGCTTGCACCTGCACCTTAGAAACACACAGATTTGCATCACATCTAAATGGCCAAGCTCTTTCTTCGGCAAGTTGAAAGCTGCTGTCAGAAGGCTGTGCTCCTTGTCAGGTGGAAGCAGCAGCACGCACATAGGAGATTGGCAAGCACTAAAGAGCCACAGAAGAGCATGGCCTAGGAAAATGAGGCAGGAAAAAGCATATCGCTACATGTGCCCTTGTTGTCGCCTAAGAACAGGTAGCAGCATAAACCAGATGTGGGTGAAGTTCTTGCAGGCAACATCTAACGTCAAATGAGCAAGCGGGCTTACCACAGCTGCGGTCCTCTGGCAGTCTGAAAGCTTTGCACAGAAGCCGGATGCTAAGCGCCTTCCTTTGCCTTTTGGCAGTGCTCGTGCATTGCCAGCACTAGGCGGGAATGGTCACTATCTCACAGACACGTTTCGTTGTGCCCGTTGCTAAGCGCTCTGGAGCACTGTTTATGACGTAAGTGGAACACCTCTTGCCGTTCCATTCTCAGAGCTCCTGAGTTAAGCAATCTGCAACTCTTGGTGCGAATGATAGAGGAAAACATTTCAAATGCGTCTGGCAGATAGAAACTGAACCTGGAGAACACCTTTGTCAGGAGCTTGCACCTGCACCTTACACACACACAGATTTGCATCACATCTAAATGGCCAAGCTCTTTCTTAGACAAGTTGAAAGCTGCTGTCAGAAGGCTGTGCTCCTTGTCAGATGGAAGCAGCAGCACACACATAGGTGTTTGGCAAGACTAAAGAGCCACAGAAGAGCGTGGTCTAGCAAAATGAAACAGGAAAAAGCATTTGCTACATGTGCCCTTGTTGTCGCCTAACAACAGGTAGCAGCATAAACCAGATGCGGGTGAAGTTCTTGCAGGCGACATCTAACGTCAAATGAGCAAGCGGGCTTACCACAGCTGCGGTCCTCTGGCAGTCTGAAAGCTTTGCGCACAAGCCAGATGCTAAGCGCCTTCCTTTGCCTTTTGGCAGTGCTCGCGCATTGCCAGCACTAGGCGGGAATGGTCACTATCCCACACACACGTTTCGTTGTCCCCGTTGCTAAGCACTCTGGAGCACTGTTTATGACGTAAGCGGAACACCACTTGCCGTTCTATTCTCAGAGCTCCTGAGTTAAGCAATCTGCAACTCTTGGTGCGAATGATAGAGGAAAACATTTCAAATGCGTCTGGCAGATAGAAACTGAACCTGGAGAACACCTTTGTCAGGAGCTTGCACCTGCACCTTAGACACACACAGATTTGCATCACATCTAAATGGCCAAGCTCTTTCTTCGGCAAGTTGAAAGCTGCTGTCAGAAGGCTGTGCTCCTTGTCAGGTGGAAGCAGCGTCACGCACATAGGAGTTTGGCAAGCACTAAAGAGCCACAGAAAAGCGTGGCCTAGGAAAATGAGGCAGGAAAAAGCATATCTCTACATGTGCCCTTGTTGTGGCCTAAGAACAGGTAGCAGCATAAACCAGATGCGGGTGAAGTTCTTGCAGGTGACATCTAACGTCAAATGAGCAAGCGGGCTTACCACTGCTGCGGTCCTCTGGCAGACTGAAAGCTTTGCGCACAAGCCGGATGCTAGAGCGCCTTCCTTTGCCTTTTGGCAGTGCTCGTGCATTGCCAGCACTAGGCGGGAATGGTCACTATCCCGCACACACGTTTCGTTGTGCCCGTTGCTAAGCGCTCTGGAGCACTGTTTATGACGTAAGCGGAACACCTCTTGCCGTTCCAATCTCAGAGCTCCTGAGTTAATCAATCTGCAATTCTTGGTGCGAATGATGGAGGAAAACATTTCAAATGCGTCTGGCAGATAGAAACTGAACCTGGAGAACACCTTTGTCAGGAGCTTGCACCTGCACCTTAGACACACACAGATTTGCATCACATCTAAATGGCCAAGCTCTTTCTTCGGCAAGTTGAAAGCTGCTGTCAGAAGGCTGTGCTCCTTGTCAGGTGGAAACAGCAGCACGCACATAGGAGATTGGCAAGCACTAAAGAGCCACAGAAGAGCGTGGCCTAGGAAAATGAGGCAGGAAAAAGCATTTGCTACATGTGCCCTTGTTGTCGCCTAACAACAGGTAGCAGCATAAACCAGATGCGGGTGAAGTTCTTGCAGGTGACATCTAACGTCAAATGAGCAAGCGGGCTTACCACAGCTGCGGTCCTCTGCCAGTCTGAAAGCTTTGCGCACAAACCAGATGCTAAGCGCCTTCCTTTGCCTTTTGGCAGTGCTCGCGCATTGCCAGCACTAGGCGGGAATGGTCACTATCCCACACACACGTTTCGTTGTCCCCGTTGCTAAGCACTCTGGAGCACTGTTTATGACGTAAGCGGAACACCACTTGCCGTTCTATTCTCAGAGCTCCTGAGTTAAGCAATCTGCAACTCTTGGTGCGAATGATAGAGGAAAACATTTCAAATGCGTCTGGCAGATAGAAACTGAACCTGGAGAACACCTTTGTCAGGAGCTTGCACCTGCACCTTAGACACACACAGATTTGCATCACATCTAAATGGCCAAGCTCTTTCTTCGGCAAGTTGAAAGCTGCTGTCAGAAGGCTGTGCTCCTTGTCAGGTGGAAGCAGCGTCACGCACATAGGAGTTTGGCAAGCACTAAAGAGCCACAGAAAAGCGTGGCCTAGGAAAATGAGGCAGGAAAAAGCATATCTCTACATGTGCCCTTGTTGTGGCCTAAGAACAGGTAGCAGCATAAACCAGATGCGGGTGAAGTTCTTGCAGGTGACATCTAACGTCAAATGAGCAAGCGGGCTTACCACTGCTGCGGTCCTCTGGCAGACTGAAAGCTTTGCGCACAAGCCGGATGCTAGAGCGCCTTCCTTTGCCTTTTGGCAGTGCTCGTGCATTGCCAGCACTAGGCGGGAATGGTCACTATCCCGCACACACGTTTCGTTGTGCCCGTTGCTAAGCGCTCTGGAGCACTGTTTATGACGTAAGCGGAACACCTCTTGCCGTTCCAATCTCAGAGCTCCTGAGTTAATCAATCTGCAATTCTTGGTGCGAATGATGGAGGAAAACATTTCAAATGCGTCTGGCAGATAGAAACTGAACCTGGAGAACACCTTTGTCAGGAGCTTGCACCTGCACCTTAGACACACACAGATTTGCATCACATCTAAATGGCCAAGCTCTTTCTTCGGCAAGTTGAAAGCTGCTGTCAGAAGGCTGTGCTCCTTGTCAGGTGGAAACAGCAGCACGCACATAGGAGATTGGCAAGCACTAAAGAGCCACAGAAGAGCGTGGCCTAGGAAAATGAGGCAGGAAAAAGCATTTGCTACATGTGCCCTTGTTGTCGCCTAACAACAGGTAGCAGCATAAACCAGATGCGGGTGAAGTTCTTGCAGGTGACATCTAACGTCAAATGAGCAAGCGGGCTTACCACAGCTGCGGTCCTCTGCCAGTCTGAAGGCTTTGCACACAAGCCAGATGCTAAGCGCCTTCCTTTGCCTTTTGGCAGTGCTCGTGCATTGCCAGCACTAGGCGGGAATGGTCACTATCCCACACACACGTTTCGTTGTGCCCGTTGCTAAGCGCTCTGGAGCACTGTTTATGACGTAAGCGGAACACCTCTTGCCGTTCCATTCTCAGAGCTCCTGAGTTAATCAAACTGAGACTTTTGGTGCGAATGCCAGACGAAAACATTTCCAATGTGTCTGGCAAGGAGAAACTGAACCTGGAGAACACCTTTGTCAGGAGCTTGCACCTGCACCTTACACACACACAGATTTGCATCACATCTAAATGGCCAAGCTCTTTCTTAGACAAGTTGAAAGCTGCTGTCAGAAGGCTGTGCTCCTTGTCAGATGGAAGCAGCAGCACGCACATAGGAGTTTGGCAAGCACTAAAGAGCCACAGAAGAGCGTGGCCTAGCAAAATGAGGCAGGAAAAAGCATATCGCTACATGTGCCCTTGTTGTCGCCTAACAACAGGTAGCAGCATAAACCAGATGCAGGTGAAGTTCTTGCAGGCGACATGTAACGTCAAATGAGCAAGCGGGCTTACCACAGCTGCGGTCCTCTGGCAGTCTGAAAGCTTTGCGCACAAGCCGGATGCTAAGCGCCTTCCTTTGCCTTTTGGCAGTGCTCGCGCATTGCCAGCACTAGGCGGGAAAGGTCACTATCCCACACACACGTTTCATTGTCCCCGTTGCTAAGCACTCTGGAGCACTGTTTATGACGTAAGCGGAACACCACTTGCCGTTCCATTCTCAGAGCTCCTGAGTTAAGCAATCTGCAACTCTTGGTGCGAATGATAGAGGAAAACATTTCCAATGCGTCTGGCAGATAGAAACTGAACCTGGAGAACACCTTTGTCAGGAGCTTGCACCTGCACCTTAGACACACACAGATTTGCATCACATCTAAATGGCCAAGCTCTTTCTTCGGCAAGTTGAAAGCTGCTGTCAGAAGGCTGTGCTCCTTGTCAGGTGGAAGCAGCAGCACGCACATAGGAGATTGGCAAGCACTAAAGAGCCACAGAAGAGCGTGGCCTAGGAAAATGAGGCAGGAAAAAGCATATCGCTACATGTGCCCTTGTTGTCGCCTAACAACAGGTAGCAGCATAAACCAGATGCGGGTGAAGTTCTTGCAGGTGACATCTAACGTCAAATGAGCAAGCGGGCTTACCACAGCTGCGGTCCTCTGCCAGTCTGAAAGCTTTGCACACAAGCCGGATGCTAAGCGCCTTTTTTTGCCTTTTGGCAGTGCTCGTGCATTGCCAGCACTAGGCGGGAATGCTCACTATCCCACACACACGTTTCGTTGTGCCCGTTGCTAAGCGCTCTGGAGCACTGTTTATGACGTAAGCGGAACACCTCTTGCCGTTCCATTCTCAGAGCTCCTGAGTTAATCAAACTGAGACTTTTGGTGCGAATGCCAGACGAAAACATTTCCAATGTGTCTGGCAAGGAGAAACTGAACCTGGAGAACACCTTTGTCAGGAGCTTGCACCTGCACCTTACACACACACAGATTTGCATCACATCTAAATGGCCAAGCTCTTTCTTAGACAAGTTGAAAGCTGCTGTCAGAAGGCTGTGCTCCTTGTCAGATGGAAGCAGCAGCACACACATAGGTGTTTGGCAAGACTAAAGAGCCACAGAAGAGCGTGGTCTAGCAAAATGAAACAGGAAAAAGCATTTGCTACATGTGCCCTTGATGTCGCCTAAGAACAGGTAGCAGCATAAACCAGATGCGGGTGAAGTTCTTGCAGGCGACATGTAACGTCAAATGAGCAAGCGGGCTTACCACAGCTGCGGTCCTCTGGCAGTCTGAAAGCTTTGCGCACAAGCCAGATGCTAAGCGCCTTCCTTTGCCTTTTGGCAGTGCTCGTGCATTGCCAGCACTAGGCGGGAATGCTCACTATCCCACACACACGTTTCGTTGTCCCCGTTGCTAAACACTCTGGAGCACTGTTTATGACGTAAGCGGAACACCACTTGCCGTTCCATTCTCAGAGCTCCTGAGTTAAGCAATCTGCAACTCTTGGTGCGAATGATAGAGGAAAACATTTCCAATGCGTCTGGCAGATAGAAACTGAACCTGGAGAACACCTTTGTCAGGAGCTTGCACCTGCACCTTACACACACACAGATTTGCATCACATCTAAATGGCCAAGCTCTTTCTTAGACAAGTTGAAAGCTGCTGTCAGAAGGCTGTGCTCCTTGTCAGATGGAAGCAGCAGCACACACATAGGTGTTTGGCAAGACTAAAGAGCCACAGAAGAGCGTGGTCTAGCAAAATGAAACAGGAAAAAGCATTTGCTACACGTGTCCTTGTTGTGGCCTAAGAACAGGTAGCAGCATAAACCAGATGCGGGTGAAGTTCTTGCAGGCGACATCTAACGTCAAATGAGCAAGCGGGCTTACCACAGCTGCGGTCCTCTGGCAGTCTGAAAGCTTTGCGCACAAGCCAGATGCTAAGCGCCTTCCTTTGCCTTTTGGCAGTGCTCGTGCATTGCCAGCACTAGGCGGGAATGCTCACTATCCCACACACACGTTTCGTTGTCCCCGTTGCTAAGCACTCTGGAGCACTGTTTATGACGTAAGCGGAACACCACTTGCCGTTCCATTCTCAGAGCTCCTGAGTTAAGCAATCTGCAACTCTTGGTGCGAATGATAGAGGAAAACATTTCCAATGCGTCTGGCAGATAGAAACTGAACCTGGAGAACACCTTTGTCAGGAGCTTGCACCTGCACCTTACACACACACAGATTTGCATCACATCTAAATGGCCAAGCTCTTTCTTAGACAAGTTGAAAGCTGCTGTCAGAAGGCTGTGCTCCTTGTCAGATGGAAGCAGCAGCACACACATAGGTGTTTGGCAAGACTAAAGAGCCACAGAAGAGCGTGGTCTAGCAAAATGAAACAGGAAAAAGCATTTGCTACACGTGTCCTTGTTGTGGCCTAAGAACAGGTAGCAGCATAAACCAGATGCGGGTGAAGTTCTTGCAGGCGACATCTAACGTCAAATGAGCAAGCGGGCTTACCACAGCTGCGGTCCTCTGGCAGTCTGAAAGCTTTGCGCACAAGCCAGATGCTAAGCGCCTTCCTTTGCCTTTTGGCAGTGCTCGTGCATTGCCAGCACTAGGCGGGAATGGTCACTATCCCACACACACGTTTCGTTGTGCCCGTTGCTAAGCACTCTGGAGCACTGTTTATGACGTAAGCGGAACACCTCTTGCCGTTCCATTCTCAGAGCTCCTGAGTTAATCAAACTGAGACTTTTGGTGCGAATGCCAGACGAAAACATTTCCAATGTGTCTGGCAAGGAGAAACTGAACCTGGAGAACACCTTTGTCAGGAGCTTGCACCTGCACCTTACACACACACAGATTTGCATCACATCTAAATGGCCAAGCTCTTTCTTAGACAAGTTGAAAGCTGCTGTCAGAAGGCTGTGCTCCTTGTCAGATGGAAGCAGCAGCACACACATAGGTGTTTGGCAAGACTAAAGAGCCACAGAAGAGCGTGGTCTAGCAAAATGAAACAGGAAAAAGCATTTGCTACATGTGCCCTTGTTGTCGCCTAACAACAGGTAGCAGCATAAACCAGATGCGGGTGAAGTTCTTGCAGGCGACATCTAACGTCAAATGAGCAAGCGGGCTTACCACAGCTGCGGTCCTCTGGCAGTCTGAAAGCTTTGCGCACAAGCCGGATGCTAAGCGCCTTCCTTTGCCTTTTGGCAGTGCTCGCGCATTGCCAGCACTAGGCGGGAAAGGTCACTATCCCACACACACGTTTCGTTGTCCCCGTTGCTAAGCACTCTGGAGCACTGTTTATGACGTAAGCGGAACACCACTTGCCGTTCCATTCTCAGAGCTCCTGAGTTAAGCAATCTGCAACTCTTGGTGCGAATGATAGAGGAAAACATTTCCAATGCGTCTGGCAGATAGAAAGTGAACCTGGAGAACACCTTTGTCAGGAGCTTGCACCTGCACCTTAGACACACACAGATTTGCATCACATCTAAATGGCCAAGCTCTTTCTTCGGCAAGTTGAAAGCTGCTGTCAGAAGGCTGTGCTCCTTGTCAGGTGGAAGCAGCAGCACGCACATAGGAGATTGGCAAGCACTAAAGAGCCACAGAAGAGCGTGGCCTAGGAAAATGAGGCAGGAAAAAGCATATCGCTACATGTGCCCTTGTTGTCGCCTAACAACAGGTAGCAGCATAAACCAGATGCGGGTGAAGTTCTTGCAGGCGACATCTAACGTCAAATGAGCAAGCGGGCTTACCACAGCTGCGGTCCTCTGGCAGTCTGAAAGCTTTGCGCACAAGCCAGATGCTAAGCGCCTTCCTTTGCCTTTTGGCAGTGCTCGTGCATTGCCAGCACTAGGCGGGAATGGTCACTATCCCACACACACGTTTCGTTGTGCCCGTTGCTAAGCACTCTGGAGCACTGTTTATGACGTAAGCGGAACACCTCTTGCCGTTCCATTCTCAGAGCTCCTGAGTTAATCAAACTGAGACTTTTGGTGCGAATGCCAGACGAAAACATTTCCAATGTGTCTGGCAAGGAGAAACTGAACCTGGAGAACACCTTTGTCAGGAGCTTGCACCTGCACCTTACACACACACAGATTTGCATCACATCTAAATGGCCAAGCTCTTTCTTAGACAAGTTGAAAGCTGCTGTCAGAAGGCTGTGCTCCTTGTCAGATGGAAGCAGCAGCACACACATAGGTGTTTGGCAAGACTAAAGAGCCACAGAAGAGCGTGGTCTAGCAAAATGAAACAGGAAAAAGTATTTGCTACATGTGCCCTTGATGTCGCCTAAGAACAGGTAGCAGCATAAACCAGATGCGGGTGAAGTTCTTGCAGGCGACATGTAACGTCAAATGAGCAAGCGGGCTTACCACAGCTGCGGTCCTCTGCCAGTCTGAAAGCTTTGCGCACAAGCCAGATGCTAAGCGCCTTCCTTTGCCTTTTGGCAGTGCTCGTGCATTGCCAGCACTAGGCGGGAATGCTCACTATCCCACACACACGTTTCGTTGTCCCCGTTGCTAAGCACTCTGGAGCACTGTTTATGACGTAAGCGGAACACCACTTGCCGTTCCATTCTCAGAGCTCCTGAGTTAAGCAATCTGCAACTCTTGGTGCGAATGATAGAGGAAAACATTTCCAATGCGTCTGGCAGATAGAAACTGTACCTGGGGAACACCTTTGTCAGGAGCTTGCACGTGCACCTTAGACACACACAGATTTGCATCACATCTAAATGGCCAAGCTCTTTCTTAGACAAGTTGAAAGCTGCTGTCAGAAGGCTGTGCTCCTTGTCAGATGGAAGCAGCAGCACACACATAGGTGTTTGGCAAGACTAAAGAGCCACAGAAGAGCGTGGTCTAGCAAAATGAAACAGGAAAAAGCATTTGCTACACGTGTCCTTGTTGTGGCCTAAGAACAGGTAGCAGCATAAACCAGATGCGGGTGAAGTTCTTGCAGGCGACATGTAACGTCAAATGAGCAAGCGGGCTTACCACAGCTGCGGTCCTCTGGCAGTCTGAAAGCTTTGCGCACAAGCCAGATGCTAAGCGCCTTCCTTTGCCTTTTGGCAGTGCTCGTGCATTGCCAGCAATAGGCGGGAATGCTCACTATCCCACACACACGTTTCGTTGTCCCCGTTGCTAAGCACTCTGGAGCACTGTTTATGACGTAAGCGGAACACCACTTGCCGTTCCATTCTCAGAGCTCCTGAGTTAAGCAATCTGCAACTCTTGGTGCGAATGATAGAGGAAAACATTTCCAATGCGTCTGGCAGATAGAAACTGAACCTGGAGAACACCTTTGTCAGGAGCTTGCACGTGCACCTTAGACACACACAGATTTGCATCACATCTAAATGGCCAAGCTCTTTCTTAGACAAGTTGAAAGCTGCTGTCAGAAGGCTGTGCTCCTTGTCAGATGGAAGCAGCAGCACACACATAGGTGTTTGGCAAGACTAAAGAGCCACAGAAGAGCGTGGTCTAGCAAAATGAAACAGGAAAAAGCATTTGCTACACGTGTCCTTGTTGTGGCCTAAGAACAGGTAGCAGCATAAACCAGATGCGGGTGAAGTTCTTGCAGGCGACATCTAACGTCAAATGAGCAAGCGGGCTTACCACAGCTGCGGTCCTCTGGCAGTCTGAAAGCTTTGCGCACAAGCCAGATGCTAAGCGCCTTCCTTTGCCTTTTGGCAGTGCTCGTGCATTGCCAGCACTAGGCGGGAATGGTCACTATCCCACACACACGTTTCGTTGTGCCCGTTGCTAAGCACTCTGGAGCACTGTTTATGACGTAAGCGGAACACCTCTTGCCGTTCCATTCTCAGAGCTCCTGAGTTAATCAAACTGAGACTTTTGGTGCGAATGCCAGACGAAAACATTTCCAATGTGTCTGGCAAGGAGAAACTGAACCTGGAGAACACCTTTGTCAGGAGCTTGCACCTGCACCTTACACACACACAGATTTGCATCACATCTAAATGGCCAAGCTCTTTCTTAGACAAGTTGAAAGCTGCTGTCAGAAGGCTGTGCTCCTTGTCAGATGGAAGCAGCAGCACACACATAGGTGTTTGGCAAGACTAAAGAGCCACAGAAGAGCGTGGTCTAGCAAAATGAAACAGGAAAAAGCATTTGCTACATGTGCCCTTGTTTTCGCCTAACAACAGGTAGCAGCATAAACCAGATGCGGGTGAAGTTCTTGCAGGCGACATCTAACGTCAAATGAGCAAGCGGGCTTACCACAGCTGCGGTCCTCTGGCAGTCTGAAAGCTTTGCGCACAAGCCAGATGCTAAGCGCCTTCCTTTGCCTTTTGGCAGTGCTCGCGCATTGCCAGCACTAGGCGGGAAAGGTCACTATCCCACACACACGTTTCGTTGTCCCCGTTGCTAAGCACTCTGGAGCACTGTTTATGACGTAAGCGGAACACCACTTGCCGTTCCATTCTCAGAGCTCCTGAGTTAAGCAATCTGCAACTCTTGGTGCGAATGATAGAGGAAAACATTTCCAATGCGTCTGGCAGATAGAAACTGAACCTGGAGAACACCTTTGTCAGGAGCTTGCACCTGCACCTTAGACACACACAGATTTGCATCACATCTAAATGGCCAAGCTCTTTCTTCGGCAAGTTGAAAGCTGCTGTCAGAAGGCTGTGCTCCTTGTCAGGTGGAAGCAGCAGCACGCACATAGGAGATTGGCAAGCACTAAAGAGCCACAGAAGAGCGTGGCCTAGGAAAATGAGGCAGGAAAAAGCATATCGCTACATGTGCCCTTGTTGTCGCCTAACAACAGGTAGCAGCATAAACCAGATGCGGGTGAAGTTCTTGCAGGTGACATCTAACGTCAAATGAGCAAGCGGGCTTACCACAGCTGCGGTCCTCTGCCAGTCTGAAAGCTTTGCACACAAGCCGGATGCTAAGCGCCTTCCTTTGCCTTTTGGCAGTGCTCGTGCATTGCCAGCACTAGGCGGGAATGGTCACTATCCCACAGACACGTTTCCTTGTGCCCGTTGCTAAGCGCTCTGGAGCACTGTTTATGACGTAAGCGGAACACCTCTTGCCGTTCCATTCTCAGAGCTCCTGAGTTAATCAAACTGAGACTTTTGGTGCGAATGCCAGACGAAAATATTTCCAATGTGTCTGGCAAGGAGAAACTGAACCTGGAGAACACCTTTGTCAGGAGCTTGCACCTGCACCTTACACAGACACAGATTTGCATCACATCTAAATGGCCAAGCTCTTTCTTAGACAAGTTGAAAGCTGCTGTCAGAAGGCTGTGCTCCTTGTCAGATGGAAGCAGCAGCACACACATAGGTGTTTGGCAAGACTAAAGAGCCACAGAAGAGCGTGGTCTAGCAAAATGAAACAGGAAAAAGCATTTGCTACACGTGTCCTTGTTGTGGCCTAAGAACAGGTAGCAGCATAAACCAGATGCGGGTGAAGTTCTTGCAGGCGACATCTAACGTCAAATGAGCAAGCGGGCTTACCACAGCTGCGGTCCTCTGCCAGTCTGAAAGCTTTGCGCACAAGCCAGATGCTAAGCGCCTTCCTTTGCCTTTTGGCAGTGCTCGTGCATTGCCAGCACTAGGCGGGAATGGTCACTATCCCACACACACGTTTCGTTGTCCCCGTTGCTAAGCACTCTGGAGCACTGTTTATGACGTAAGCGGAACACCACTTGCCGTTCCATTCTCAGAGCTCCTGAGTTAAGCAATCTGCAACTCTTGGTGCGAATGATAGAGGAAAACATTTCCAATGCGTCTGGCAGATAGAAACTGAACCTGGAGAACACCTTTGTCAGGAGCTTGCACCTGCACCTTAGACACACACAGATTTGCATCACATCTAAATGGCCAAGCTCTTTCTTCGGCAAGTTGAAAGCTGCTGTCAGAAGGCTGTGCTCCTTGTCAGGTGGAAGCAGCAGCACGCACATAGGAGTTTGGCAAGCACTGAAGAGCCACAGAAGAGCGTGGCCTAGGAAAATGAGGCAGGAAAAAGCATATCGCTACATGTGCCCTTGTTGTCGCCTAACAACAGGTAGCAGCATAAACCAGATGCGGGTGAAGTTCTTGCAGGCGACATCTAACGTCCAATGAGCAAGCGGGCTTACCACAGCGGCGGTCCTCTGGCAGACTGAAAGCTTTGCGCACAAGTCGGATGCTAAGCACCTTCCTTTGCCTTTTGGCAGTGCTCGTGCATTGCCAGCACTAGGCGGGAATGGTCACTATCCCACACACACGTTTCGTTGTGCCCGTTGCTAAGCACTCTGGAGCACCATTTATGACGTAAGCGGAACACCTCTTGCCGTTCCATTCTCAGAGCTCCTGAGTTAATCAAACTGAGACTTTTGGTGCGAATGCCAGACGAAAACATTTCCAATGTGTCTGGCAAGGAGAAACTGAACCTGGAGAACACCTTTGTCAGGAGCTTGCACCTGCACCTTAGACACACACAGATTTGCATCACATCTAAATGGCCAAGCTCTTTCTTAGACAAGTTGAAAGCTGCTGTCAGAAGGCTGTGCTCCTTGTCAGATGGAAGCAGCAGCACGCACATAGGAGTTTGGCAAGGCTAAAGAGCCACAGAAGAGCGTGGTCTAGCAAAATGAAACAGGAAAAAGCATTTGCTACATGTGCCCTTGATGTCGCCTAAGGACAGGTAGCAGCATAAACCAGATGCAGGTGAAGTTCTTGCAGGCGACATCTAACGTCAAATGAGCAAGCGGGCTTACCACAGCTGCGGTCCTCTGGCAGTCTGAAAGCTTTGCACACAAGCCGGATGCTAAGCGCCTTCCTTTGCCTTTTGGCAGTGCTCGCGCATTGCCAGCACTAGGCGGGAATGGTCACTATCCCACACACACGTTTCGTTGTCCCCGTTGCTAAGCACTCTGGAGCACTGTTTATGACGTAAGCGGAACACCACTTGCCGTTCCATTCTCAGAGCTCCTGAGTTAAGCAATCTGCAACTCTTGGTGCAAATGATAGAGGAAAACATTTCAAATGCGTCTGGCAGATAGAAAGTGAACCTGGAGAACACTTTTATCAGGAGCTTGCACCTGCACCTTAGACACACACAGATTTGCATCACATCTAAATGGCTAAGCTCTTTCTTAGACAAGTTGAAAGCTGCTGTCAGAAGGCTGTGCTCCTTGTCAGGTGGAAGCAGCAGCACGCACATAGAAGATTGGCAAGCACTAAAGAGCCACAGAAGAGCGTGGCCTAGGAAAATGAGGCAGGAGAAAGCATATCGCTACATGTGCCCTTGTTGTCGCCTAACAACAGGTAGCAGCATAAACCAGATGCAGGTGAAGTTCTTGCAGGCGACATCTAACGTCAAATGAGCAAGCGGGCTTACCACAGCTGCGGTCCTCTGGCAGTCTGAAAGCTTTGCGCACAAGCCAGATGCAAAGCGCCTTCCTTTGCCTTTTGGCAGTGCTCGCGCATTGCCAGCACTAGGCGGGAATGGTCACTATCCCACACACACGTTTCGTTGTCCCCGTTGCTAAGCACTCTGGAGCACTGTTTATGACGTAAGCGGAACACCTCTTGCCGTTCCATTCTCAGAGCTCCTGAGTTAATCAATCTGCAACTCTTGGTGCGAATGATAGAGGAAAACATTTCCAATGCGTCTGGCAGATTGAAACTGAAGCTGGAGAACACCTTTGTCAGGAGCTTGCACCTGCACCTTACACACACACAGATTTGCATCACATCTAAATGGCCAAGCTCTTTCTTCGGCAAGTTGAAAGCTGCTGTCAGAAGGTTGTGCTCCTTGTCAGATGGAAGCAGCAGCACGCACATAGGTGTTTGGCAAGACTAAAGAGCCACAGAAGAGCGTGGTCTAGCAAAATGAAACAGGAAGAAGCATTTGCTACATGTGCCCTTGTTGTCGCCTAAGAACAGGTAGCAGCATAAACCAGATGCGGGTGAAGTTCTTGCAGGCGACATGTAACGTCAAATGAGCAAGCGGGCTTACCACAGCTGCGGTCCTCTGGCAGTCTGAAAGCTTTGCGCACAAGCCAGATGCTAAGCGCCTTCCTTTGCCTTTTGGCAGTGCTCGCGCATTGCCAGCACTAGGCGGGAATGGTCACTATCCCGCACACACGTTTCCTTGTCCCCGTTGCTAAGCATTCTGGAGCACTGTTTATGACGTAAGCGGAACACCTCTTGCCGTTCCATTCTCAGAGCTCCTGAGTTAATCAAACTGAGACTTTTGGTGCGAATGCCAGACGAAAATATTTCCAATGTGTCTGGCAAGGAGAAACTGAACCTGGAGAACACCTTTGTCAGGAGCTTGCACCTGCACCTTACACAGACACAGATTTGCATCACATCTAAATGGCCAAGCTCTTTCTTCGGCAAGATGAAAGCTGCTGTCAGAAGGCTGTGCTCCTTGTCAGGTGGAAGCAGCAGCACGCACATAGGAGTTTGGCAAGACTAAAGAGCCACAGAAGAGCGTGGTCTAGCAAAATGAAACAGGAAAAAGCATTTGCTACACGTGTCCTTGTTGTGGCCTAAGAACAGGTAGCAGCATAAACCAGATGCGGGTGAAGTTCTTGCAGGCGACATGTAACGTCAAATGAGCAAGCGGGCTTACCACAGCTGCGGTCCTCTGCCAGTCTGAAAGCTTTGCGCACAAGCCAGATGCTAAGCGCCTTCCTTTGCCTTTTGGCAGTGCTCGTGCATTGCCAGCACTAGGCGGGAATGGTCACTATCCCACACACACGTTTCGTTGTCCCCGTTGCTAAGCACTCTGGAGCACTGTTTATGACGTAAGCGGAACACCACTTGCCGTTCCATTCTCAGAGCTCCTGAGTTAAGCAATCTGCAACTCTTGGTGCGAATGATAGAGGAAAACATTTCCAATGCGTCTGGCAGATAGAAACTGAACCTGGAGAACACCTTTGTCAGGAGCTTGCACGTGCACCTTAGACACACACAGATTTGCATCACATCTAAATGGCCAAGCTCTTTCTTAGACAAGTTGAAAGCTGCTGTCAGAAGGCTGTGCTCCTTGTCAGATGGAAGCAGCAGCACACACATAGGTGTTTGGCAAGACTAAAGAGCCACAGAAGAGCGTGGTCTAGCAAAATGAAACAGGAAAAAGCATTTGCTACACGTGTCCTTGTTGTGGCCTAAGAACAGGTAGCAGCATAAACCAGATGCGGGTGAAGTTCTTGCAGGCGACATCTAACGTCAAATGAGCAAGCGGGCTTACCACAGCTGCGGTCCTCTGGCAGTCTGAAAGCTTTGCGCACAAGCCGGATGCTAAGCGCCTTCCTTTGCCTTTTGGCAGTGCTCGCGCATTGCCAGCACTAGGCGGGAATGGTCACTATCCCACACACACGTTTCGTTGTGCCCGTTGCTAAGCGCTCTGGAGCACTGTTTATGACGTAAGCGGAACACCTCTTGCCGTTCCATTCTCAGAGCTCCTGAGTTAATCAAACTGAGACTTTTGGTGCGAATGCCAGACGAAAACATTTCCAATGTGTCTGGCAAGGAGAAACTGAACCTGGAGAACACCTTTGTCAGGAGCTTGCACCTGCACCTTAGACACACACAGATTTGCATCACATCTAAATGGCCAAGCTCTTTCTTAGACAAGTTGAAAGCTGCTGTCAGAAGGCTGTGCTCCTTGTCAGATGGAAGCAGCAGCACACACATAGGTGTTTGGCAAGACTAAAGAGCCACAGAAGAGCGTGGTCTAGCAAAATGAAACAGGAAAAAGCATTTGCTACACGTGTCCTTGTTGTGGCCTAAGAACAGGTAGCAGCATAAACCAGATGCGGGTGAAGTTCTTGCAGGCGACATGTAACGTCAAATGAGCAAGCGGGCTTACCACAGCTGCGGTCCTCTGGCAGTCTGAAAGCTTTGCGCACAAGCCGGATGCTAAGCGCCTTCCTTTGCCTTTTGGCAGTGCTCGTGCATTGCCAGCACTAGGCGGGAATGGTCACTATCCCACACACACGTTTCGTTGTCCCCGTTGCTAAGCACTCTGGAGCACTGTTTATGACGTAAGCGGAACACCACTTGCCGTTCCATTCTCAGAGCTCCTGAGTTAAGCAATCTGCAACTCTTGGTGCGAATGATAGAGGAAAATATTTCAAATGCGTCTGGCAGATAGAAACTGAACCTGGAGAACACCTTTGTCAGGAGCTTGCACCTGCACCTTAGACACACACAGATTTGCATCACATCTAAATGGCCAAGCTCTTTCTTCGGCAAGTTGAAAGCTGCTGTCAGAAGGCTGTGCTCCTTGTCAGGTGGAAGCAGCAGCACGCACATAGGAGATTGGCAAGCACTGAAGAGCCACAGAAGAGCGTGGCCTAGGAAAATGAGGCAGGAAAAAGCATATCGCTACATGTGCCCTTGTTGTGGCCTAAGAACAGGTAGCAGCATAAACCAGATGCGGGTGAAGTTCTTGCAGGCGACATGTAACGTCAAATGAGCAAGCGGGCTTACCACAGCTGCGGTCCTCTGGCAGTCTGAAAGCTTTGCGCACAAGCCAGATGCTAAGCGCCTTCCTTTGCCTTTTGGCAGTGCTCGTGCATTGCCAGCACTAGGCGGGAATGCTCACTATCCCACACACACGTTTCGTTGTCCCCGTTGCTAAGCACTCTGGAGCACTGTTTATGACGTAAGCGGAACACCACTTGCCGTTCCATTCTCAGAGCTCCTGAGTTAAGCAATCTGCAACTCTTGGTGCGAATGATAGAGGAAAACATTTCCAATGCGTCTGGCAGATAGAAACTGAACCTGGAGAACACCTTTGTCAGGAGCTTGCACGTGCACCTTACACACACACAGATTTGCATCACATCTAAATGGCCAAGCTCTTTCTTAGACAAGTTGAAAGCTGCTGTCAGAAGGCTGTGCTCCTTGTCAGATGGAAGCAGCAGCACACACATAGGAGTTTGGCAAGACTAAAGAGCCACAGAAGAGCGTGGTCTAGCAAAATGAAACAGGAAAAAGCATTTGCTACACGTTTCCTTGTTGTAGCCTAAGAACAGGTAGCAGCATAAACCAGATGCGGGTGAAGTTCTTGCAGGCGACATCTAACGTCAAATGAGCAAGCGGGCTTACCACAGCTGCGGTCCTCTGGCAGTCTGAAAGCTTTGCACAGAAGCCGGATGCTAAGCGCCTTCCTTTGCCTTTTGGCAGTGCTCGCGCATTGCCAGCACTAGGCGGGAATGGTCACTATCCCACAGACACGTTTCGTTGTGCCCGTTGCTAAGCGCTCTGGAGCACTGTTTATGACGTAAGCGGAACACCTCTTGCCGTTCCATTCTCAGAGCTCCTGAGTTAATCAAACTGAGACTTTTGGTGCGAATGCCAGACGAAAACATTTCCAATGTGTCTGGCAAGGAGAAACTGAACCTGGAGAACACCTTTGTCAGGAGCTTGCACCTGCACCTTACACACACACAGATTTGCATCACATCTAAATGGCCAAGCTCTTTCTTAGACAAGTTGAAAGCTGCTGTCAGAAGGCTGTGCTCCTTGTCAGATGGAAGCAGCAGCACACACATAGGTGTTTGGCAAGACTAAAGAGCCACAGAAGAGCGTGGTCTAGCAAAATGAAACAGGAAAAAGCATTTGCTACACGTGTCCTTGTTGTGGCCTAAGAACAGGTAGCAGCATAAACCAGATGCGGGTGAAGTTCTTGCAGGCGACATGTAACGTCAAATGAGCAAGCGGGCTTACCACAGCTGCGGTCCTCTGCCAGTCTGAAAGCTTTGCGCACAAGCCGGATGCTAAGCGCCTTCCTTTGCCTTTTGGCAGTGCTCGTGCATTGCCAGCACTAGGCGGGAATGGTCACTATCCCACACACACGTTTCGTTGTCCCCGTTGCTAAGCACTCTGGAGCACTGTTTATGACGTAAGCGGAACACCACTTGCCGTTCCATTCTCAGAGCTCCTGAGTTAAGCAAT
Organism: Poecile atricapillus; assembly: GCF_030490865.1. Classification (NCBI taxonomy): domain Eukaryota; kingdom Metazoa; phylum Chordata; class Aves; order Passeriformes; family Paridae; genus Poecile; species Poecile atricapillus. Next base: position 559,790 of record NC_081252.1, read on the forward strand.
CTGCAACTCTTGGTGCGAATGATAGAGGAAAATATTTCAAATGCGTCTGGCAGATAGAAACTGAACCTGGAGAACACCTTTGTCAGGAGCTTGCACCTGCACCTTAGACACACAGAGATTTGCATCACATCTAAATGGCCAAGCTCTTTCTTCGGCAAGTTGAAAGCTGCTGTCAGAAGGCTGTGCTCCTTGTCAGGTGGAAGCAGCAGCACGCACATAGGAGCTTGGCAAGCACTGAAGAGCCACAGAAGAGCGTGGCCTAGGAAAATGAGGCAGGAAAAAGCATATCGCTACATGTGCCCTTGTTGTGGCCTAAGAAGAGGTAGCAGCATAAACCAGATGCGGGTGAAGTTCTTGCAGGCGACATCTAACGTCCAATGAGCAAGCGGGCTTACCACAGCGGCGGTCCTCTGGCAGACTGAAAGCTTTGCGCACAAGTCGGATGCTAAGCACCTTCCTTTGCCTTTTGGCAGTGCTCGTGCATTGCCAGCACTAGGCGGGAATGGTCACTATCCCACACACACGTTTCGTTGTGCCCGTTGCTAAGCGCTCTGGAGCACTATTTATGACGTAAGCGGAACACCTCTTGCCGTTCCATTCTCAGAGCTCCTGAGTTAATCAAACTGAGACTTTTGGTGCGAATGCCAGACGAAAACATTTCCAATATGTCTGGCAAGGAGAAACTGAACCTGGAGAACACCTTTGTCAGGAGCTTGCACCTGCACCTTACACACACACAGATTTGCATCACATCTAAATGGCCAAGCTCTTTCTTAGACAAGTTGAAAGCTGCTGTCAGAAGGCTGTGCTCCTTGTCAGATGGAAGCAGCAGCACACACATAGGAGTTTGGCAAGACTAAAGAGCCACAGAAGAGCGTGGTCTAGCAAAATGAAACAGGAAAAAGCATTTGCTACACGTTTCCTTGTTGTAGCCTAAGAACAGGTAGCAGCATAAACCAGATGCGGGTGAAGTTCTTGCAGGCGACATCTAACGTCAAATGAGCAAGCGGGCTTACCACAGCTGCGGTCCTCTGGCAGTCTGAAAGCTTTGCACACAAGCCGGATGCTAAGCGCCTTCCTTTGCCTTTTGGCAGTGCTCGCGCATTGCCAGCACTAGGCGGGAATGGTCACTATCCCACACACACGTTTCGTTGTGCCCGTTGCTAAGCGCTCTGGAGCACTGTTTATGACGTAAGCGGAACACCTCTTGCCGTTCCATTCTCAGAGCTCCTGAGTTAATCAAACTGAGACTTTTGGTGCGAATGCCAGACGAAAACATTTCCAATGTGTCTGGCAAGGAGAAACTGAACCTGGAGAACACCTTTGTCAGGAGCTTGCACCTGCACCTTACACACACACAGATTTGCATCACATCTAAATGGCCAAGCTCTTTCTTAGACAAGTTGAAAGCTGCTGTCAGAAGGCTGTGCTCCTTGTCAGATGGAAGCAGCAGCACACACATAGGTGTTTGGCAAGACTAAAGAGCCACAGAAGAGCGTGGTCTAGCAAAATGAAACAGGAAAAAGCATTTGCTACACGTGTCCTTGTTGTGGCCTAAGAACAGGTAGCAGCATAAACCAGATGCGGGTGAAGTTCTTGCAGGCGACATGTAACGTCAAATGAGCAAGCCGGCTTACCACAGCTGCGGTCCTCTGCCAGTCTGAAAGCATTGCGCACAAGCCGGATGCTAAGCGCCTTCCTTTGCCTTTTGGCAGTGCTCGTGCATTGCCAGCACTAGGCGGGAATGGTCACTATCCCACACACACGTTTCGTTGTCCCCGTTGCTAAGCACTCTGGAGCACTGTTTATGACGTAAGCGGAACACCACTTGCCGTTCCATTCTCAGAGCTCCTGAGTTAAGCAATCTGCAACTCTTGGTGCGAATGATAGAGGAAAATATTTCAAATGCGTCTGGCAGATAGAAACTGAACCTGGAGAACACCTTTGTCAGGAGCTTGCACCTGCACCTTAGACACACACAGATTTGCATCACATCTAAATGGCCAAGCTCTTTCTTCGGCAAGTTGAAAGCTGCTGTCAGAAGGCTGTGCTCCTTGTCAGGTGGAAGCAGCAGCACGCACATAGGAGCTTGGCAAGCACTGAAGAGCCACAGAAGAGCGTGGCCTAGGAAAATGAGGCAGGAAAAAGCATATCGCTACATGTGCCCTTGTTGTGGCCTAAGAACAGGTAGCAGCATAAACCAGATGCGGGTGAAGTTCTTGCAGGCGACATCTAACGTCCAATGAGCAAGCGGGCTTACCACAGCGGCGGTCCTCTGGCAGACTGAAAGCTTTGCGCACAAGTCGGATGCTAAGCACCTTCCTTTGCCTTTTGGCAGTGCTCGTGCATTGCCAGCACTAGGCGGGAATGGTCACTATCCCACAGACACGTTTCGTTGTGCCCGTTGCTAAGCGCTCTGGAGCACTATTTATGACGTAAGCGGAACACCTCTTGCCGTTCCATTCTCAGAGCTCCTGAGTTAATCAAACTGAGACTTTTGGTGCGAATGCCAGACGAAAACATTTCCAATGTGTCTGGCAAGGAGAAACTGAACCTGGAGAACACTTTTGTCAGGAGCTTGCACCTGCACCTTAGACACACACAGATTTACATCACATCTAAATGGCCAAGCTCTTTCTTAGACAAGTTGAAAGCTGCTGTCAGAAGGCTGTGCTCCTTGTCAGATGGAAGCAGCAGCACGCACATAGGTGTTTGGCAAGACTAAAGAGCCACAGAAGAGCGTGGTCTAGCAAAATGAAACAGGAAGAAGCATTTGCTATATGTGCCCTTGTTGTCGTCTAAGAACAGGTAGCAGCATAAACCAGATGCGGGTGAAGTTCTTGCAGGCGACATGTAACATCAAATGAGCAAGCGGGCTTACCACAGCTGCGGTCCTCTGGCAGTCTGAAAGCTTTGCACAGAAGCCAGATGCTAAGCGCCTTCCTTAGCCTTTTGGCAGTGCTCGCGCATTGCCAGCACTAGGCGGGAATGGTCACTATCCCGCACACACGTTTCGTTGTGCCCGTTGCTAAGCGCTCTGGAGCACTGTTTATGACGTAAGCGGAACACCTCTTGCCGTTCCATTCTCAGAGCTCCTGAGTTAATCAAACTGAGACTTTTGGTGCGAATGCCAGACGAAAATATTTCCAATGTGTCTGGCAAGGAGAAACTGAACCTGGAGAACACCTTTGTCAGGAGCTTGCACCTGCACCTTACACAGACACAGATTTGCATCACATCTAAATGGCCAAGCTCTTTCTTCGGCAAGATGAAAGCTGCTGTCAGAAGGCTGTGCTCCTTGTCAGGTGGAAGCAGCAGCACGCACATAGGAGTTTGGCAAGACTAAAGAGCCACAGAAGAGCGTGGTCTAGCAAAATGAAACAGGAAAAAGCATTTGCTACACGTGTCCTTGTTGTGGCCTAAGAACAGGTAGCAGCATAGACCAGATGCGGATGAAGTTCTTGCAGGCGACATGTAACGTCAAATGAGCAAGCGGGCTTACCACAGCTGCGGTCCTCTGGCAGTCTGAAAGCTTTGCGCACAAGCCAGATGCTAAGCGCCTTCCTTTGCCTTTTGGCAGTGCTCGTGCATTGCCAGCACTAGGCGGGAATGCTCACTATCCCACACACACGTTTCGTTGTCCCCGTTGCTAAGCGCTCTGGAGCACTGTTTATGACGTAAGCGGAACACCTCTTGCCGTTCCATTCTCAGAGCTCCTGAGTTAATCAAACTGAGACTTTTGGTGCGAATGCCAGACGAAAACATTTCCAATGTGTCTGGCAAGGAGAAACTGAACCTGGAGAACACCTTTGTCAGGAGCTTGCACCTGCACCTTACACACACACAGATTTGCATCACATCTAAATGGCCAAGCTCTTTCTTAGACAAGTTGAAAGCTGCTGTCAGAAGGCTGTGCTCCTTGTCAGATGGAAGCAGCAGCACACACATAGGTGTTTGGCAAGACTAAAGAGCCACAGAAGAGCGTGGTCTAGCAAAATGAAACAGGAAAAAGCATTTGCTACATGTGCCCTTGATGTCGCCTAAGAACAGGTAGCAGCATAAACCAGATGCGGGTGAAGTTCTTGCAGGCGACATCTAACGTCAAATGAGCAAGCGGGCTTACCACAGCTGCGGTCCTCTGGCAGTCTGAAAGCTTTGCGCACAAGCCAGATGCTAAGCGCCTTCCTTTGCCTTTTGGCAGTGCTCGTGCATTGCCAGCACTAGGCGGGAATGGTCACTATCCCACAGACACGTTTCCTTGTGCCCGTTGCTAAGCGCTCTGGAGCACTGTTTATGACGTAAGCGGAACACCTCTTGCCGTTCCATTCTCAGAGCTCCTGAGTTAATCAAACTGAGACTTTTGGTGCGAATGCCAGACGAAAACATTTCCAATGTGTCTGGCAAGGAGAAACTGAACCTGGAGAACACCTTTGTCAGGAGCTTGCACCTGCACCTTACACACACACAGATTTGCATCACATCTAAATGGCCAAGCTCTTTCTTAGACAAGTTGAAAGCTGCTGTCAGAAGGCTGTGCTCCTTGTCAGATGGAAGCAGCAGCACACACATAGGAGTTTGGCAAGACTAAAGAGCCACAGAAGAGCGTGGTCTAGCAAAATGAAACAGGAAAAAGCATTTGCTACATGTGCCCTTGTTGTCGCCTAACAACAGGTAGCAGCATAAACCAGATGCGGGTGAAGTTCTTGCAGGCGACATCTAACGTCAAATGAGCAAGCGGGCTTACCACAGCTGCGGTCCTCTGGCAGTCTGAAAGCTTTGCGCACAAGCCAGATGCTAAGCGCCTTCCTTTGCCTTTTGGCAGTGCTCGTGCATTGCCAGCACTAGGCGGGAATGCTCACTATCCCACACACACGTTTCGTTGTCCCCGTTGCTAAGCACTCTGGAGCACTGTTTATGACGTAAGCGGAACACCACTTGCCGTTCCATTCTCAGAGCTCCTGAGTTAAGCAATCTGCAACTCTTGGTGCGAATGATAGAGGAAAACATTTCCAATGCGTCTGGCAGATAGAAACTGAACCTGGAGAACACCTTTGTCAGGAGCTTGCACGTGCACCTTACACACACACAGATTTGCATCACATCTAAATGGCCAAGCTCTTTCTTAGACAAGTTGAAAGCTGCTGTCAGAAGGCTGTGCTCCTTGTCAGATGGAAGCAGCAGCACACACATAGGAGTTTGGCAAGACTAAAGAGCCACAGAAGAGCGTGGTCTAGCAAAATGAAACAGGAAAAAGCATTTGCTACACGTGTCCTTGTTGTGGCCTAAGAACAGGTAGCAGCATAAACCAGATGCGGGTGAAGTTCTTGCAGGCGACATCTAACGTCAAATGAGCAAGCGGGCTTACCACAGCTGCGGTCCTCTGGCAGTCTGAAAGCTTTGCGCACAAGCCAGATGCTAAGCGCCTTCCTTTGCCTTTTGGCAGTGCTCGCGCATTGCCAGCACTAGGCGGGAATGGTCACTATCCCACAGACACGTTTCGTTGTGCCCGTTGCTAAGCGCTCTGGAGCACTGTTTATGACGTAAGCGGAACACCTCTTGCCGTTCCATTCTCAGAGCTCCTGAGTTAATCAAACTGAGACTTTTGGTGCGAATGCCAGACGAAAACATTTCCAATGTGTCTGGCAAGGAGAAACTGAACCTGGAGAACACCTTTGTCAGGAGCTTGCACCTGCACCTTAGACACACACAGATTTGCATCACATCTAAATGGCCAAGCTCTTTCTTAGACAAGTTGAAAGCTGCTGTCAGAAGGCTGTGCTCCTTGTCAGATGGAAGCAGCAGCACACACATAGGTGTTTGGCAAGACTAAAGAGCCACAGAAGAGCGTGGTCTAGCAAAATGAAACAGGAAAAAGCATTTGCTACATGTGTCCTTGTTGTGGCCTAAGAACAGGTAGCAGCATAAACCAGATGCGGGTGAAGTTCTTGCAGGCGACATGTAACGTCAAATGAGCAAGCGGGCTTACCACAGCTGCGGTCCTCTGGCAGTCTGAAAGCTTTGCGCACAAGCTGGCTGCTAAGCGCCTTCCTTTGCCTTTTGGCAGTGCTCGTGCATTGCCAGCACTAGGCGGGAATGGTCACTATCCCACACACACGTTTCGTTGTCCCCGTTGCTAAGCACTCTGGAGCACTGTTTATGACGTAAGCGGAACACCACTTGCCGTTCCATTCTCAGAGCTCCTGAGTTAAGCAATCTGCAACTCTTGGTGCGAATGATAGAGGAAAATATTTCAAATGCGTCTGGCAGATAGAAACTGAACCTGGAGAACACCTTTGTCAGGAGCTTGCACCTGCACCTTAGACACACACAGATTTGCATCACATCTAAATGGCCAAGCTCTTTCTTCGGCAAGTTGAAAGCTGCTGTCAGAAGGCTGTGCTCCTTGTCAGGTGGAAGCAGCAGCACGCACATAGGAGCTTGGCAAGCACTGAAGAGCCACAGAAGAGCGTGGCCTAGGAAAATGAGGCAGGAAAAAGCATATCGCTACATGTGCCCTTGTTGTGGCCTAAGAACAGGTAGCAGCATAAACCAGATGCGGGTGAAGTTCTTGCAGGCGACATCTAACGTCAAATGAGCAAGCGGGCTTACCACAGCTGCGGTCCTCTGGCAGTCTGAAAGCTTTGCACAGAAGCCGGATGCTAAGCGCCTTCCTTTGCCTTTTGGCAGTGCTCGCGCATTGCCAGCACTAGGCGGGAATGGTCACTATCCCACAGACACGTTTCGTTGTGCCCGTTGCTAAGCGCTCTGGAGCACTGTTTATGACGTAAGCGGAACACCTCTTGCCGTTCCATTCTCAGAGCTCCTGAGTTAATCAAACTGAGACTTTTGGTGCGAATGCCAGACGAAAACATTTCCAATGTGTCTGGCAAGGAGAAACTGAACCTGGAGAACACCTTTGTCAGGAGCTTGCACGTGCACCTTACACACACACAGATTTGCATCACATCTAAATGGCCAAGCTCTTTCTTAGACAAGTTGAAAGCTGCTGTCAGAAGGCTGTGCTCCTTGTCAGATGGAAGCAGCAGCACACACATAGGAGTTTGGCAAGACTAAAGAGCCACAGAAGAGCGTGGTCTAGCAAAATGAAACAGGAAAAAGCATTTGCTACACGTGTCCTTGTTGTGGCCTAAGAACAGGTAGCAGCATAAACCAGATGCGGGTGAAGTTCTTGCAGGCGACATCTAACGTCAAATGAGCAAGCGGGCTTACCACAGCTGCGGTCCTCTGGCAGTCTGAAAGCTTTGCGCACAAGCCGGATGCTAAGCGCCTTCCTTTGCCTTTTGGCAGTGCTCGCGCATTGCCAGCACTAGGCGGGAATGGTCACTATCCCACAGACACGTTTCGTTGTGCCCGTTGCTAAGCGCTCTGGAGCACTGTTTATGACGTAAGCGGAACACCTCTTGCCGTTCCATTCTCAGAGCTCCTGAGTTAATCAAACTGAGACTTTTGGTGCGAATGCCAGACGAAAACATTTCCAATGTGTCTGGCAAGGAGAAACTGAACCTGGAGAACACCTTTGTCAGGAGCTTGCACCTGCACCTTAGACACACACAGATTTGCATCACATCTAAATGGCCAAGCTCTTTCTTAGACAAGTTGAAAGCTGCTGTCAGAAGGCTGTGCTCCTTGTCAGATGGAAGCAGCAGCACACACATAGGTGTTTGGCAAGACTAAAGAGCCACAGAAGAGCGTGGTCTAGCAAAATGAAACAGGAAAAAGCATTTGCTACATGTGTCCTTGTTGTGGCCTAAGAACAGGTAGCAGCATAAACCAGATGCGGGTGAAGTTCTTGCAGGCGACATGTAACGTCAAATGAGCAAGCGGGCTTACCACAGCTGCGGTCCTCTGGCAGTCTGAAAGCTTTGCGCACAAGCTGGATGCTAAGCGCCTTCCTTTGCCTTTTGGCAGTGCTCGTGCATTGCCAGCACTAGGCGGGAATGGTCACTATCCCACACACACGTTTCGTTGTGCCCGTTGCTAAGCGCTCTGGAGCACTGTTTATGACGTAAGCGGAACACCTCTTGCCGTTCCATTCTCAGAGCTCCTGAGTTAATCAAACTGAGACTTTTGGTGCGAATGCCAGACGAAAACATTTCCAATGTGTCTGGCAAGGAGAAACTGAACCTGGAGAACACCTTTGTCAGGAGCTTGCACCTGCACCTTACACACACACAGATTTGCATCACATCTAAATGGCCAAGCTCTTTCTTAGACAAGTTGAAAGCTGCTGTCAGAAGGCTGTGCTCCTTGTCAGATGGAAGCAGCAGCACACACATAGGTGTTTGGCAAGACTAAAGAGCCACAGAAGAGCGTGGTCTAGCAAAATGAAACAGGAAAAAGCATTTGCTACACGTGTCCTTGTTGTGGCCTAAGAACAGGTAGCAGCATAAACCAGATGCGGGTGAAGTTCTTGCAGGCGACATGTAACGTCAAATGAGCAAGCGGGCTTACCACAGCTGCGGTCCTCTGCCAGTCTGAAAGCTTTGCGCACAAGCCGGATGCTAAGCGCCTTCCTTTGCCTTTTGGCAGTGCTCGTGCATTGCCAGCACTAGGCGGGAATGGTCACTATCCCACACACACGTTTCGTTGTCCCCGTTGCTAAGCACTCTGGAGCACTGTTTATGACGTAAGCGGAACACCACTTGCCGTTCCATTCTCAGAGCTCCTGAGTTAAGCAATCTGCAACTCTTGGTGCGAATGATAGAGGAAAATATTTCAAATGCGTCTGGCAGATAGAAACTGAACCTGGAGAACACCTTTGTCAGGAGCTTGCACCTGCACCTTAGACACACACAGATTTGCATCACATCTAAATGGCCAAGCTCTTTCTTCGGCAAGTTGAAAGCTGCTGTCAGAAGGCTGTGCTCCTTGTCAGGTGGAAGCAGCAGCACGCACATAGGAGCTTGGCAAGCACTGAAGAGCCACAGAAGAGCGTGGCCTAGGAAAATGAGGCAGGAAAAAGCATATCGCTACATGTGCCCTTGTTGTGGCCTAAGAACAGGTAGCAGCATAAACCAGATGCGGGTGAAGTTCTTGCAGGCGACATGTAACGTCAAATGAGCAAGCGGGCTTACCACAGCTGCGGTCCTCTGGCAGTCTGAAAGCTTTGCGCACAAGCCAGATGCTAAGCGCCTTCCTTTGCCTTTTGGCAGTGCTCGTGCATTGCCAGCACTAGGCGGGAATGGTCACTATCCCGCACACACGATTCGTTGTGCCCGTTACCAAACGTTCAGGAGCACAGTTTATGACGAAAGCGGAACATATCTTGCCGCTCCATTTTCAGAGCTCCAGAGTTAAGCAATCGGCAACTCTTGATGCGAATGCCAGAAGAAAACATTTCCAATGTGTCTGGCAGGGAGAAACTGAACCTGGAGAAAACCTTTGTCAGGAGCTTGCACCTGCACCTTACACACACACAGATTTGCATCACATTTAAATGGCCAAACGCTTTCTTGGGCAAGTTGAAAGCTGCTGTCAGAAGGCTGTGCTCCTTGTCAGATGGAAGCAGCAGCAGGCACAGAGGAGTTTGGCAAGCACTAAAGATCCACAGAAGAGCGTAGTCCTGCAAAACGGGGCAGGATAAAGCATTTGCTACATGTGCTCTTGTTGTCCCCTAACAACAGGTAGCAGCATAAACCAGATGCGGGTGAAGTTCTTGCAGGTGACATCTAACGTCAAATGAGCAAGCCGGTTTCCACAGCTACGGTCCTCTGGCAGTCTGAAATCTTTGCGCACAAGCCGCATGCTAAGCGCTTTCCTTTGCCTTTTGGCAGTGCTCGTGCATTGCCAGCACTAGGCGTGAATGGTCACTATCCCGCACACACGATTCGTTGTGCCCGTTACCAAGCGCTCTGGAGCATTGTTTATGACAAAAGCGCAACTCGTCTTGCCGCTCCGCTCTCAGAGCTCCTGGGTTAAGCAATGTGCGACTCTTGGTGCGAATGCCAGAGGAAAACATTTCCAATGTGTCTGGAAGGGAGAAACTGAACCTGGAGAACACCTTTGTCAGGAGCTCGCACCTGCACCTTACACACACACAGATTTGCATCACATCTAAATGGCCAAGCTCTTTCTTAGACAAGTTGAAAGCTGCTGTCAGAAGGCTGTGCTCCTTGTCAGATGGAAGCAGCAGCACACACATAGGTGTTTGGCAAGACTAAAGAGCCACAGAAGAGCGTGGTCTAGCAAAATGAAACAGGAAAAAGCATTTGCTACATGTGCCCTTGTTGTCGCCTAACAACAGGTAGCAGCATAAACCAGATGCGGGTGAAGTTCTTGCAGGCGACATGTAACGTCAAATGAGCAAGCGGGCTTACCACAGCTGCGGTCCTCTGGCAGTCTGAAAGCTTTGCGCACAAGCCAGATGCTAAGCGCCTTCCTTTGCCTTTTGGCAGTGCTCGTGCATTGCCAGAACTAGGCGGGAATGCTCACTATCCCACACACACGTTTCGTTGTCCCCGTTGCTAAGCACTCTGGAGCACTGTTTATGACGTAAGCGGAACACCTCTGGCCGTTCCATTCTCAGAGCTCCTGAGTTAAGCAATCTGCAACTCTTGGTGCGAATGATAGAGGAAAACATTTCCAATGCGTCTGGCAGATAGAAACTGAACCTGGAGAACACCTTTGTCAGGAGCTTGCACGTGCACCTTACACACACACAGATTTGCATCACATCTAAATGGCCAAGCTCTTTCTTAGACAAGTTGAAAGCTGCTGTCAGAAGGCTGTGCTCCTTGTCAGATGGAAGCAGCAGCACACACATAGGAGTTTGGCAAGACTAAAGAGCCACAGAAGAGCGTGGTCTAGCAAAATGAAACAGGAAAAAGCATTTGCTACACGTGTCCTTGTTGTGGCCTAAGAACAGGTAGCAGCATAAACCAGATGCGGGTGAAGTTCTTGCAGGCGACATCTAACGTCAAATGAGCAAGCGGGCTTACCACAGCTGCGGTCCTCTGGCAGTCTGAAAGCTTTGCGCACAAGCCGGATGCTAAGCGCCTTCCTTTGCCTTTTGGCAGTGCTCGCGCATTGCCAGCACTAGGCGGGAATGGTCACTATCCCACAAACACGTTTCGTTGTGCCCGTTGCTAAGCGCTCTGGAGCACTGTTTATGACGTAAGCGGAACACCTCTTGCCGTTCCATTCTCAGAGCTCCTGAGTTAAGCAATCTGCAACTCTTGGTGCGAATGATAGAGGAAAACATTTCAAATGCGTCTGGCAAGGAGAAACTGAACCTGGAGAACACCTTTGTCAGGAGCTTGCACCTGCACCTTAGACACACACAGATTTGCATCACATCTAAATGGCCAAGCTCTTTCTTCGGCAAGTTGAAAGCTGCTGTCAGAAGGCTGTGCTCCTTGTCAGGTGGAAGCAGCAGCACGCACATAGGAGCTTGGCAAGCACTGAAGAGCCACAGAAGAGCGTGGCCTAGGAAAATGAGGCAGGAAAAAGCATATCGCTACATGTGCCCTTGTTGTGGCCTAAGAACAGGTAGCAGCATAAACCAGATGCGGGTGAAGTTCTTGCAGGCGACATGTAACGTCAAATGAGCAAGCGGGCTTACCACAGCTGCGGTCCTCTGGCAGTCTGAAAGCTTTGCGCACAAGCCGGATGCTAAGCGCCTTCCTTTGCCTTTTGGCAGTGCTCGTGCTTTGCCAGCACTAGGCGTGAATGGTCACTGTCCCACAGACACGTTTCGTTGTGCCTGTTGCTAAGCGCTCTGGAGCACTGTTTATGACGAAAGCGGAACACCTCTTGCCGTTCCATTATCAGAGCTCCTGAGTTAAGCAATCTGCGACTCTTCGTGCAAATGCCAGAAAAAAACATTTCCAATGTGTCTGGCAGGGAGAAACTGAACCTGGAGAACACCTTTGTCAGGAGCTTGCACCTGCACCATACACACATTTGCAGCACATCTAAATGGCCAAGGTCTTTCTTAGGCAAGTTGAAAGCTGCTGTCAGAAGGTTGTGCTCCTTGTCAGATGGAAGCAGCAGCAGGCACAGAGGAGTTTGGCAAGCACTAAAGATCCACAGAAGAGCGTGGTCTAGCAAAACGGGGCAGGAAAAAGCATTTGCTACAAGTGCCCTTGTTGTCGCCTAACAACAGGTAGCAGCATAAACCAGATGCGGGTGAAGTTCTTGCAGGCGACATCTAACGTCAAATGAGCAAGCGGGCTTACCACAGCTGCGGTTCTCTGGTAGTCTGAAAGCTTTGCGCACAAGCCAGATTCTAAGCGCCTTCCTTTGCCTTTTGGCAGTGCTCGTGCATTGCCAGCACTAGGCGGGAATGCTCACTATCCCACACACACGTTTCGTTGTCCCCGTTGCTAAGCACTCTGGAGCACTGTTTATGACGTAAGCGAAACACCACTTGCCGTTCCATTCTCAGAGCTCCTGAGTTAAGCAATCTGCAACTCTTGGTGCGAATGATAGAGGAAAACATTTCAAATGCGTCTGGCAGATAGAAACTGAACCTGGAGAACACCTTTGTCAGGAGCTTGCACGTGCACCTTAGACACACACAGATTTGCATCACATCTAAATGGCCAAGCTCTTTCTTAGACAAGTTGAAAGCTGCTGTCAGAAGGCTGTGCTCCTTGTCAGATGGAAGCAGCAGCACACACATAGGTGTTTGGCAAGACTAAAGAGCCACAGAAGAGCGTGGTCTAGCAAAATGAAACAGGAAGAAGCATTTGCTACATGTGCCCTTGTTGTCGCCTAAGAACAGGTAGCAGCATAAACCAGATGCGGGTGAAGTTCTTGCAGGCGACATGTAACGTCAAATGAGCAAGCGGGCTTACCACAGCTGCGGTCCTCTGGCAGTCTGAAAGCTTTGCACAGAAGCCGGATGCTAAGCGCCTTCCTTTGCCTTTTGGCAGTGCTCGCGCATTGCCAGCACTAGGCGGGAATGGTCACTATCCCACAGACACGTTTCGTTGTCCCCGTTGCTAAGCACTCTGGAGCACTGTTTATGACGTAAGCGGAACACCTCTTGCCGTTCCATTCTCAGAGCTCCTGAGTTAATCAAACTGAGACTTTTGGTGCGAATGCCAGACGAAAACATTTCCAATGTGTCTGGCAAGGAGAAACTGAACCTGGAGAACACCTTTGTCAGGAGCTTGCACCTGCACCTTAGACACACACAGATTTGCATCACATCTAAATGGCCAAGCTCTTTCTTAGACAAGTTGAAAGCTGCTGTCAGAAGGCTGTGCTCCTTGTCAGGTGGAAGCAGCAGCACGCACATAGGAGATTGGCAAGCACTAAAGAGCCACAGAAGAGCGTGGCCTAGGAAAATGAGGCAGGAAAAAGCATATCGCTACATGTGCCCTTGTTGTCGCCTAACAACAGGTAGCAGCATAAACCAGATGCGGGTGAAGTTCTTGCAGGCGACATCTAACGTCAAATGAGCAAGCGGGCTTACCACAGCTGCGGTCCTCTGGCAGTCTGAAAGCTTTGCGCACAAGCCAGATGCTAAGCGCCTTCCTTTGCCTTTTGGCAGTGCTCGTGCATTGCCAGCACTAGGCGGGAATGCTCACTATCCCACACACACGTTTCATTGTCCCCGTTGCTAAGCACTCTGGAGCACTGTTTATGACGTAAGCGGAACACCACTTGCCGTTCCATTCTCAGAGCTCCTGAGTTAAGCAATCTGCAACTCTTGGTGCGAATGATAGAGGAAAACATTTCCAATGCGTCTGGCAGATAGAAACTGAACCTGGAGAACACCTTTGTCAGGAGCTTGCACCTGCACCTTAGACACACACAGATTTGCATCACATCTAAATGGCCAAGCTCTTTCTTCGGCAAGTTGAAAGCTGCTGTCAGAAGGCTGTGCTCCTTGTCAGATGGAAGCAGCAGCACACACATAGGTGTTTGGCAAGACTAAAGAGCCACAGAAGAGCGTGGTCTAGCAAAATGAAACAGGAAAAAGCATTTGCTACACGTGTCCTTGTTGTCGCCTAACAACAGGTAGCAGCATAAACCAGATGCGGGTGAAGTTCTTGCAGGCGACATCTAACGTCAAATGAGCAAGCGGGCTTACCACAGCTGCGGTCCTCTGCCAGTCTGAAAGCTTTGCGCACAAGCCGGATGCTAAGCGCCTTCCTTTGCCTTTTGGCAGTGCTCGTGCATTGCCAGCACTAGGCGGGAATGGTCACTATCCCACACACACGTTTCCTTGTGCCCGTTGCTAAGCGCTCTGGAGCACTGTTTATGACGTAAGCGGAACACCTCTTGCCGTTCCATTCTCAGAGCTCCTGAGTTAATCAAACTGAGACTTTTGGTGCGAATGCCAGACGAAAACATTTCCAATGTGTCTGGCAAGGAGAAACTGAACCTGGAGAACACCTTTGTCAGGAGCTTGCACCTGCACCTTACACACACACAGATTTGCATCACATCTAAATGGCCAAGCTCTTTCTTAGACAAGTTGAAAGCTGCTGTCAGAAGGCTGTGCTCCTTGTCAGATGGAAGCAGCAGCACACACATAGGTGTTTGGCAAGACTAAAGAGCCACAGAAGAGCGTGGTCTAGCAAAATGAAACAGGAAAAAGCATTTGCTACATGTGCCCTTGTTGTCGCCTAACAACAGGTAGCAGCATAAACCAGATGCGGGTGAAGTTCTTGCAGGCGACATGTAACGTCAAATGAGCAAGCGGGCTTACCACAGCTGCGGTCCTCTGGCAGTCTGAAAGCTTTGCGCACAAGCCGGATGCTAAGCGCCTTCCTTTGCCTTTTGGCAGTGCTCGCGCATTGCCAGCACTAGGCGGGAAAGGTCACTATCCCACACACACGTTTCGTTGTCCCCGTTGCTAAGCACTCTGGAGCACTGTTTATGACGTAAGCGGAACACCACTTGCCGTTCCATTCTCAGAGCTCCTGAGTTAAGCAATCTGCAACTCTTGGTGCGAATGATAGAGGAAAACATTTCAAATGCGTCTGGCAGATAGAAACTGAACCTGGAGAACACCTTTGTCAGGAGCTTGCACCTGCACCTTAGACACACACAGATTTGCATCACATCTAAATGGCCAAGCTCTTTCTTCGGCAAGTTGAAAGCTGCTGTCAGAAGGCTGTGCTCCTTGTCAGGTGGAAGCAGCAGCACGCACATAGGAGATTGGCAAGCACTAAAGAGCCACAGAAGAGCGTGGCCTAGGAAAATGAGGCAGGAAAAAGCATATCGCTACATGTGCCCTTGTTGTCGCCTAACAACAGGTAGCAGCATAAACCAGATGCGGGTGAAGTTCTTGCAGGTGACATCTAACGTCAAATGAGCAAGCGGGCTTACCACAGCTGCGGTCCTCTGCCAGTCTGAAAGCTTTGCACACAAGCCGGATGCTAAGCGCCTTCCTTTGCCTTTTGGCAGTGCACGTGCATTGCCAGCACTAGGCGGGAATGGTCACTATCCCACACACACGTTTCGTTGTCCCCGTTGCTAAGCACTCTGGAGCACTGTTTATGACGTAAGCGGAACACCTCTTGCCGTTCCATTCTCAGAGCTCCTGAGTTAATCAAACTGAGACTTTTGGTGCGAATGCCAGACGAAAACATTTCCAATGTGTCTGGCAAGGAGAAACTGAACCTGGAGAACACCTTTGTCAGGAGCTTGCACCTGCACCTTACACACACACAGATTTGCATCACATCTAAATGGCCAAGCTCTTTCTTAGACAAGTTGAAAGCTGCTGTCAGAAGGCTGTGCTCCTTGTCAGATGGAAGCAGCAGCACACACATAGGTGTTTGGCAAGACTAAAGAGCCACAGAAGAGCGTGGTCTAGCAAAATGAAACAGGAAAAAGCATTTGCTACATGTGCCCTTGTTGTCGCCTAACAACAGGTAGCAGCATAAACCAGATGCGGGTGAAGTTCTTGCAGGCGACATCTAACGTCAAATGAGCAAGCGGGCTTACCACAGCTGCGGTCCTCTGGCAGTCTGAAAGCTTTGCGCACAAGCCAGATGCTAAGCGCCTTCCTTTGCCTTTTGGCAGTGCTCGTGCATTGCCAGCACTAGGCGGGAATGCTCACTATCCCACACACACGTTTCGTTGTCCCCGTTGCTAAGCACTCTGGAGCACTGTTTATGACGTAAGCGGAACACCACTTGCCGTTCCATTCTCAGAGCTCCTGAGTTAAGCAATCTGCAACTCTTGGTGCGAATGATAGAGGAAAACATTTCCAATGCGTCTGGCAGATAGAAACTGAACCTGGAGAACACCTTTGTCAGGAGCTTGCACGTGCACCTTACACACACACAGATTTGCATCACATCTAAATGGCCAAGCTCTTTCTTAGACAAGTTGAAAGCTGCTGTCAGAAGGCTGTGCTCCTTGTCAGATGGAAGCAGCAGCACACACATAGGAGTTTGGCAAGACTAAAGAGCCACAGAAGAGCGTGGTCTAGCAAAATGAGGCAGGAAAAAGCATTTGCTACACGTGTCCTTGTTCTGGCCTAAGAACAGGTAGCAGCATAAACCAGATGCGGGTGAAGTTCTTGCAGGCGACATCTAACGTCAAATGAGCAAGCGGGCTTACCACAGCTGCGGTCCTCTGGCAGTCTGAAAGCTTTGCACAGAAGCCGGATGCTAAGCGCCTTCCTTTGCCTTTTGGCAGTGCTCGCGCATTGCCAGCACTAGGCGGGAATGGTCACTATCCCACAGACACGTTTCGTTGTGCCCGTTGCTAAGCGCTCTGGAGCACTGTTTATGACGTAAGCGGAACACCTCTTGCCGTTCCATTCTCAGAGCTCCTGAGTTAATCAAACTGAGACTTTTGGTGCGAATGCCAGACGAAAACATTTCCAATGTGTCTGGCAAGGAGAAACTGAACCTGGAGAACACCTTTGTCAGGAGCTTGCACCTGCACCTTACACACACACAGATTTGCATCACATCTAAATGGCCAAGCTCTTTCTTCGACAAGTTGAAAGCTGCTGTCAGAAGGCTGTGCTCCTTGTCAGATGGAAGCAGCAGCACACACATAGGTGTTTGGCAAGACTAAAGAGCCACAGAAGAGCGTGGTCTAGCAAAATGAAACAGGAAAAAGCATTTGCTACATGTGTCCTTGTTGTGGCCTAAAAACAGGTAGCAGCATAAACCAGATGCGGGTGAAGTTCTTGCAGGCGACATCTAACGTCAAATGAGCAAGCGGGCTTACCACAGCTGCGGTCCTCTGGCAGTCTGAAAGCTTTGCGCACAAGCCGGAAGCTAAGCGCCTTCCTTTGCCTTTTGGCAGTGCTCGTGCATTGCCAGCACTAGGCGGGAATGGTCACTATCCCACACACACGTTTCGTTGTCCCCGTTGCTAAGCACTCTGGAGCACTGTTTATGACGTAAGCGGAACACCACTTGCCGTTCCATTCTCAGAGCTCCTGAGTTAAGCAATCTGCAACTCTTGGTGCGAATGATAGAGGAAAACATTTCCAATGCGTCTGGCAGATAGAAACTGAACCTGGAGAACACCTTTGTCAGGAGCTTGCACCTGCACCTTAGACACACACAGATTTGCATCACATCTAAATGGCCAAGCTCTTTCTTCGGCAAGTTGAAAGCTGCTGTCAGAAGGCTGTGCTCCTTGTCAGATGGAAGCAGCAGCACACACATAGGTGTTTGGCAAGACTAAAGTGCCACAGAAGAGCGTGGTCTAGCAAAATGAAACAGGAAAAAGCATTTGCTACACGTTTCCTTGTTGTAGCCTAAGAACAGGTAGCAGCATAAACCAGATGCGGGTGAAGTTCTTGCAGGCGACATCTAACGTCAAATGAGCAAGCGGGCTTACCACAGCTGCGGTCCTCTGGCAGTCTGAAAGCTTTGCACACAAGCCGGATGCTAAGCGCCTTCCTTTGCCTTTTGGCAGTGCTCGCGCATTGCCAGCACTAGGCGGGAATGGTCACTATCCCACAGACACGTTTCGTTGTGCCCGTTGCTAAGCGCTCTGGAGCACTGTTTATGACGTAAGCGGAACACCTCTTGCCGTTCCATTCTCAGAGCTCCTGAGTTAATCAAACTGAGACTTTTGGTGCGAATGCCAGACGAAAACATTTCCAATGTGTCTGGCAAGGAGAAACTGAACCTGGAGAACACCTTTGTCAGGAGCTTGCACCTGCACCTTACACACACACAGATTTGCATCACATCTAAATGGCCAAGCTCTTTCTTAGACAAGTTGAAAGCTGCTGTCAGAAGGCTGTGCTCCTTGTCAGATGGAAGCAGCAGCACACACATAGGTGTTTGGCAAGACTAAAGAGCCACAGAAGAGCGTGGTCTAGCAAAATGAAACAGGAAAAAGCATTTGCTACACGTGTCCTTGTTGTGGCCTAAGAACAGGTAGCAGCATAAACCAGATGCGGGTGAAGTTCTTGCAGGCGACATCTAACGTCAAATGAGCAAGCGGGCTTACCACAGCTGCGGTCCTCTGGCAGTCTGAAAGCTTTGCGCACAAGCCGGATGCTAAGCGCCTTCCTTTGCCTTTTGGCAGTGCTCGCGCATTGCCAGCACTAGGCGGGAAAGGTCACTATCCCACACACACGTTTCGTTGTCCCCGTTGCTAAGCACTCTGGAGCACTGTTTATGACGTAAGCGGAACACCACTTGCCGTTCCATTCTCAGAGCTCCTGAGTTAAGCAATCTGCAACTCTTGGTGCGAATGATAGAGGAAAACATTTCAAATGCGTCTGGCAGATAGAAACTGAACCTGGAGAACACCTTTGTCAGGAGCTTGCACCTGCACCTTACACACACACAGATTTGCATCTCATCTAAATGGCCAAGCTCTTTCTTAGACAAGTTGAAAGCTGCTGTCAGAAGGCTGTGCTCCTTGTCAGATGGAAGCAGCAGCACACACATAGGAGTTTGGCAAGACTAAAGAGCCACAGAAGAGCGTGGTCTAGCAAAATGAAACAGGAAAAAGCATTTGCTACATGTGCCCTTGATGTCGCCTAAGAACAGGTAGCAGCATAAACCAGATGCAGGTGAAGTTCTTGCAGGCGACATAAACGTCAAATGAGCAAGCGGGATTACCACAGCTGCGGTCCTCTGGCAGTCTGAAAGCTTTGCGCACAAGCCAGATGCAAAGCGCCTTCCTTTGCCTTTTGGCAGTGCTCGTGCATTGCCAGCACTAGGCGGGAATGGTCACTATCCCACACACACGTTTCGTTGTCCCCGTTGCTAAGCACTCTGGAGCACTGTTTATGACGTAAGCGGAACACCTCTTGCCGTTCCATTCTCAGAGCTCCTGAGTTAATCAATCTGCAACTCTTGGTGCGAATGATAGAGGAAAACATTTCAAATGCGTCTGGCAGATAGAAACTGAACCTGGAGAACACCTTTGTCAGGAGCTTGCACCTGCACCTTAGACACACACAGATTTGCATCACATCTAAATGGCCAAGCTCTTTCTTAGACAAGTTGAAAGCTGCTGTCAGAAGGCTGTGCTCCTTCTCAGGTGGAAGCAGCAGCACGCACATAGGAGATTGGCAAGCACTAAAGAGCCACAGAAGAGAGTGGCCTAGGAAAATGAGGCAGGAGAAAGCATATCGCTACATGTGCCCTTGTTGTCGCCTAACAACAGGTAGCAGCATAAACCAGATGCAGGTGAAGTTCTTGCAGGCGACATCTAACGTCAAATGAGCAAGCGGGATTACCACAGCTGCGGTCCTCTGCCAGTCTGAAAGCTTTGCGCACAAGCCAGATGCAAAGCGCCTTCCTTTGCCTTTTGGCAGTGCTCGTGCATTGCCAGCACTAGGCGGGAATGCTCACTATCCCACACACACGTTTCGTTGTCCCCGTTGCTAAGCACTCTGGAGCACTGTTTATGACGTAAGCGGAACACCACTTGCCGTTCCATTCTCAGAGCTCCTGAGTTAAGCAATCTGCAACTCTTGGTGCGAATGATAGAGGAAAACATTTCCAATGCGTCTGGCAGATAGAAACTGAACCTGGAGAACACCTTTGTCAGGAGCTTGCACCTGCACCTTAGACACACACAGATTTGCATCACATCTAAATGGCCAAGCTCTTTCTTAGACAAGTTGAAAGCTGCTGTCAGAAGGCTGTGCTCCTTGTCAGATGGAAGCAGCAGCACACACATAGGTGTTTGGCAAGACTAAAGAGCCACAGAAGAGCGTGGTCTAGCAAAATGAAACAGGAAAAAGCATTTGCTACATGTGCCCTTGTTGTCGCCTAACAACAGGTAGCAGCATAAACCAGATGCGGGTGAAGTTCTTGCAGGCGACATCTAACGTCAAATGAGCAAGCGGGCTTACCACAGCTGCGGTTCTCTGGCAGTCTGAAAGCTTTGCGCACAAGCCAGATGCTAAGCGCCTTCCTTTGCCTTTTGGCAGTGCTCGTGCATTGCCAGCACTAGGCGGGAATGCTCACTATCCCACACACACGTTTCGTTGTCCCCGTTGCTAAGCACTCTGGAGCACTGTTTATGACGTAAGCGGAACACCACTTGCCGTTCCATTCTCAGAGCTCCTGAGTTAAGCAATCTGCAACTCTTGGTGCGAATGATAGAGGAAAACATTTCCAATGCGTCTGGCAGATAGAAACTGAACCTGGAGAACACCTTTGTCAGGAGCTTGCACGTGCACCTTACACACACACAGATTTGCATCACATCTAAATGGCCAAGCTCTTTCTTAGACAAGTTGAAAGCTGCTGTCAGAAGGCTGTGCTCCTTGTCAGATGGAAGCAGCAGCACACACATAGGTGTTTGGCAAGACTAAAGAGCCACAGCAGAGCGTGGTCTAGCAAAATGAGGCAGGAAAAAGCATTTGCTACACGTGTCCTTGTTGTGGCCTAAGAACAGGTAGCAGCATAAACCAGATGCGGGTGAAGTTCTTGCAGGCGACATCTAACGTCAAATGAGCAAGCGGGCTTACCACAGCTGCGGTCCTCTGGCAGTCTGAAAGCTTTGCACAGAAGCCGGATGCTAAGCGCCTTCCTTTGCCTTTTGGCAGTGCTCGCGCATTGCCAGCACTAGGCGGGAATGGTCACTATCCCGCAGACACGTTTCGTTGTGCCCGTTGCTAAGCGCTCTGGAGCACTGTTTATGACGTAAGCGGAACACCTCTTGCCGTTCCATTCTCAGAGCTCCTGAGTTAATCAAACTGAGACTTTTGGTGCGAATGCCAGACGAAAACATTTCCAATGTGTCTGGCAAGGAGAAACTGAACCTGGAGAACACCTTTGTCAGGAGCTTGCACCTGCACCTTACACACACACAGATTTGCATCACATCTAAATGGCCAAGCTCTTTCTTAGACAAGTTGAAAGCTGCTGTCAGAAGGCTGTGCTCCTTGTCAGATGGAAGCAGCAGCACACACATAGGTGTTTGGCAAGACTAAAGAGCCACAGAAGAGCGTGGTCTAGCAAAATGAAACAGGAAAAAGCATTTGCTACATGTGTCCTTGTTGTGGCCTAAAAACAGGTAGCAGCATAAACCAGATGCGGGTGAAGTTCTTGCAGGCGACATGTAACGTCAAATGAGCAAGCGGGCTTACCACAGCTGCGGTCCTCTGGCAGTCTGAAAGCTTTGCGCACAAGCCGGATGCTAAGCGCCTTCCTTTGCCTTTTGGCAGTGCTCGTGCATTGCCAGCACTAGGCGGGAATGGTCACTATCCCACACACACGTTTCGTTGTCCCCGTTGCTAAGCACTCTGGAGCACTGTTTATGACGTAAGCGGAACACCACTTGCCGTTCCATTCTCAGAGCTCCTGAGTTAAGCAATCTGCAACTCTTGGTGCGAATGATAGAGGAAAACATTTCAAATGCGTCTGGCAGATAGAAACTGAACCTGGAGAACACCTTTGTCAGGAGCTTGCACCTGCACCTTAGACACACACAGATTTGCATCACATCTAAATGGCCAAGCTCTTTCTTCGGCAAGTTGAAAGCTGCTGTCAGAAGGCTGTGCTCCTTGTCAGATGGAAGCAGCAGCACACACATAGGTGTTTGGCAAGACTAAAGAGCCACAGAAGAGCGTGGTCTAGCAAAATGAAACAGGAAAAAGCATTTGCTACACGTGCCCTTGTTGTCGCCTAAGAACAGGTAGCAGCATAAACCAGATGCAGGTGAAGTTCTTGCAGGCGACATCTAACGTCAAATGAGCAAGCGGGCTTACCACAGCTGCGGTCCTCTGGCAGTCTGAAAGCTTTGCACAGAAGCCGGATGCTAAGCGCCTTCCTTTGCCTTTTGGCAGTGCTCGCGCATTGCCAGCACTAGGCGGGAATGGTCACTATCCCACAGACACGTTTCGTTGTGCCCGTTGCTAAGCGCTCTGGAGCACTGTTTATGACGTAAGCGGAACACCTCTTGCCGTTCCATTCTCAGAGCTCCTGAGTTAATCAAACTGAGACTTTTGGTGCGAATGCCAGACGAAAACATTTCCAATGTGTCTGGCAAGGAGAAACTGAACCTGGAGAACACCTTTGTCAGGAGCTTGCACCTGCACCTTACACACACACAGATTTGCATCACATCTAAATGGCCAAGCTCTTTCTTAGACAAGTTGAAAGCTGCTGTCAGAAGGCTGTGCTCCTTGTCAGATGGAAGCAGCAGCACACACATAGGTGTTTGGCAAGACTAAAGAGCCACAGAAGAGCGTGGTCTAGCAAAATGAAACAGGAAAAAGCATTTGCTACATGTGCCCTTGTTGTCGCCTAACAACAGGTAGCAGCATAAACCAGATGCGGGTGAAGTTCTTGCAGGCGACATGTAACGTCAAATGAGCAAGCGGGCTTACCACAGCTGCGGTCCTCTGGCAGTCTGAAAGCTTTGCGCACAAGCCAGATGCTAAGCGCCTTCCTTTGCCTTTTGGCAGTGCTCGTGCATTGCCAGCACTAGGCGGGAATGGTCACTATCCCACACACACGTTTCGTTGTCCCCGTTGCTAAGCACTCTGGAGCACTGTTTATGACGTAAGCGGAACACCTCTTGCCGTTCCATTCTCAGAGCTCCTGAGTTAATCAATCTGCAACTCTTGGTGCGAATGATAGAGGAAAACATTTCAAATGCGTCTGGCAGATAGAAACTGAACCTGGAGAACACCTTTGTCAGGAGCTTGCACCTGCACCTTAGACACACACAGATTTGCATCACATCTAAATGGCCAAGCTCTTTCTTAGACAAGTTGAAAGCTGCTGTCAGAAGGCTGTGCTCCTTCTCAGGTGGAAGCAGCAGCACGCACATAGGAGATTGGCAAGCACTAAAGAGCCACAGAAGAGAGTGGCCTAGGAAAATGAGGCAGGAGAAAGCATATCGCTACATGTGCCCTTGTTGTCGCCTAACAACAGGTAGCAGCATAAACCAGATGGGGGTGAAGTTCTTGCAGGCGACATCTAACGTCAAATGAGCAAGCGGGATTACCACAGCTGCGGTCCTCTGCCAGTCTGAAAGCTTTGCGCACAAGCCAGATGCAAAGCGCCTTCCTTTGCCTTTTGGCAGTGCTCGTGCATTGCCAGCACTAGGCGGGAATGGTCACTATCCCACACACACGTTTCGTTGTGCCCGTTGCTAAGCGCTCTGGAGCACTGTTTATGACGTAAGCGGAACACCTCTTGCCGTTCCATTCTCAGAGCTCCTGAGTTAATCAAACTGAGACTTTTGGTGCGAATGCCAGACGAAAACATTTCCAATGTGTCTGGCAAGGAGAAACTGAACCTGGAGAACACCTTTGTCAGGAGCTTGCACCTGCACCTTACACACACACAGATTTGCATCACATCTAAATGGCCAAGCTCTTTCTTAGACAAGTTGAAAGCTGCTGTCAGAAGGCTGTGCTCCTTGTCAGATGGAAGCAGCAGCACACACATAGGTGTTTGGCAAGACTAAAGAGCCACAGAAGAGCGTGGTCTAGCAAAATGAAACAGGAAAAAGCATTTGCTACATGTGCCCTTGATGTCGCCTAAGAACAGGTAGCAGCATAAACCAGATGCGGGTGAAGTTCTTGCAGGCGACATCTAACGTCAAATGAGCAAGCGGGCTTACCACAGCTGCGGTCCTCTGGCAGTCTGAAAGCTTTGCGCACAAGCTGGATGCTAAGCGCCTTCCTTTGCCTTTTGGCAGTGCTCGTGCATTGCCAGCACTAGGCGGGAATGGTCACTATCCCACACACACGTTTCGTTGTCCCCGTTGCTAAGCGCTCTGGAGCACTGTTTATGACGTAAGCGGAACACCACTTGCCGTTCCATTCTCAGAGCTCCTGAGTTAAGCAATCTGCAACTCTTGGTGCGAATGATAGAGGAAAACATTTCAAATGCGTCTGGCAAGGAGAAACTGAACCTGGAGAACACCTTTGTCAGGAGCTTGCACCTGCACCTTACACACACACAGATTTGCATCACATCTAAATGGCCAAGCTCTTTCTTCGGCAAGTTGAAAGCTGCTGTCAGAAGGCTGTGCTCCTTGTCAGGTGGAAGCAGCAGCACGCACATAGGAGCTTGGCAAGCACTGAAGAGCCACAGAAGAGCGTGGCCTAGGAAAATGAGGCAGGAAAAAGCATATCGCTACATGTGCCCTTGTTGTGGCCTAAGAACAGGTAGCAGCATAAACCAGATGCGGGTGAAGTTCTTGCAGGCGACATGTAACGTCAAATGAGCAAGCGGGCTTACCACAGCTGCGGTCCTCTGGCAGTCTGAAAGCTTTGCGCACAAGCCGGATGCTAAGCGCCTTCCTTTGCCTTTTGGCAGTGCTCGTGCTTTGCCAGCACTAGGCGTGAATGGTCACTGTCCCACAGACACGTTTCGTTGTGCCTGTTGCTAAGCGCTCTGGAGCACTGTTTATGACGAAAGCGGAACACCTCTTGCCGTTCCATTATCAGAGCTCCTGAGTTAAGCAATCTGCGACTCTTCGTGCAAATGCCAGAAAAAAACATTTCCAATGTGTCTGGCAGGGAGAAACTGAACCTGGAGAACACCTTTGTCAGGAGCTTGCACCTGCACCATACACACATTTGCATCACATCTAAATGGCCAAGCTCTTTCTTAGGCAAGTTGAAAGCTGCTGTCAGAAGGTTGTGCTCCTTGTCAGATGGAAGCAGCAGCAGGCACAGAGGAGTTTGGCAAGCACTAAAGATCCACAGAAGAGCGTGGTCTAGCAAAACGGGGCAGGAAAAAGCATTTGCTACAAGTGCCCTTGTTGTCGCCTAACAACAGGTAGCAGCATAAACCAGATGCGGGTGAAGTTCTTGCAGGCGACATCTAACGTCAAATGAGCAAGCGGGCTTACCACAGCTGCGGTTCTCTGGTAGTCTGAAAGCTTTGCGCACAAGCCGGATGCTAAGCGCCTTCCTTTGCCTTTTGGCAGTGCTCGTGCTTTGCCAGCACTAGGCGTGAATGGTCACTGTCCCACAGACACGTTTCGTTGTGCCTGTTGCTAAGCGCTCTGGAGCACTGTTTATGACGAAAGCGGAACACCTCTTGCCGTTCCATTATCAGAGCTCCTGAGTTAAGCAATCTGCGACTCTTCGTGCAAATGCCAGAAAAAAACATTTCCAATGTGTCTGGCAGGGAGAAACTGAACCTGGAGAACACCTTTGTCAGGAGCTTGCACCTGCACCATACACACATTTGCATCACATCTAAATGGCCAAGCTCTTTCTTAGGCAAGTTGAAAGCTGCTGTCAGAAGGTTGTGCTCCTTGTCAGATGGAAGCAGCAGCAGGCACAGAGGAGTTTGGCAAGCACTAAAGATCCACAGAAGAGCGTGGTCTAGCAAAATGAAACAGGAAAAAGCATTTGCTACATGTGCCCTTGTTGTTGCCTAACAACAGGTAGCAGCATAAACCAGATGCGGGTGAAGTTCTTGCAGGCGACATGTAACGTCAAATGAGCAAGCGGGCTTACCACAGCTGCGGTCCTCTGCCAGTCTGAAAGCTTTGCGCACAAGCCAGATTCTAAGCGCCTTCCTTTGCCTTTTGGCAGTGCTCGTGCATTGCCAGCACTAGGCGGGAATGCTCACTATCCCACACACACGTTTCGTTGTCCCCGTTGCTAAGCACTCTGGAGCACTGTTTATGACGTAAGCGAAACACCACTTGCCGTTCCATTCTCAGAGCTCCTGAGTTAAGCAATCTGCAACTCTTGGTGCGAATGATAGAGGAAAACATTTCAAATGCGTCTGGCAGATAGAAACTGAACCTGGAGAACACCTTTGTCAGGAGCTTGCACGTGCACCTTAGACACACACAGATTTGCATCACATCTAAATGGCCAAGCTCTTTCTTAGACAAGTTGAAAGCTGCTGTCAGAAGGCTGTGCTCCTTGTCAGATGGAAGCAGCAGCACACACATAGGTGTTTGGCAAGACTAAAGAGCCACAGAAGAGCGTGGTCTAGCAAAATGAAACAGGAAGAAGCATTTGCTACATGTGCCCTTGTTGTCGCCTAAGAACAGGTAGCAGCATAAACCAGATGCGGGTGAAGTTCTTGCAGGCGACATGTAACGTCAAATGAGCAAGCGGGCTTACCACAGCTGCGGTCCTCTGGCAGTCTGAAAGCTTTGCACAGAAGCCGGATGCTAAGCGCCTTCCTTTGCCTTTTGGCAGTGCTCGCGCATTGCCAGCACTAGGCGGGAATGGTCACTATCCCACAGACACGTTTCGTTGTCCCCGTTGCTAAGCACTCTGGAGCACTGTTTATGACGTAAGCGGAACACCTCTTGCCGTTCCATTCTCAGAGCTCCTGAGTTAATCAAACTGAGACTTTTGGTGCGAATGCCAGACGAAAACATTTCCAATGTGTCTGGCAAGGAGAAACTGAACCTGGAGAACACCTTTGTCAGGAGCTTGCACCTGCACCTTAGACACACACAGATTTGCATCACATCTAAATGGCCAAGCTCTTTCTTAGACAAGTTGAAAGCTGCTGTCAGAAGGCTGTGCTCCTTGTCAGGTGGAAGCAGCAGCACGCACATAGGAGATTGGCAAGCACTAAAGAGCCACAGAAGAGCGTGGCCTAGGAAAATGAGGCAGGAAAAAGCATATCGCTACATGTGCCCTTGTTGTCGCCTAACAACAGGTAGCAGCATAAACCAGATGCGGGTGAAGTTCTTGCAGGCGACATGTAACGTCAAATGAGCAAGCGGGCTTACCACAGCTGCGGTCCTCTGCCCGTCTGAAAGCTTTGCACACAAGCCGGATGCTAAGCGCCTTCCTTTGCCTTTTGGCAGTGCTCGCGCATTGCCAGCACTAGGCGGGAATGGTCACTATCCCACAGACACGTTTCGTTGTGCCCGTTGCTAAGCGCTCTGGAGCACTGTTTATGACGTAAGCGGAACACCTCTTGCCGTTCCATTCTCAGAGCTCCTGAGTTAATCAAACTGAGACTTTTGGTGCGAATGCCAGACGAAAACATTTCCAATGTGTCTGGCAAGGAGAAACTGAACCTGGAGAACACCTTTGTCAGGAGCTTGCACCTGCACCTTAGACACACACAGATTTGCATCACATCTAAATGGCCAAGCTCTTTCTTCGGCAAGTTGAAAGCTGCTGTCAGAAGGCTGTGCTCCTTGTCAGATGGAAGCAGCAGCGCACACATAGGTGTTTGGCAAGACTAAAGAGCCACAGAAGAGCGTGGTCTAGCAAAATGAAACAGGAAAAAGCATTTGCTACACGTGTCCTTGTTGTCGCCTAACAACAGGTAGCAGCATAAACCAGATGCGGGTGAAGTTCTTGCAGGCGACATCTAACGTCAAATGAGCAAGCGGGCTTACCACAGCTGCGGTCCTCTGCCAGTCTGAAAGCTTTGCGCACAAGCCGGATGCTAAGCGCCTTCCTTTGCCTTTTGGCAGTGCTCGTGCATTGCCAGCACTAGGCGGGAATGGTCACTATCCCACAGACACGTTTCGTTGTGCCCGTTGCTAAGCGCTCTGGAGCACTGTTTATGACGTAAGCGGAACACCACTTGCCGTTCCATTCTCAGAGCTCCTGAGTTAATCAAACTGAGACTTTTGGTGCGAATGCCAGACGAAAACATTTCCAATGTGTCTGGCAAGGAGAAACTGAACCTGGAGAACACCTTTGTCAGGAGCTTGCACCTGCACCTTACACACACACAGATTTGCATCACATCTAAATGGCCAAGCTCTTTCTTAGACAAGTTGAAAGCTGCTGTCAGAAGGCTGTGCTCCTTGTCAGATGGAAGCAGCAGCACACACATAGGTGTTTGGCAAGACTAAAGAGCCACAGAAGAGCGTGGTCTAGCAAAATGAAACAGGAAAAAGCATTTGCTACATGTGCCCTTGTTGTCGCCTAACAACAGGTAGCAGCATAAACCAGATGCGGGTGAAGTTCTTGCAGGCGACATGTAACGTCAAATGAGCAAGCGGGCTTACCACAGCTGCGGTCCTCTGGCAGTCTGAAAGCTTTGCGCACAAGCCGGATGCTAAGCGCCTTCCTTTGCCTTTTGGCAGTGCTCGCGCATTGCCAGCACTAGGCGGGAAAGGTCACTATCCCACACACACGTTTCGTTGTCCCCGTTGCTAAGCACTCTGGAGCACTGTTTATGACGTAAGCGGAACACCACTTGCCGTTCCATTCTCAGAGCTCCTGAGTTAAGCAATCTGCAACTCTTGGTGCGAATGATAGAGGAAAACATTTCAAATGCGTCTGGCAGATAGAAACTGAACCTGGAGAACACCTTTGTCAGGAGCTTGCACCTGCACCTTAGACACACACAGATTTGCATCACATCTAAATGGCCAAGCTCTTTCTTCGGCAAGTTGAAAGCTGCTGTCAGAAGGCTGTGCTCCTTGTCAGGTGGAAGCAGCAGCACGCACATAGGAGATTGGCAAGCACTAAAGAGCCACAGAAGAGCGTGGCCTAGGAAAATGAGGCAGGAAAAAGCATATCGCTACATGTGCCCTTGTTGTCGCCTAACAACAGGTAGCAGCATAAACCAGATGCGGGTGAAGTTCTTGCAGGTGACATCTAACGTCAAATGAGCAAGCGGGCTTACCACAGCTGCGGTCCTCTGCCAGTCTGAAAGCTTTGCACACAAGCCGGATGCTAAGCGCCTTCCTTTGCCTTTTGGCAGTGCTCGTGCATTGCCAGCACTAGGCGGGAATGGTCACTATCCCACACACACGTTTCGTTGTCCCCGTTGCTAAGCACTCTGGAGCACTGTTTATGACGTAAGCGGAACACCTCTTGCCGTTCCATTCTCAGAGCTCCTGAGTTAATCAAACTGAGACTTTTGGTGCGAATGCCAGACGAAAACATTTCCAATGTGTCTGGCAAGGAGAAACTGAACCTGGAGAACACCTTTGTCAGGAGCTTGCACCTGCACCTTACACACACACAGATTTGCATCACATCTAAATGGCCAAGCTCTTTCTTAGACAAGTTGAAAGCTGCTGTCAGAAGGCTGTGCTCCTTGTCAGATGGAAGCAGCAGCACACACATAGGTGTTTGGCAAGACTAAAGAGCCACAGAAGAGCGTGGTCTAGCAAAATGAAACAGGAAAAAGCATTTGCTACATGTGCCCTTGTTGTCGCCTAACAACAGGTAGCAGCATAAACCAGATGCGGGTGAAGTTCTTGCAGGCGACATCTAACGTCAAATGAGCAAGCGGGCTTACCACAGCTGCGGTCCTCTGGCAGTCTGAAAGCTTTGCACAGAAGCCAGATGCTAAGCGCCTTCCTTTGCCTTTTGGCAGTGCTCGTGCATTGCCAGCACTAGGCGGGAATGCTCACTATCCCACACACACGTTTCGTTGTCCCCGTTGCTAAGCACTCTGGAGCACTGTTTATGACGTAAGCGGAACACCACTTGCCGTTCCATTCTCAGAGCTCCTGAGTTAAGCAATCTGCAACTCTTGGTGCGAATGATAGAGGAAAACATTTCCAATGCGTCTGGCAGATAGAAACTGAACCTGGAGAACACCTTTGTCAGGAGCTTGCACGTGCACCTTACACACACACAGATTTGCATCACATCTAAATGGCCAAGCTCTTTCTTAGACAAGTTGAAAGCTGCTGTCAGAAGGCTGTGCTCCTTGTCAGATGGAAGCAGCAGCACACACATAGGAGTTTGGCAAGACTAAAGAGCCACAGAAGAGCGTGGTCTAGCAAAATGAGGCAGGAAAAAGCATTTGCTACACGTGTCCTTGTTCTGGCCTAAGAACAGGTAGCAGCATAAACCAGATGCGGGTGAAGTTCTTGCAGGCGACATCTAACGTCAAATGAGCAAGCGGGCTTACCACAGCTGCGGTCCTCTGGCAGTCTGAAAGCTTTGCACAGAAGCCGGATGCTAAGCGCCTTCCTTTGCCTTTTGGCAGTGCTCGCGCATTGCCAGCACTAGGCGGGAATGGTCACTATCCCACAGACACGTTTCGTTGTGCCCGTTGCTAAGCGCTCTGGAGCACTGTTTATGACGTAAGCGGAACACCTCTTGCCGTTCCATTCTCAGAGCTCCTGAGTTAATCAAACTGAGACTTTTGGTGCGAATGCCAGACGAAAACATTTCCAATGTGTCTGGCAAGGAGAAACTGAACCTGGAGAACACCTTTGTCAGGAGCTTGCACCTGCACCTTACACACACACAGATTTGCATCACATCTAAATGGCCAAGCTCTTTCTTCGACAAGTTGAAAGCTGCTGTCAGAAGGCTGTGCTCCTTGTCAGATGGAAGCAGCAGCACACACATAGGTGTTTGGCAAGACTAAAGAGCCACAGAAGAGCGTGGTCTAGCAAAATGAAACAGGAAAAAGCATTTGCTACATGTGTCCTTGTTGTGGCCTAAAAACAGGTAGCAGCATAAACCAGATGCGGGTGAAGTTCTTGCAGGCGACATCTAACGTCAAATGAGCAAGCGGGCTTACCACAGCTGCGGTCCTCTGGCAGTCTGAAAGCTTTGCGCACAAGCCGGATGCTAAGCGCCTTCCTTTGCCTTTTGGCAGTGCTCGTGCATTGCCAGCACTAGGCGGGAATGGTCACTATCCCACACACACGTTTCGTTGTCCCCGTTGCTAAGCACTCTGGAGCACTGTTTATGACGTAAGCGGAACACCACTTGCCGTTCCATTCTCAGAGCTCCTGAGTTAAGCAATCTGCAACTCTTGGTGCGAATGATAGAGGAAAACATTTCCAATGCGTCTGGCAGATAGAAACTGAACCTGGAGAACACCTTTGTCAGGAGCTTGCACCTGCACCTTAGACACACACAGATTTGCATCACATCTAAATGGCCAAGCTCTTTCTTCGGCAAGTTGAAAGCTGCTGTCAGAAGGCTGTGCTCCTTGTCAGATGGAAGCAGCAGCACACACATAGGTGTTTGGCAAGACTAAAGTGCCACAGAAGAGCGTGGTCTAGCAAAATGAAACAGGAAAAAGCATTTGCTACACGTGTCCTTGTTGTCGCCTAACAACAGGTAGCAGCATAAACCAGATGCAGGTGAAGTTCTTGCAGGCGACATCTAACGTCAAATGAGCAAGCGGGCTTACCACAGCTGCGGTCCTCTGGCAGTCTGAAAGCTTTGCACAGAAGCCGGAAGCTAAGCGCCTTCCTTTGCCTTTTGGCAGTGCTCGCGCATTGCCAGCACTAGGCGGGAATGGTCACTATCCCACAGACACGTTTCGTTGTGCCCGTTGCTAAGCGCTCTGGAGCACTGTTTATGACGTAAGCGGAACACCTCTTGCCGTTCCATTCTCAGAGCTCCTGAGTTAATCAAACTGAGACTTTTGGTGCGAATGCCAGACGAAAACATTTCCAATGTGTCTGGCAAGGAGAAACTGAACCTGGAGAACACCTTTGTCAGGAGCTTGCACCTGCACCTTACACACACACAGATTTGCATCACATTTAAATGGCCAAGCTCTTTCTTAGACAAGTTGAAAGCTGCTGTCAGAAGGCTGTGCTCCTTGTCAGATGGAAGCAGCAGCACACACATAGGTGTTTGGCAAGACTAAAGAGCCACAGAAGAGCGTGGTCTAGCAAAATGAAACAGGAAAAAGCATTTGCTACACGTGTCCTTGTTGTGGCCTAAGAACAGGTAGCAGCATAAACCAGATGCGGGTGAAGTTCTTGCAGGCGACATCTAACGTCAAATGAGCAAGCGGGCTTACCACAGCTGCGGTCCTCTGGCAGTCTGAAAGCTTTGCGCACAAGCCGGATGCTAAGCGCCTTCCTTTGCCTTTTGGCAGTGCTCGCGCATTGCCAGCACTAGGCGGGAAAGGTCACTATCCCACACACACGTTTCGTTGTCCCCGTTGCTAAGCACTCTGGAGCACTGTTTATGACGTAAGCGGAACACCACTTGCCGTTCCATTCTCAGAGCTCCTGAGTTAAGCAATCTGCAACTCTTGGTGCGAATGATAGAGGAAAACATTTCCAATGTGTCTGGCAGATAGAAACTGAACCTGGAGAACACCTTTGTCAGGAGCTTGCACCTGCACCTTAGACACACACAGATTTGCATCA
Source organism: Poecile atricapillus (assembly GCF_030490865.1). Classification (NCBI taxonomy): domain Eukaryota; kingdom Metazoa; phylum Chordata; class Aves; order Passeriformes; family Paridae; genus Poecile; species Poecile atricapillus. Next base: position 592,217 of record NC_081252.1, read on the forward strand.
CATCTAAATGGCCAAGCTCTTTCTTCGGCAAGTTGAAAGCTGCTGTCAGAAGGCTGTGCTCCTTGTCAGGTGGAAGCAGCAGCACGCACATAGGAGATTGGCAAGCACTAAAGAGCCACAGAAGAGCGTGGCCTAGGAAAATGAGGCAGGAAAAAGCATATCGCTACATGTGCCCTTGTTGTCGCCTAACAACAGGTAGCAGCATAAACCAGATGCGGGTGAAGTTCTTGCAGGTGACATCTAACGTCAAATGAGCAAGCGGGCTTACCACAGCTGCGGTCCTCTGGCAGTCTGAAAGCTTTGCACACAAGCCGGATGCTAAGCGCCTTCCTTTGCCTTTTGGCAGTGCTCGTGCATTGCCAGCACTAGGCGGGAATGGTCACTATCCCACACACACGTTTCGTTGTCCCCGTTGCTAAGCACTCTGGAGCACTGTTTATGACGTAAGCGGAACACCTCTTGCCGTTCCATTCTCAGAGCTCCTGAGTTAATCAAACTGAGACTTTTGGTGCGAATGCCAGACGAAAACATTTCCAATGTGTCTGGCAAGGAGAAACTGAACCTGGAGAACACCTTTGTCAGGAGCTTGCACCTGCACCTTACACACACACAGATTTGCATCACATCTAAATGGCCAAGCTCTTTCTTAGACAAGTTGAAAGCTGCTGTCAGAAGGCTGTGCTCCTTGTCAGATGGAAGCAGCAGCACACACATAGGTGTTTGGCAAGACTAAAGAGCCACAGAAGAGCGTGGTCTAGCAAAATGAAACAGGAAAAAGCATTTGCTACATGTGTCCTTGTTGTGGCCTAAAAACAGGTAGCAGCATAAACCAGATGCGGGTGAAGTTCTTGCAGGCGACATCTAACGTCAAATGAGCAAGCGGGCTTACCACAGCTGCGGTCCTCTGGCAGTCTGAAAGCTTTGCGCACAAGCCGGATGCTAAGCGCCTTCCTTTGCCTTTTGGCAGTGCTCGTGCATTGCCAGCACTAGGCGGGAATGGTCACTATCCCACACACACGTTTCGTTGTCCCCGTTGCTAAGCACTCTGGAGCACTGTTTATGACGTAAGCGGAACACCACTTGCCGTTCCATTCTCAGAGCTCCTGAGTTAAGCAATCTGCAACTCTTGGTGCGAATGATAGAGGAAAACATTTCAAATGCGTCTGGCAGATAGAAACTGAACCTGGAGAACACCTTTGTCAGGAGCTTGCACCTGCACCTTAGACACACACAGATTTGCATCACATCTAAATGGCCAAGCTCTTTCTTCGGCAAGTTGAAAGCTGCTGTCAGAAGGCTGTGCTCCTTGTCAGATGGAAGCAGCAGCACACACATAGGAGTTTGGCAAGACTAAAGAGCCACAGAAGAGCGTGGTCTAGCAAAATGAGGCAGGAAAAAGCATTTGCTACACGTGTCCTTGTTCTGGCCTAAGAACAGGTAGCAGCATAAACCAGATGCGGGTGAAGTTCTTGCAGGCGACATCTAACGTCAAATGAGCAAGCGGGCTTACCACAGCTGCGGTCCTCTGGCAGTCTGAAAGCTTTGCACAGAAGCCGGATGCTAAGCGCCTTCCTTTGCCTTTTGGCAGTGCTCGCGCATTGCCAGCACTAGGCGGGAATGGTCACTATCCCACAGACACGTTTCGTTGTCCCCGTTGCTAAGCGCTCTGGAGCACTGTTTATGACGTAAGCGGAACACCTCTTGCCGTTCCATTCTCAGAGCTCCTGAGTTAATCAAACTGAGACTTTTGGTGCGAATGCCAGACGAAAACATTTCCAATGTGTCTGGCAAGGAGAAACTGAACCTGGAGAACACCTTTGTCAGGAGCTTGCACCTGCACCTTACACACACACAGATTTGCATCACATCTAAATGGCCAAGCTCTTTCTTCGACAAGTTGAAAGCTGCTGTCAGAAGGCTGTGCTCCTTGTCAGATGGAAGCAGCAGCACACACATAGGTGTTTGGCAAGACTAAAGAGCCACAGAAGAGCGTGGTCTAGCAAAATGAAACAGGAAAAAGCATTTGCTACATGTGTCCTTGTTGTGGCCTAAAAACAGGTAGCAGCATAAACCAGATGCGGGTGAAGTTCTTGCAGGCGACATCTAACGTCAAATGAGCAAGCGGGCTTACCACAGCTGCGGTCCTCTGGCAGTCTGAAAGCTTTGCGCACAAGCCGGATGCTAAGCGCCTTCCTTTGCCTTTTGGCAGTGCTCGTGCATTGCCAGCACTAGGCGGGAATGGTCACTATCCCACACACACGTTTCGTTGTCCCCGTTGCTAAGCACTCTGGAGCACTGTTTATGACGTAAGCGGAACACCACTTGCCGTTCCATTCTCAGAGCTCCTGAGTTAAGCAATCTGCAACTCTTGGTGCGAATGATAGAGGAAAACATTTCCAATGCGTCTGGCAGATAGAAACTGAACCTGGAGAACACCTTTGTCAGGAGCTTGCACCTGCACCTTAGACACACACAGATTTGCATCACATCTAAATGGCCAAGCTCTTTCTTCGGCAAGTTGAAAGCTGCTGTCAGAAGGCTGTGCTCCTTGTCAGATGGAAGCAGCAGCACACACATAGGTGTTTGGCAAGACTAAAGTGCCACAGAAGAGCGTGGTCTAGCAAAATGAAACAGGAAAAAGCATTTGCTACACGTGTCCTTGTTGTCGCCTAACAACAGGTAGCAGCATAAACCAGATGCAGGTGAAGTTCTTGCAGGCGACATCTAACGTCAAATGAGCAAGCGGGCTTACCACAGCTGCGGTCCTCTGGCAGTCTGAAAGCTTTGCACAGAAGCCGGAAGCTAAGCGCCTTCCTTTGCCTTTTGGCAGTGCTCGCGCATTGCCAGCACTAGGCGGGAATGGTCACTATCCCACAGACACGTTTCGTTGTGCCCGTTGCTAAGCGCTCTGGAGCACTGTTTATGACGTAAGCGGAACACCTCTTGCCGTTCCATTCTCAGAGCTCCTGAGTTAATCAAACTGAGACTTTTGGTGCGAATGCCAGACGAAAACATTTCCAATGTGTCTGGCAAGGAGAAACTGAACCTGGAGAACACCTTTGTCAGGAGCTTGCACCTGCACCTTACACACACACAGATTTGCATCACATCTAAATGGCCAAGCTCTTTCTTAGACAAGTTGAAAGCTGCTGTCAGAAGGCTGTGCTCCTTGTCAGATGGAAGCAGCAGCACACACATAGGTGTTTGGCAAGACTAAAGAGCCACAGAAGAGCGTGGTCTAGCAAAATGAAACAGGAAAAAGCATTTGCTACACGTGTCCTTGTTGTGGCCTAAGAACAGGTAGCAGCATAAACCAGATGCGGGTGAAGTTCTTGCAGGCGACATCTAACGTCAAATGAGCAAGCGGGCTTACCACAGCTGCGGTCCTCTGGCAGTCTGAAAGCTTTGCGCACAAGCCGGATGCTAAGCGCCTTCCTTTGCCTTTTGGCAGTGCTCGCGCATTGCCAGCACTAGGCGGGAAAGGTCACTATCCCACACACACGTTTCGTTGTCCCCGTTGCTAAGCACTCTGGAGCACTGTTTATGACGTAAGCGGAACACCACTTGCCGTTCCATTCTCAGAGCTCCTGAGTTAAGCAATCTGCAACTCTTGGTGCGAATGATAGAGGAAAACATTTCCAATGTGTCTGGCAGATAGAAACTGAACCTGGAGAACACCTTTGTCAGGAGCTTGCACCTGCACCTTAGACACACACAGATTTGCATCACATCTAAATGGCCAAGCTCTTTCTTCGGCAAGTTGAAAGCTGCTGTCAGAAGGCTGTGCTCCTTGTCAGGTGGAAGCAGCAGCACGCACATAGGAGATTGGCAAGCACTAAAGAGCCACAGAAGAGCGTGGCCTAGGAAAATGAGGCAGGAAAAAGCATATCGCTACATGTGCCCTTGTTGTCGCCTAACAACAGGTAGCAGCATAAACCAGATGCGGGTGAAGTTCTTGCAGGTGACATCTAACGTCAAATGAGCAAGCGGGCTTACCACAGCTGCGGTCCTCTGGCAGTCTGAAAGCTTTGCACACAAGCCGGATGCTAAGCGCCTTCCTTTGCCTTTTGGCAGTGCTCGTGCATTGCCAGCACTAGGCGGGAATGGTCACTATCCCACACACACGTTTCGTTGTCCCCGTTGCTAAGCACTCTGGAGCACTGTTTATGACGTAAGCGGAACACCTCTTGCCGTTCCATTCTCAGAGCTCCTGAGTTAATCAAACTGAGACTTTTGGTGCGAATGCCAGACGAAAACATTTCCAATGTGTCTGGCAAGGAGAAACTGAACCTGGAGAACACCTTTGTCAGGAGCTTGCACCTGCACCTTACACACACACAGATTTGCATCACATCTAAATGGCCAAGCTCTTTCTTAGACAAGTTGAAAGCTGCTGTCAGAAGGCTGTGCTCCTTGTCAGATGGAAGCAGCAGCACACACATAGGTGTTTGGCAAGACTAAAGAGCCACAGAAGAGCGTGGTCTAGCAAAATGAAACAGGAAAAAGCATTTGCTACATGTGCCCTTGTTGTGGCCTAACAACAGGTAGCAGCATAAACCAGATGCGGGTGAAGTTCTTGCAGGCGACATCTAACATCAAATGAGCAAGCGGGCTTACCACAGCTGCGGTTCTCTGGCAGTCTGAAAGCTTTGCGCACAAGCCAGATGCTAAGCGCCTTCCTTTGCCTTTTGGCAGTGCTCGTGCATTGCCAGCACTAGGCGGGAATGCTCACTATCCCACACACACGTTTCGTTGTCCCCGTTGCTAAGCACTCTGGAGCACTGTTTATGACGTAAGCGGAACACCACTTGCCGTTCCATTCTCAGAGCTCCTGAGTTAAGCAATCTGCAACTCTTGGTGCGAATGATAGAGGAAAACATTTCCAATGCGTCTGGCAGATAGAAACTGAACCTGGAGAACACCTTTGTCAGGAGCTTGCACGTGCACCTTACACACACACAGATTTGCATCACATCTAAATGGCCAAGCTCTTTCTTAGACAAGTTGAAAGCTGCTGTCAGAAGGCTGTGCTCCTTGTCAGATGGAAGCAGCAGCACACACATAGGTGTTTGGCAAGACTAAAGAGCCACAGAAGAGCGTGGTCTAGCAAAATGAGGCAGGAAAAAGCATTTGCTACACGTGTCCTTGTTGTGGCCTAAGAACAGGTAGCAGCATAAACCAGATGCGGGTGAAGTTCTTGCAGGCGACATCTAACGTCAAATGAGCAAGCGGGCTTACCACAGCTGCGGTCCTCTGGCAGTCTGAAAGCTTTGCACACAAGCCGGATGCTAAGCGCCTTCCTTTGCCTTTTGGCAGTGCTCGCGCATTGCCAGCACTAGGCGGGAATGGTCACTATCCCGCAGACACGTTTCGTTGTGCCCGTTGCTAAGCGCTCTGGAGCACTGTTTATGACGTAAGCGGAACACCTCTTGCCGTTCCATTCTCAGAGCTCCTGAGTTAATCAAACTGAGACTTTTGGTGCGAATGCCAGACGAAAACATTTCCAATGTGTCTGGCAAGGAGAAACTGAACCTGGAGAACACCTTTGTCAGGAGCTTGCACCTGCACCTTACACACACACAGATTTGCATCACATCTAAATGGCCAAGCTCTTTCTTAGACAAGTTGAAAGCTGCTGTCAGAAGGCTGTGCTCCTTGTCAGATGGAAGCAGCAGCACACACATAGGTGTTTGGCAAGACTAAAGAGCCACAGAAGAGCGTGGTCTAGCAAAATGAAACAGGAAAAAGCATTTGCTACATGTGTCCTTGTTGTGGCCTAAAAACAGGTAGCAGCATAAACCAGATGCGGGTGAAGTTCTTGCAGGCGACATCTAACGTCAAATGAGCAAGCGGGCTTACCACAGCTGCGGTCCTCTGGCAGTCTGAAAGCTTTGCGCACAAGCCGGATGCTAAGCGCCTTCCTTTGCCTTTTGGCAGTGCTCGTGCATTGCCAGCACTAGGCGGGAATGGTCACTATCCCACACACACGTTTCGTTGTCCCCGTTGCTAAGCACTCTGGAGCACTGTTTATGACGTAAGCGGAACACCACTTGCCGTTCCATTCTCAGAGCTCCTGAGTTAAGCAATCTGCAACTCTTGGTGCGAATGATAGAGGAAAACATTTCAAATGCGTCTGGCAGATAGAAACTGAACCTGGAGAACACCTTTGTCAGGAGCTTGCACCTGCACCTTAGACACACACAGATTTGCATCACATCTAAATGGCCAAGCTCTTTCTTCGGCAAGTTGAAAGCTGCTGTCAGAAGGCTGTGCTCCTTGTCAGATGGAAGCAGCAGCACACACATAGGTGTTTGGCAAGACTAAAGAGCCACAGAAGAGCGTGGTCTAGCAAAATGAAACAGGAAAAAGCATTTGCTACACGTGTCCTTGTTGTGGCCTAAGAACAGGTAGCAGCATAAACCAGATGCAGGTGAAGTTCTTGCAGGCGACATCTAACGTCAAATGAGCAAGCGGGCTTACCACAGCTGCGGTCCTCTGGCAGTCTGAAAGCTTTGCACAGAAGCCGGAAGCTAAGCGCCTTCCTTTGCCTTTTGGCAGTGCTCGCGCATTGCCAGCACTAGGCGGGAATGGTCACTATCCCACAGACACGTTTCGTTGTGCCCGTTGCTAAGCGCTCTGGAGCACTGTTTATGACGTAAGCGGAACACCTCTTGCCGTTCCATTCTCAGAGCTCCTGAGTTAATCAAACTGAGACTTTTGGTGCGAATGCCAGACGAAAACATTTCCAATGTGTCTGGCAAGGAGAAACTGAACCTGGAGAACACCTTTGTCAGGAGCTTGCACCTGCACCTTACACACACACAGATTTGCATCACATCTAAATGGCCAAGCTCTTTCTTAGACAAGTTGAAAGCTGCTGTCAGAAGGCTGTGCTCCTTGTCAGATGGAAGCAGCAGCACACACATAGGTGTTTGGCAAGACTAAAGAGCCACAGAAGAGCGTGGTCTAGCAAAATGAAACAGGAAAAAGCATTTGCTACATGTGCCCTTGTTGTCGCCTAACAACAGGTAGCAGCATAAACCAGATGCAGGTGAAGTTCTTGCAGGCGACATGTAACGTCAAATGAGCAAGCGGGCTTACCACAGCTGCGGTCCTCTGGCAGTCTGAAAGCTTTGCGCACAAGCCGGATGCTAAGCGCCTTCCTTTGCCTTTTGGCAGTGCTCGTGCATTGCCAGCACTAGGCGGGAATGGTCACTATCCCACACACACGTTTCGTTGTCCCCGTTGCTAAGCACTCTGGAGCACTGTTTATGACGTAAGCGAAACACCACTTGCCGTTCCATTCTCAGAGCTCCTGAGTTAAGCAATCTGCAACTCTTGGTGCGAATGATAGAGGAAAACATTTCCAATGCGTCTGGCAGATAGAAACTGAACCTGGAGAACACCTTTGTCAGGAGCTTGCACCTGCACCTTACACACACACAGATTTGCATCTCATCTAAATGGCCAAGCTCTTTCTTAGACAAGTTGAAAGCTGCTGTCAGAAGGCTGTGCTCCTTGTCAGATGGAAGCAGCAGCACACACATAGGAGTTTGGCAAGACTAAAGAGCCACAGAAGAGCGTGGTCTAGCAAAATGAAACAGGAAAAAGCATTTGCTACATGTGCCCTTGATGTCGCCTAAGAACAGGTAGCAGCATAAACCAGATGCAGGTGAAGTTCTTGCAGGCGACATAAACGTCAAATGAGCAAGCGGGATTACCACAGCTGCGGTCCTCTGGCAGTCTGAAAGCTTTGCGCACAAGCCAGATGCAAAGCGCCTTCCTTTGCCTTTTGGCAGTGCTCGTGCATTGCCAGTACTAGGCGGGAATGGTCACTATCCCACACACACGTTTCGTTGTCCCCGTTGCTAAGCACTCTGGAGCACTGTTTATGACGTAAGCGGAACACCTCTTGCCGTTCCATTCTCAGAGCTCCTGAGTTAATCAATCTGCAACTCTTGGTGCGAATGATAGAGGAAAACATTTCAAATGCGTCTGGCAGATAGAAACTGAACCTGGAGAACACCTTTGTCAGGAGCTTGCACCTGCACCTTAGACACACACAGATTTGCATCACATCTAAATGGCCAAGCTCTTTCTTAGACAAGTTGAAAGCTGCTGTCAGAAGGCTGTGCTCCTTCTCAGGTGGAAGCAGCAGCACGCACATAGGAGATTGGCAAGCACTAAAGAGCCACAGAAGAGAGTGGCCTAGGAAAATGAGGCAGGAGAAAGCATATCGCTACATGTGCCCTTGTTGTCGCCTAACAACAGGTAGCAGCATAAACCAGATGCAGGTGAAGTTCTTGCAGGCGACATCTAACGTCAAATGAGCAAGCGGGATTACCACAGCTGCGGTCCTCTGCCAGTCTGAAAGCTTTGCGCACAAGCCAGATGCAAAGCGCCTTCCTTTGCCTTTTGGCAGTGCTCGTGCATTGCCAGCACTAGGCGGGAATGCTCACTATCCCACACACACGTTTCGTTGTCCCCATTGCTAAGCACTCTGGAGCACTGTTTATGACGTAAGCGGAACACCACTTGCCGTTCCATTCTCAGAGCTCCTGAGTTAAGCAATCTGCAACTCTTGGTGCGAATGATAGAGGAAAACATTTCCAATGCGTCTGGCAGATAGAAACTGAACCTGGAGAACACCTTTGTCAGGAGCTTGCACCTGCACCTTAGACACACACAGATTTGCATCACATCTAAATGGCCAAGCTCTTTCTTAGACAAGTTGAAAGCTGCTGTCAGAAGGCTGTGCTCCTTGTCAGATGGAAGCAGCAGCACACACATAGGTGTTTGGCAAGACTAAAGAGCCACAGAAGAGCGTGGTCTAGCAAAATGAAACAGGAAAAAGCATTTGCTACATGTGTCCTTGTTGTGGCCTAAAAACAGGTAGCAGCATAAACCAGATGCGGGTGAAGTTCTTGCAGGCGACATGTAACGTCAAATGAGCAAGCGGGCTTACCACAGCTGCGGTCCTCTGGCAGTCTGAAAGCTTTGCGCACAAGCCGGATGCTAAGCGCCTTCCTTTGCCTTTTGGCAGTGCTCGTGCATTGCCAGCACTAGGCGGGAATGGTCACTATCCCACACACACGTTTCGTTGTCCCCGTTGCTAAGCACTCTGGAGCACTGTTTATGACGTAAGCGGAACACCACTTGCCGTTCCATTCTCAGAGCTCCTGAGTTAAGCAATCTGCAACTCTTGGTGCGAATGATAGAGGAAAACATTTCAAATGCGTCTGGCAGATAGAAACTGAACCTGGAGAACACCTTTGTCAGGAGCTTGCACCTGCACCTTAGACACACACAGATTTGCATCACATCTAAATGGCCAAGCTCTTTCTTCGGCAAGTTGAAAGCTGCTGTCAGAAGGCTGTGCTCCTTGTCAGATGGAAGCAGCAGCACACACATAGGTGTTTGGCAAGACTAAAGAGCCACAGAAGAGCGTGGTCTAGCAAAATGAAACAGGAAAAAGCATTTGCTACACGTGCCCTTGTTGTCGCCTAAGAACAGGTAGCAGCATAAACCAGATGCAGGTGAAGTTCTTGCAGGCGACATCTAACGTCAAATGAGCAAGCGGGCTTACCACAGCTGCGGTCCTCTGGCAGTCTGAAAGCTTTGCACAGAAGCCGGATGCTAAGCGCCTTCCTTTGCCTTTTGGCAGTGCTCGCGCATTGCCAGCACTAGGCGGGAATGGTCACTATCCCACAGACACGTTTCGTTGTGCCCGTTGCTAAGCGCTCTGGAGCACTGTTTATGACGTAAGCGGAACACCTCTTGCCGTTCCATTCTCAGAGCTCCTGAGTTAATCAAACTGAGACTTTTGGTGCGAATGCCAGACGAAAACATTTCCAATGTGTCTGGCAAGGAGAAACTGAACCTGGAGAACACCTTTGTCAGGAGCTTGCACCTGCACCTTACACACACACAGATTTGCATCACATCTAAATGGCCAAGCTCTTTCTTAGACAAGTTGAAAGCTGCTGTCAGAAGGCTGTGCTCCTTGTCAGATGGAAGCAGCAGCACACACATAGGTGTTTGGCAAGACTAAAGAGCCACAGAAGAGCGTGGTCTAGCAAAATGAAACAGGAAAAAGCATTTGCTACATGTGCCCTTGTTGTCGCCTAACAACAGGTAGCAGCATAAACCAGATGCAGGTGAAGTTCTTGCAGGCGACATGTAACGTCAAATGAGCAAGCGGGCTTACCACAGCTGCGGTCCTCTGGCAGTCTGAAAGCTTTGCGCACAAGCCAGATGCTAAGCGCCTTCCTTTGCCTTTTGGCAGTGCTCGTGCATTGCCAGCACTAGGCGGGAATGGTCACTATCCCACACACACGTTTCGTTGTCCCCGTTGCTAAGCACTCTGGAGCACTGTTTATGACGTAAGCGGAACACCTCTTGCCGTTCCATTCTCAGAGCTCCTGAGTTAATCAATCTGCAACTCTTGGTGCGAATGATAGAGGAAAACATTTCAAATGCGTCTGGCAGATAGAAACTGAACCTGGAGAACACCTTTGTCAGGAGCTTGCACCTGCACCTTAGACACACACAGATTTGCATCACATCTAAATGGCCAAGCTCTTTCTTAGACAAGTTGAAAGCTGCTGTCAGAAGGCTGTGCTCCTTCTCAGGTGGAAGCAGCAGCACGCACATAGGAGATTGGCAAGCACTAAAGAGCCACAGAAGAGAGTGGCCTAGGAAAATGAGGCAGGAGAAAGCATATCGCTACATGTGCCCTTGTTGTCGCCTAACAACAGGTAGCAGCATAAACCAGATGGGGGTGAAGTTCTTGCAGGCGACATCTAACGTCAAATGAGCAAGCGGGATTACCACAGCTGCGGTCCTCTGCCAGTCTGAAAGCTTTGCGCACAAGCCAGATGCAAAGCGCCTTCCTTTGCCTTTTGGCAGTGCTCGTGCATTGCCAGCACTAGGCGGGAATGGTCACTATCCCACACACACGTTTCGTTGTCCCCGTTGCTAAGCACTCTGGAGCACTGTTTATGACGTAAGCGGAACACCTCTTGCCGTTCCATTCTCAGAGCTCCTGAGTTAATCAATCTGCAACTCTTGGTGCAAATGATAGAGGAAAACATTTCAAATGCGTCTGGCAGATAGAAACTGAACCTGGAGAACACCTTTGTCAGGAGCTTGCACCTGCACCTTAGACACACACAGATTTGCATCACATCTAAATGGCCAAGCTCTTTCTTCGGCAAGTTGAAAGCTGCTGTCAGAAGGCTGTGCTCCTTGTCAGATGGAAGCAGCAGCACACACATAGGTGTTTGGCAAGACTAAAGAGCCACAGAAGAGCGTGGTCTAGCAAAATGAAACAGGAAAAAGCATTTGCTACATGTGCCCTTGTTGTCGCCTAAGAACAGGTAGCAGCATAAACCAGATGCGGGTGAAGTTCTTGCAGGCGACATCTAAGGTCAAATGAGCAAGCGGGCTTACCACAGCTGCGGTCCTCTGCCAGTCTGAAAGCTTTGCGCACAAGCCAGATGCTAAGCGCCTCCCTTTGCCTTTTGGCAGTGCTCGTGCATTGCCAGCACTAGGCGGGAATGGTCACTATCCCACACACACGTTTCGTTGTCCCCGTTGCTAAGCACTCTGGAGCACTGTTTATGACGTAAGCGGAACACCACTTGCCGTTCCATTCTCAGAGCTCCTGAGTTAAGCAATCTGCAACTCTTGGTGCGAATGATAGAGGAAAACATTTCAAATGCGTCTGGCAGATAGAAACTGAACCTGGAGAACACCTTTGTCAGGAGCTTGCACCTGCACCTTAGACACACACAGATTTGCATCACATCTAAATGGCCAAGCTCTTTCTTAGACAAGTTGAAAGCTGCTGTCAGAAGGCTGTGCTCCTTGTCAGGTGGAAGCAGCAGCACGCACATAGGAGATTGGCAAGCACTAAAGAGCCACAGAAGAGCGTGGCCTAGGAAAATGAGGCAGGAAAAAGCATATCGCTACATGTGCCCTTGTTGTGGCCTAAGAACAGGTAGCAGCATAAACCAGATGCGGGTGAAGTTCTTGCTGGCGACATGTAACGTCAAATGAGCAAGCGGGCTTACCACAGCTGCGGTCCTCTGGCAGTCTGAAAGCTTTGCACAGAAGCCGGATGCTAAGCGCCTTCCTTTGCCTTTTGGCAGTGCTCGCGCATTGCCAGCACTAGGCGGGAATGGTCACTATCCCACAGACACGTTTCGTTGTGCCCGTTGCTAAGCGCTCTGGAGCACTGTTTATGACGTAAGCGGAACACCTCTTGCCGTTCCATTCTCAGAGCTCCTGAGTTAATCAAACTGAGACTTTTGGTGCGAATGCCAGACGAAAACATTTCCAATGTGTCTGGCAAGGAAAAACTGAACCTGGAGAACACCTTTGTCAGGAGCTTGCACCTGCACCTTACACACAGACAGATTTGCATCACATCTAAATGGCCAAGCTCTTTCTTAGACAAGTTGAAAGCTGCTGTCAGAAGGCTGTGCTCCTTGTCAGATGGAAGCAGCAGCACACACATAGGTGTTTGGCAAGACTAAAGAGCCACAGAAGAGCGTGGTCTAGCAAAATGAAACAGGAAAAAGCATTTGCTACATGTGCCCTTGTTGTCGCCTAAGAACAGGTAGCAGCATAAACCAGATGCGGGTGAAGTTCTTGCAGGCGACATCTAACGTCAAATGAGCAAGCGGGCTTACCACAGCTGCGGTCCTCTGGTAGTCTGAAAGCTTTGCGCACAAGCCGGATGCTAAGCGCCTTCCTTTGCCTTTTGGCAGTGCTCGCGCATTGCCAGCACTAGGCGGGAAAGGTCACTATCCCACACACACGTTTCGTTGTCCCCGTTGCTAAGCACTCTGGAGCACTGTTTATGACGTAAGCGGAACACCACTTGCCGTTCCATTCTCAGAGCTCCTGAGTTAAGCAATCTGCAACTCTTGGTGCGAATGATAGAGGAAAACATTTCCAATGCGTCTGGCAGATAGAAACTGTACCTGGGGAACACCTTTGTCAGGAGCTTGCACGTGCACCTTAGACACACACAGATTTGCATCACATCTAAATGGCCAAGCTCTTTCTTAGACAAGTTGAAAGCTGCTGTCAGAAGGCTGTGCTCCTTGTCAGATGGAAGCAGCAGCACACACATAGGAGTTTGGCAAGCACTAAAGAGCCACAGAAGAGCGTGGTCTAGCAAAATGAAACAGGAAAAAGCATTTGCTACACGTGTTCTTGTTGTGGCCTAAGAACAGGTAGCAGCATAAACCAGATGCGGTTGAAGTTCTTGCAGGCGACATCTAACGTCAAATGAGCAAGCGGGCTTACCACAGCTGCGGTCCTCTGGTAGTCTGAAAGCTTTGCGCACAAGCCAGATGCTAAGCGCCTTCCTTTGCCTTTTGGCAGTGCTCGCGCATTGCCAGCACTAGGCGGGAATGGTCACTATCCCACACACACGTTTCGTTGTCCCCGTTGCTAAGCGCTCTGGAGCACTGTTTATGACGTAAGCGGAACACCTCTTGCCGTTCCATTCTCAGAGCTCCTGAGTTAATCAAACTGAGACTTTTGGTGCGAATGCCAGACGAAAACATTTCCAATGTGTCTGGCAAGGAGAAACTGAACCTGGAGAACACCTTTGTCAGGAGCTTGCACCTGCACCTTACACACACACAGATTTGCATCACATCTAAATGGCCAAGCTCTTTCTTAGACAAGTTGAAAGCTGCTGTCAGAAGGCTGTGCTCCTTGTCAGGTGGAAGCAGCAGCACGCACATAGGAGTTTGGCAAGCACTAAAGAGCCACAGAAGAGCGTGGTCTAGCAAAATGAGGCAGGAAAAAGCATATCGCTACATGTGCCCGTGTTGTCGCCTAAGAACAGGTAGCAGCATAAACCAGATGCGGGTGAAGTTCTTGCAGGCGACATCTAACGTCAAATGAGCAAGCGGGCTTACCACAGCTGCGGTCCTCTGGCAGTCTGAAAGCTTTGCGCACAAGCCGGATGCTAAGCGCCTTCCTTTGCCTTTTGGCAGTGCTCGCGCATTGCCAGCACTAGGCGGGAAAGGTCACTATCCCACACACACGTTTCGTTGTCCCCGTTGCTAAGCACTCTGGAGCACTGTTTATGACGTAAGCGGAACACCTCTTGCCGTTCCATTCTCAGAGCTCCTGAGTTAATCAAACTGAGACTTTTGGTGCGAATGCCAGACGAAAACATTTCCAATGTGTCTGGCAAGGAGAAACTGAACCTGGAGAACACCTTTGTCAGGAGCTTGCACCTGCACCTTACACACACACAGATTTGCATCACATCTAAATGGCCAAGCTCTTTCTTAGACAAGATGAAAGCTGCTGTCAGAAGGCTGTGCTCCTTGTCAGATGGAAGCAGCAGCACACACATAGGTGTTTGGCAAGACTAAAGAGCCACAGAAGAGCGTGGTCTAGCAAAATGAAACAGGAAAAAGCATTTGCTACATGTGCCCTTGATGTCGCCTAAGAACAGGTAGCAGCATAAACCAGATGCGGGTGAAGTTCTTGCAGGTGACATCTAACGTCAAATGAGCAAGCGGGCTTACCACAGCTGCGGTCCTCTGGCAGACTGAAAGCTTTGCACAGAAGCCGGATGCTAGAGCGCCTTCCTTTGCCTTTTGGCAGTGCTCGTGCATTGCCAGCACTAGGCGGGAATGGTCACTAGTCCGCACACACGTTTCGTTGTCCCCGTTGCTAAGCACTCTGGAGCACTGTTTATGACGTAAGCGGAACACCACTTGCCGTTCCATTCTCAGAGCTCCTGAGTTAAGCAATCTGCAACTCTTGGTGCGAATGATAGAGGAAAATATTTCAAATGCGTCTGGCAGATAGAAACTGAACCTGGAGAACACCTTTGTCAGGAGCTTGCACCTGCACCTTAGACACACACAGAGTTGCATCACATCTAAATGGCCAAGCTCTTTCTTCGGCAAGTTGAAAGCTGCTGTCAGAAGGCTGTGCTCCTTGTCAGGTGGAAGCAGCAGCACGCACATAGGAGATTAGCAAGCACTAAAGAGCCACAGAAGAGCGTGGCCTTGGAAAATGAGGCAGGAAAAAGCATATCGCTACATGTGCACTTGTTGTCGCCTAACAACAGGTAGCAGCATAAACCAGATGGGGGTGAAGTTCTTGCAGGCGACATGTAACGTCAAATGAGCAAGCGGGCTTACCACAGCTGCGGTCCTCTGGCAGTCTGAAAGCTTTGCGCACAAGCCAGATGCAAAGCGCCTTCCTTTGCCTTTTGGCAGTGCTCGTGCATTGCCAGCACTAGGCGGGAATGGTCACTATCCCACACACACGTTTCGTTGTGCCCGTTGCTAAGCGCTCTGGAGCACTGTTTATGACGTAAGCGGAACACCTCTTGCCGTTCCATTCTCAGAGCTCCTGAGTTAATCAAACTGAGACTTTTGGTGCGAATGCCAGACGAAAACATTTCCAATGTGTCTGGCAAGGAGAAACTGAACCTGGAGAACACCATTGTCAGGAGCTTGCACCTGCACCTTACACACACACAGATTTGCATCACATCTAAATGGCCAAGCTCTTTCTTAGACAAGTTGAAAGCTGCTGTCAGAAGGCTGTGCTCCTTGTCAGATGGAAGCAGCAGCACACACATAGGTGTTTGGCAAGACTAAAGAGCCACAGAAGAGCGTGGTCTAGCAAAATGAAACAGGAAAAAGCATTTGCTACATGTGCCCTTGTTGTCGCCTAAGAACAGGTAGCAGCATAAACCAGATGCGGGTGAAGTTCTTGCAGGCGACATGTAACGTCAAATGAGCAAGCGGGCTTACCACAGCTGCGGTCCTCTGGCAGTCTGAAAGCTTTGCACAGAAGCCGGATGCTAGAGCGCCTTCCTTTGCCTTTTGGCAGTGCTCGTGCATTGCCAGCACTAGGCGGGAATGGTCACTATCCCACACACACGTTTCGTTGTCCCCGTTGCTAAGCACTCTGGAGCACTGTTTATGACGTAAGCGGAACACCACTTGCCGTTCCATTCTCAGAGCTCCTGAGTTAATCAATCTGCAACTCTTGGTGCGAATGATAGAGGAAAACATTTCAAATGCGTCTGGCAGATAGAAACTGAACCTGGAGAACACCTTTGTCAGGAGCTTGCACCTGCACCTTACACACACACAGATTTGCATCACATCTAAATGGCCAAGCTCTTTCTTCGGCAAGTTGAAAGCTGCTGTCAGAAGGCTGTGCTGCTTGTCAGGTGGAAGCAGCAGCACACACATAGGAGATTGGCAAGCACTAAAGAGCCACAGAAGAGCGTGGTCTAGCAAAATGAAACAGGAAAAAGCATTTGCTACATGTGCCCTTGTTGTGGCCTAAGAACAGGTAGCAGCATAAACCAGATGCGGTTGAAGTTCTTGCAGGCGACATCTAACGTCAAATGAGCAAGCGGGCTTACCACAGCGGCGGTCCTCTGGCAGACTGAAAGCTTTGCGCACAAGCCGGATGCTAAGCGCCTTCCTTTGCCTTTTGGCAGTGCTCGTGCATTGCCAGCACTAGGCGGGAATGGTCACTATCCCAGAGACACGTTTCGTTGTGCCTGTTGCTAA
Source organism: Poecile atricapillus (assembly GCF_030490865.1). Classification (NCBI taxonomy): domain Eukaryota; kingdom Metazoa; phylum Chordata; class Aves; order Passeriformes; family Paridae; genus Poecile; species Poecile atricapillus. The sequence continues at coordinate 608,797 of NC_081252.1, forward strand.
GCGCTCTGGAGCACTGTTTATGACGTAAGCGGAACACCTCTTGCCGTTCCATTCTCAGAGCTCCTGAGTTAATCAATCTGCAACTCTTGGTGCGAATGATAGAGGAAAACATTTCCAATGCGTCTGGCAGATAGAAACTGAACCTGGAGAACACTTTTATCAGTAGCTTGCACCTGCACCTTAGACACACAGAGATTTGCATCACATCTAAATGGCCAAGCTCTTTCTTAGACAAGTTGAAAGCTGCTGTCAGAAGGCTGTGCTCCTTGTCAGATGGAAGCAGCAGCACTCACATAGGAGTTTGGCAAGCACTAAAGAGCCACAGAAGAGCGTGGTCTAGCAAAATGAGGCAGGAAAAAGCATATCGCTACATGTGCCCTTGTTGTCGCCTAACAACAGGTAGCAGCATAAACCAGATGTGAGTGAAGTTCTTGCAGGCGACATGTAACGTCAAATGAGCAAGCGGGCTTACCACAGCTGCGGTCCTCTGCCAGTCTGAAAGCTTTGCGCACAAGCCAGATGCTAAGCGCCTTCCTTTGCCTTTTGGCAGTGCTCGTGCATTGCCAGCACTAGGCGGGAATGGTCACTATCCCACACACACGTTTCGTTGTGCCCGTTGCTAAGCGCTCTGGAGCACTGTTTATGACGTAAGCGGAACACCTCTTGCCGTTCCATTCTCAGAGCTCCTGAGTTAAGCAATCTGCAACTCTTGGTGCGAATGATAGAGGAAAACATTTCAAATGCGTCTGGCAGATAGAAACTGAACCTGGAGAACACCTTTGTCAGGAGCTTGCACCTGCACCTTAGACACACACAGATTTGCATCACATCTAAATGGCCAAGCTCTTTCTTCGGCAAGTTGAAAGCTGCTGTCAGAAGGCTGTGCTCCTTGTCAGGTGGAAGCAGCAGCACGCACATAGGAGATTAGCAAGCACTAAAGAGCCACAGAAGAGCGTGGCCTAGGAAAATGAGGCAGGAAAAAGCATATCGCTACATGTGTCCTTGTTGTCGCCTAACAACAGGTAGCAGCATAAACCAGATGCGGGTGAAGTTCTTGCAGGCGACATCTAACATCAAATGAGCAAGCGGGCTTACCACAGCTGCGGTCCTCTGGCAGACTGAAAGCTTTGCGCACAAGCCGGATGCTAAGCGCCTGTCATAAAGTTCCTTTACCTTTAAGAAAATTAAAGTAGCTGGGGTCTCCTGGGAGTCTTTTCTCTTGACCAATTATCGGTCATTGCTGAGAATTGACAGCAGTTTTAGCCATTGAAAAGTAGAATCAACTTGTGAACCCCACCTTAAAGTGTACACCCAGAAGTCTGTAGTTGTTCTTTGTTTCTTGGCTGTAAATGGTGGCGGAGCTCCAGGCCTCCTGTTCTCTGCCCAGGCCATGCGGCCTGGGTGGGGAGCCGGGCTGAGCCTGCCGTTCTCCCGGCCGGGAGATGGGGGCCGGCGGGGGCTTGCCCCGGGCTGAGCCGGGCCAGGCCGGTTCCTGGCTTAGCTGCAGGTTTTGCTGTAATAGAATTTACTAGGAAACTGCCGAGTAAAGAAGAAAAGCTCTGGACCTGCGGCAGGCTGAGACAGCAACTACACTGCAGAGCAGCCATGAAGAATCTTCTATCGAAGACAGCTTCAGCTGCTGCTCCGGCAGAGATCACAGAACCATCTACAAAAGCCTGGGCAAGATTTTAACTCTTTCTTATCCAGATGAAACTTGCAGATTAATCTTTTCATCCAGAGAGAGAAAAGGAAAGTAATCAACATGAAAAGAGACTTTATAAACTACTAGTGGCAAGAAAGAAAAGAGACTTCAAGAAAGGTAGAGAATTAAGGAGATGCTTTAATTAAGCTGAAATATCTTTCTGTTAAAACTATGGAAATAGACAATGAAGTCTTGAGAAAAACCCCTTTAATTCATAATAGAGTATGGAGAGGAATAAGGTGTTCAAAGTGTAAATTTGAGTAATAAGTGAAGTAATTGTGGTATAGTGAAGTGCTGAGAAATTTGAAGCCTTGAGAGGCAATGAGAAAAACTGTTTCTTAGTGAAGCTCACAGAAGCAGATGAAGAATACTTTTTTACCTTTGACTAACTTATCCTTAAAAATGCTATCTTCAAACTCATGACCCATAACACATTTTCAGAGTGATGTGGAATGGGAGGGGTGGGCTTTAATAACAGTAGCTCTGAGCAGCTGATATCAGAGAAATGAGAAACTATAACAAAAATAGTTTTCTTGTGACAAACTCCATAAATTAACAGAAAGGAACTTCTGTTTCTCTACAGAAACTGAGGAAAAGACTATAGAAAGAATTAGAACTGTTTAAACCATCAAAATTATACAGTTTTTGTCTCTGTTGTCATGTAAACAAAGGAATAGTGAGCAGTGAGAAATGAAAAGGTTTTTCTAAAAGTTTATTCTGGTGTTCTTATTCTTGTAGTTTGTCAATAAACTCTTCTTTATTCCCTTTAAGTTTTATGCCTGGTTTGCTCTTATTTTAATCCATATCTCACAGCAAGAAATAAATAATTCCTTTTTTTCCCCTTTCTGTTAATTACTGGTTTAAACCACGACAGCGCCTTCCTTTGCCTTTTGGCAGTGCTCATGCATTGCCAGCACTAGGCGGGAATGGTTACTATCCCACACACACGTTTCGTTGTGGCCGTTGCTAAGCGCTCTGGAGCACTGTTTATGACGTAAGCGGAACACCGCTTGCCGTTCCATTCTCAGAGCTCCTGAGTTAAGCAATCTGCAACTCTTGGTGCGAATGATAGAGGAAAACATTTCAAATGCGTCTGGCAGATAGAAACTGAACCTGGAGAACACCTTTGTCAGGAGCTTGCACCTGCACCTTAGACACACACAGATTTGCATCACATCTAAATGGCCAAGCTCTTTCTTCGGCAAGTTGAAACCTGCTGTCAGAAGGCTGTGCTCCTTGTCAGGTGGAAGCAGCAGCACGCACATAGGAGCTTGGCAAGCACTAAAGAGCCACAGAAGAGCGTGGCCTAAAAAAATGAGGCAGGAAAAAGCATATCGCTACATGTGCCCTTGTTGTGGCCTAAGAACAGGTAGCAGCATAAACCAGATGCGGGTGAAGTTCTTGCAGGCGACATCTAACGTCAAATGAGCAAGCGGGCTTACCACAGCTGCGGTCCTCTGGCAGTCTGAAAGCTTTGCACAGAAGCCGGATGCTAAGCGCCTTCCTTTGCCTTTTGGCAGTGCTCGCGCATTGCCAGCACTAGGCGGGAATGGTCACTATCCCACACACACGTTTCGTTGTGCCCGTTGCTAAGCGCTCTGGAGCACTGTTTATGACGTAAGCGGAACACCTCTTGCCGTTCCATTCTCAGAGCTCCTGAGTTAAGTAATCTGCGACTCTTCGTGCGAATGATAGAGGAAAACATTTCCAATGCGTCTGGCAGATAGAAACTGAACCTGGAGAACACTTTTATCAGGAGCTTGCACCTGCACCTTAGACACACAGAGATTTGCATCACATCTAAATGGCCAAGCTCTTTCTTAGACAAGTTGAAAGCTGCTGTCAGAAGGCTGTGCTCCTTCTCAGGTGGAAGCAGCAGCACGCACATAGGAGATTGGCAAGCACTAAAGAGCCACAGAAGAGCGTGGCCTAGGAAAATGAGGCAGGAGAAAGCATATCGCTACATGTGCCCTTGTTGTCGCCTAACAACAGGTAGCAGCATAAACCAGATGCAGGTGAAGTTCTTGCAGGCGACATCTAACGTCAAATGAGCAAGCGGGCTTACCACAGCTGCGGTCCTCTGGCAGTCTGAAAGCTTTGCGCACAAGCCAGATGCAAAGCGCCTTCCTTTGCCTTTTGGCAGTGCTCGTGCATTGCCAGCACTAGGCGGGAATGGTCACTATCCCACACACACGTTTTGTTGTCCCCGTTGCTAAGCACTCTGGAGCACTGTTTATGACGTAAGCGGAACACCACTTGCCGTTCCATTCTCAGAGCTCCTGAGTTAATCAATCTGCAACTCTTGGTGCGAATGATAGAGGAAAACATTTCCAATGCGTCTTGCAGATAGAAAGTGAACATGGAGAGCACTTTTATCAGGAGCTTGCACCTGCACCTTAGACACACACAGATTTGCATCACATCTAAATGGCCAAGCTCTTTCTTAGACAAGTTGAAAGCTGCTGTCAGAAGGCTGTGCTCCTTGTCAGGTGGAAGCAGCAGCACGCACATAGGAGATTGGCAAGCACTAAAGAGCCACAGAAGAGCGTGGCCTAGGAAAATGAGGCAGGAGAAAGCATATCGCTACATGTGCCCTTGTTGTCGCCTAACAACAGGTAGCAGCATAAACCAGATGCAGGTGAAGTTCTTGCAGGCGACATCTAACGTCAAATGAGCAAGCGGGCTTACCACAGCTGCGGTCCTCTGGCAGTCTGAAAGCTTTGCGCACAAGCCAGATGCAAAGCGCCTTCCTTTGCCTTTTGGCAGTGCTCGTGCATTGCCAGCACTAGGCGGGAATGGTCACTATCCCACACACACGTTTCGTTGTCCCCGTTGCTAAGCACTCTGGAGCACTGTTTATGACGTAAGCGGAACACCTCTTGCCGTTCCATTCTCAGAGCTCCTGAGTTAATCAAACTGAGACTTTTGGTGCGAATGCCAGAGGAAAACATTTCCAATGTGTCTGGCAAGGAGAAACTGAACCTGGAGAACACCTTTGTCAGGAGCTTGCACCTGCACCTTACACACACACAGATTTGCATCACATCTAAATGGCCAAGCTCTTTCTTAGACAAGATGAAAGCTGCTGTCAGAAGGCTGTGCTCCTTGTCAGATGGAAGCAGCAGCACGCACATAGGAGTTTGGCAAGACTAAAGAGCCACAGAAGAGCGTGGTCTAGCAAAATGAAACAGGAAAAAGCATTTGCTACATGTGTCCTTGTTGTGGCCTAAGAACAGGTAGCAGCATAGACCAGATGCGGGTGAAGTTCTTGCAGGCGACATCTAACGTCAAATGAGCAAGCGGGCTTACCACAGCTGCGGTCCTCTGGCAGTCTGAAAGCTTTGCGCACAAGCCAGATGCTAAGCGCCTTCCTTTGCCTTTTGGCAGTGCTCGTGCATTGCCAGCACTAGGCGGGAATGCTCACTATCCCACAGACACGTTCCGTTGTGCCCGTTGCTAAGCGCTCTGGAGCACTGTTTATGACGTAAGAGGAACACCTCTTGCCGTTCCATTCTCAGAGCTCCTGAGTTAATCAAACTGAGACTTTTGGTGCAAATGCCAGACGAAAACATTTCCAATGTGTCTGGCAAGGAGAAACTGAACCTGGAGAACACCTTTGTCAGGAGCTTGCACCTGCACCTTACACACACACAGATTTGCATCACATCTAAATGGCCAAGCTCTTTCTTAGACAAGTTGAAAGCTGCTGTCAGAAGGCTGTGCTCCTTGTCAGATGGAAGCAGCAGCACACACATAGGTGTTTGGCAAGCACTAAAGAGCCACAGAAGAGCATGGTCTAGCAAAATGAAACAGGAAAAAGCATTTGCTACATGTGCCCTTGTTGTCGCCTAAGAACAGGTAGCAGCATAAACCAGATGCAGGTGAAGTTCTTGCAGGCGACATCTAACGTCAAATGAGCAAGCGGGCTTACCACAGCGGCGGTCCTCTGGCAGTCTGAAAGCTTTGCACACAAGCCGGATGCTAAGCGCCTTCCTTTGCCTTTTGGCAGTGCTCGCGCATTGCCAGCAGTAGGCGGGAAAGGTCACTATCCCACACACACGTTTCGTTGTCCCCGTTGCTAAGCACTCTGGAGCACTGTTTATGACGTAAGCGGAACACCTCTTGCCGTTCCATTCTCAGAGCTCCTGAGTTAAGCAATCTGCAACTCTTGGTGCGAATGATAGAGGAAAACATTTCAAATGCGTCTGGCAGATAGAAACTGAACCTGGAGAACACCTTTGTCAGGAGCTTGCACCTGCACCTTAGACACACACAGATTTGCATCACATCTAAATGGCCAAGCTCTTTCTTAGACAAGTTGAAAGCTGCTGTCAGAAGGCTGTGCTCCTTGTCAGGTGGAAGCAGCAGCACGCACATAGGAGATTGGCAAGCACTAAAGAGCCACAGAAGAGCGTGGCCTAGGAAAATGAGGCAGGAAAAAGCATATCGCTACATGTGCCCTTGTTGTGGCCTAAGACCAGGTAGCAGCATAAACCAGATGCGGGTGAAGTTCTTGCAGGCGACATGTAACGTCAAATGAGCAAGCGGGCTTACCACAGCTGCGGTCCTCTGCCAGTCTGAAAGCTTTGCACAGAATCCGGATGCTAAACGCCTTCCTTTGCCTTTTGGCAGTGCTCGCGCATTGCCAGCACTAGGCGGGAATGGTCACTATCCCACACACACGTTTCGTTGTGCCCGTTGCTAAGCGCTCTGGAGCACTGTTTATGACGTAAGCGGAACACCACTTGCCGTTCCATTCTCAGAGCTCCTGAGTTAATCAAGCTGCAACTCTTGGTGCGAATGATAGAGGAAAACATTTCCAATGCGTCTGGCAGATAGAAACTGAACCTGGAGAACACATTTATCAGGAGCTTGCACCTGCACCTTAGACACACACAGATTTGCATCACATCTAAATGGCCAAGCTCTTTCTTAGACAAGTTGAAAGCTGCTGTCAGAAGGCTGTGCTCCTTCTCAGGTGGAAGCAGCAGCATGCACATAGGAGATTGGCAAGCACTAAAGAGCCACAGAAGAGCGTGGCCTAGGAAACTGAGGCAGGAGAAAGCATATCGCTACATGTGCCCTTGTTGTCGCCTAACAACAGGTAGCAGCATAAACCAGATTCGGGTGAAGTTCTTGCAGGCGACATCTAACGTCAAATGAGCAAGCGGGCTTACCACAGCTGCAGTCCTCTGGCAGTCTGAAAGCTTTGCGCACAAGCCAGATGCAAAGCGCCTTCCTTTGCCTTTTGGCAGTGCTCGTGCATTGCCAGCACTAGGCGGGAATGCTCACTATCCCACAGACACGTTTCGTTGTCCCCGTTGCTAAGCACTCTGGAGCACTGTTTATGACGTAAGCGGAACACCTCTTGCCGTTCCATTCTCAGAGCTCCTGAGTTAATCAAACTGAGACTTTTGGTGCGAATGCCAGACGAAAATATTTCCAATGTGTCTGGCAAGGAGAAACTGAACCTGGAGAACACCTTTGTCAGGAGCTTGCACCTGCACCTTACACACACACAGATTTGCATCACATCTAAATGGCCAAGCTCTTTCTTAGACAAGATGAAAGCTGCTGTCAGAAGGCTGTGCTCCTTGTCAGATGGAAGCAGCAGCACGCACATAGGAGTTTGGCAAGACTAAAGAGCCACAGAAGAGCGTGGTCTAGCAAAATGAAACAGGAAAAAGCATTTGCTACATGTGTCCTTGTTGTGGCCTAAGAACAGGTAGCAGCATAGACCAGATGCGGGTGAAGTTCTTGCAGGCGACATCTAACGTCAAATGAGCAAGCGGGCTTACCACAGCTGCGGTCCTCTGCCAGTCTGAAAGCTTTGCGCACAAGCCAGATGCTAAGCGCCTTCCTTTGCCTTTTGGCAGTGCTCGTGCATTGCCAGCACTAGGCGGGAATGGTCACTATCCCACACACACGTTTCGTTGTGCCCGTTGCTAAGCGCTCTGGAGCACTGTTTATGACGTAAGCGGAACACCTCTTGCCGTTCCATTCTCAGAGCTCCTGAGTTAATCAAACTGAGACTTTTGGTGCGAATGCCAGACGAAAACATTTCCAATGTGTCTGGCAAGGAGAAACTGAACCTGGAGAACACCTTTGTCAGGAGCTTGCACCTGCACCTTACACACACACAGATTTGCATCACATCTAAATGGCCAAGCTCTTTCTTAGACAAGTTGAAAGCTGCTGTCAGAAGGCTGTGCTCCTTGTCAGATGGAAGCAGCAGCACACACATAGGTGTTTGGCAAGCACTAAAGAGCCACAGAAGAGCGTGGTCTAGCAAAATGAAACAGGAAAAAGCATTTGCTACATGTGCCCTTGATGTCGCCTAAGAACAGGTAGCAGCATAAACCAGATGCGGGTGAAGTTCTTGCAGGCGACATCTAACGTCAAATGAGCAAGCGGGCTTACCACAGCGGCGGTCCTCTGGCAGTCTGAAAGCTTTGCACACAAGCCGGATGCTAAGCGCCTTCCTTTGCCTTTTGGCAGTGCTCGCGCATTGCCAGCAGTAGGCGGGAAAGGTCACTATCCCACACACACGTTTCGTTGTCCCCGTTGCTAAGCACTCTGGAGCACTGTTTATGACGTAAGCGGAACACCACTTGCCGTTCCATTCTCAGAGCTCCTGAGTTAAGCAATCTGCAACTCTTGGTGCGAATGATAGAGGAAAACATTTCAAATGCGTCTGGCAGATAGAAACTGAACCTGGAGAACACCTTTGTCAGGAGCTTGCACCTGCACCTTAGACACACACAGATTTGCATCACATCTAAATGGCCAAGCTCTTTCTTCGGCAAGTTGAAAGCTGCTGTCAGAAGGCTGTGCTCCTTGTCAGGTGGAAGCAGCAGCACGCACATAGGAGATTGGCAAGCACTAAAGAGCCACAGAAGAGCGTGGCCTAGGAAAATGAGGCAGGAAAAAGCATATCGCTACATGTGCCCTTGTTGTGGCCTAAGACCAGGTAGCAGCATAAACCAGATGCGGGTGAAGTTCTTGCAGGCGACATGTAACGTCAAATGAGCAAGCGGGCTTACCACAGCTGCGGTCCTCTGCCAGTCTGAAAGCTTTGCACAGAATCCGGATGCTAAACGCCTTCCTTTGCCTTTTGGCAGTGCTCGCGCATTGCCAGCACTAGGCGGGAATGGTCACTATCCCACACACACGTTTCGTTGTGCCCGTTGCTAAGCGCTCTGGAGCACTGTTTATGACATAAGCGGAACACCACTTGCCGTTCCCTTCTCAGAGCTCCTGAGTTAATCAAACTGAGACTTATGGTGTGAATGATAGAGGAAAACATTTCAAATGCGTCTGGCAGATAGAAACTGAACCTGGAGAACACCTTTGTCAGGAACTTGCACCTGCACCTTACACACACACAGATTTGCATCACATCTAAATGGCCAAGCTCTTTCTTAGACAAGTTGAAAGCTGCTGTCAGAAGGCTGTGCTCCTTATCATATGGAAGCAGCGGCACGCACATAGGAGTTTGGCAAGCACTAAAGAGCCACAGAAGAGCGTGGTCTAGCAAAATGAGGCAGGAAAAAGCATATCGCTACATGTGCCCTTGTTGTCGCCTAAGAACAGGTTGCAGCATAAAACAGATGCGGGTGAAGTTCTTGCAGGCGACATGTAACGTCAAATGAGCAAGCGGGCTTACCACAGCTGCGGTCCTCTGCCAGTCTGAAAGCTTTGCACAGAAGCCGGATGCTAAGCGCCTTCCTTTGCCTTTTGGCAGTGCTCGTGCATTGCCAGCACTAGGCGGGAATGGTCACTATCCCACACGCACGTTTCGTTTCCCCGTTGCTAAGCACTTTGGAACACTGTTTATGACGTAAGCGGAACACCTCTTGCCGTTCCATTCTCAGAGCTCCTGAGTTAAGCAATCTGCAACTCTTGGTGCGAATGATAGAGGAAAACATTTCCAATGCGTCTGGCAGATAGAAACTGAACCTGGAGAACACCTTTGTCAGGAGCTTGCACCTGCACCTTAGACACACACAGATTTGCATCACATCTAAATGGCCAAGCTCTTTCTTCGGCAAGTTGAAAGCTGCTGTCAGAAGGCTGTGCTCCTTGTCAGATGGAAGCAGCAGCACACACATAGGTGTTTGGCAAGCACTAAAGAGCCACAGAAGAGCATGGTCTAGCAAAATGAAACAGGAAAAAGCATTTGCTACATGTGCCCTTGTTGTCGCCTAAGAACAGGTAGCAGCATAAACCAGATGCAGGTGAAGTTCTTGCAGGCGACATCTAACGTCAAATGAGCAAGCGGGCTTACCACAGCGGCGGTCCTCTGGCAGTCTGAAAGCTTTGCACACAAGCCGGATGCTAAGCGCCTTCCTTTGCCTTTTGGCAGTGCTCGCGCATTGCCAGCAGTAGGCGGGAAAGGTCACTATCCCACACACACGTTTCGTTGTCCCCGTTGCTAAGCACTCTGGAGCACTGTTTATGACGTAAGCGGAACACCTCTTGCCGTTCCATTCTCAGAGCTCCTGAGTTAAGCAATCTGCAACTCTTGGTGCGAATGATAGAGGAAAACATTTCAAATGCGTCTGGCAGATAGAAACTGAACCTGGAGAACACCTTTGTCAGGAGCTTGCACCTGCACCTTAGACACACACAGATTTGCATCACATCTAAATGGCCAAGCTCTTTCTTAGACAAGTTGAAAGCTGCTGTCAGAAGGCTGTGCTCCTTGTCAGGTGGAAGCAGCAGCACGCACATAGGAGATTGGCAAGCACTAAAGAGCCACAGAAGAGCGTGGCCTAGGAAAATGAGGCAGGAAAAAGCATATCGCTACATGTGCCCTTGTTGTGGCCTAAGACCAGGTAGCAGCATAAACCAGATGCGGGTGAAGTTCTTGCAGGCGACATGTAACGTCAAATGAGCAAGCGGGCTTACCACAGCTGCGGTCCTCTGCCAGTCTGAAAGCTTTGCACAGAATCCGGATGCTAAACGCCTTCCTTTGCCTTTTGGCAGTGCTCGCGCATTGCCAGCACTAGGCGGGAATGGTCACTATCCCACACACACGTTTCGTTGTGCCCGTTGCTAAGCGCTCTGGAGCACTGTTTATGACGTAAGCGGAACACCACTTGCCGTTCCATTCTCAGAGCTCCTGAGTTAATCAAGCTGCAACTCTTGGTGCGAATGATAGAGGAAAACATTTCCAATGCGTCTGGCAGATAGAAACTGAACCTGGAGAACACATTTATCAGGAGCTTGCACCTGCACCTTAGACACACACAGATTTGCATCACATCTAAATGGCCAAGCTCTTTCTTAGACAAGTTGAAAGCTGCTGTCAGAAGGCTGTGCTCCTTCTCAGGTGGAAGCAGCAGCATGCACATAGGAGATTGGCAAGCACTAAAGAGCCACAGAAGAGCGTGGCCTAGGAAACTGAGGCAGGAGAAAGCATATCGCTACATGTGCCCTTGTTGTCGCCTAACAACAGGTAGCAGCATAAACCAGATTCGGGTGAAGTTCTTGCAGGCGACATCTAACGTCAAATGAGCAAGCGGGCTTACCACAGCTGCAGTCCTCTGGCAGTCTGAAAGCTTTGCGCACAAGCCAGATGCAAAGCGCCTTCCTTTGCCTTTTGGCAGTGCTCGTGCATTGCCAGCACTAGGCGGGAATGGTCACTATCCCACAGACGCGTTTCGTTGTCCCCGTTGCTAAGCACTCTGGAGCACTGTTTATGACGTAAGCGGAACACCTCTTGCCGTTCCATTCTCAGAGCTCCTGAGTTAATCAAACTGAGACTTTTGGTGCGAATGCCAGACGAAAATATTTCCAATGTGTCTGGCAAGGAGAAACTGAACCTGGAGAACACCTTTGTCAGGAGCTTGCACCTGCACCTTACACACACACAGATTTGCATCACATCTAAATGGCCAAGCTCTTTCTTAGACAAGATGAAAGCTGCTGTCAGAAGGCTGTGCTCCTTGTCAGATGGAAGCAGCAGCACGCACATAGGAGTTTGGCAAGACTAAAGAGCCACAGAAGAGCGTGGTCTAGCAAAATGAAACAGGAAAAAGCATTTGCTACATGTGTCCTTGTTGTGGCCTAAGAACAGGTAGCAGCATAGACCAGATGCGGGTGAAGTTCTTGCAGGCGACATCTAACGTCAAATGAGCAAGCGGGCTTACCACAGCTGCGGTCCTCTGCCAGTCTGAAAGCTTTGCGCACAAGCCAGATGCTAAGCGCCTTCCTTTGCCTTTTGGCAGTGCTCGTGCATTGCCAGCACTAGGCGGGAATGGTCACTATCCCACACACACGTTTCGTTGTGCCCGTTGCTAAGCGCTCTGGAGCACTGTTTATGACGTAAGCGGAACACCTCTTGCCGTTCCATTCTCAGAGCTCCTGAGTTAATCAAACTGAGACTTTTGGTGCGAATGCCAGACGAAAACATTTCCAATGTGTCTGGCAAGGAGAAACTGAACCTGGAGAACACCTTTGTCAGGAGCTTGCACCTGCACCTTACACACACACAGATTTGCATCACATCTAAATGGCCAAGCTCTTTCTTAGACAAGTTGAAAGCTGCTGTCAGAAGGCTGTGCTCCTTGTCAGATGGAAGCAGCAGCACACACATAGGTGTTTGGCAAGCACTAAAGAGCCACAGAAGAGCGTGGTCTAGCAAAATGAAACAGGAAAAAGCATTTGCTACATGTGCCCTTGATGTCGCCTAAGAACAGGTAGCAGCATAAACCAGATGCGGGTGAAGTTCTTGCAGGCGACATCTAACGTCAAATGAGCAAGCGGGCTTACCACAGCGGCGGTCCTCTGGCAGTCTGAAAGCTTTGCACACAAGCCGGATGCTAAGCGCCTTCCTTTGCCTTTTGGCAGTGCTCGCGCATTGCCAGCAGTAGGCGGGAAAGGTCACTATCCCACACACACGTTTCGTTGTCCCCGTTGCTAAGCACTCTGGAGCACTGTTTATGACGTAAGCGGAACACCACTTGCCGTTCCATTCTCAGAGCTCCTGAGTTAAGCAATCTGCAACTCTTGGTGCGAATGATAGAGGAAAACATTTCAAATGCGTCTGGCAGATAGAAACTGAACCTGGAGAACACCTTTGTCAGGAGCTTGCACCTGCACCTTAGACACACACAGATTTGCATCACATCTAAATGGCCAAGCTCTTTCTTCGGCAAGTTGAAAGCTGCTGTCAGAAGGCTGTGCTCCTTGTCAGGTGGAAGCAGCAGCACGCACATAGGAGATTGGCAAGCACTAAAGAGCCACAGAAGAGCGTGGCCTAGGAAAATGAGGCAGGAAAAAGCATATCGCTACATGTGCCCTTGTTGTGGCCTAAGACCAGGTAGCAGCATAAACCAGATGCGGGTGAAGTTCTTGCAGGCGACATGTAACGTCAAATGAGCAAGCGGGCTTACCACAGCTGCGGTCCTCTGCCAGTCTGAAAGCTTTGCACAGAATCCGGATGCTAAACGCCTTCCTTTGCCTTTTGGCAGTGCTCGCGCATTGCCAGCACTAGGCGGGAATGGTCACTATCCCACACACACGTTTCGTTGTGCCCGTTGCTAAGCGCTCTGGAGCACTGTTTATGACATAAGCGGAACACCACTTGCCGTTCCCTTCTCAGAGCTCCTGAGTTAATCAAACTGAGACTTATGGTGTGAATGATAGAGGAAAACATTTCAAATGCGTCTGGCAGATAGAAACTGAACCTGGAGAACACCTTTGTCAGGAACTTGCACCTGCACCTTACACACACACAGATTTGCATCACATCTAAATGGCCAAGCTCTTTCTTAGACAAGTTGAAAGCTGCTGTCAGAAGGCTGTGCTCCTTATCATATGGAAGCAGCGGCACGCACATAGGAGTTTGGCAAGCACTAAAGAGCCACAGAAGAGCGTGGTCTAGCAAAATGAGGCAGGAAAAAGCATATCGCTACATGTGCCCTTGTTGTCGCCTAAGAACAGGTTGCAGCATAAAACAGATGCGGGTGAAGTTCTTGCAGGCGACATGTAACGTCAAATGAGCAAGCGGGCTTACCACAGCTGCGGTCCTCTGCCAGTCTGAAAGCTTTGCACAGAAGCCGGATGCTAAGCGCCTTCCTTTGCCTTTTGGCAGTGCTCGTGCATTGCCAGCACTAGGCGGGAATGGTCACTACCCCACACGCACGTTTCGTTTCCCCGTTGCTAAGCACTTTGGAACACTGTTTATGACGTAAGCGGAACACCTCTTGCCGTTCCATTCTCAGAGCTCCTGAGTTAAGCAATCTGCAACTCTTGGTGCGAATGATAGAGGAAAACATTTCCAATGCGTCTGGCAGATAGAAACTGAACCTGGAGAACACCTTTGTCAGGAGCTTGCACCTGCACCTTAGACACACACAGATTTGCATCACATCTAAATGGCCAAGCTCTTTCTTCGGCAAGTTGAAAGCTGCTGTCAGAAGGCTGTGCTCCTTGTCAGGTGGAAGCAGCAGCACGCACATAGGAGTTTGGCAAGCACTAAAGAGCCACAGAAGAGCGTGGCCTAGGAAAATGAGGCAGGAAAAAGCATATCGCTACATGTGCCCTTGTTGTCGCCTAACAACAGGTAGCAGCATAAACCAGATGCGGGTGAAGTTCTTGCAGGCGACATCTAATGTCAAATGAGCAAGCGGGCTTACCACAGCGGCGGTCCTCTGGCAGACTGAATGCTTTGCGCACAAGCCGGATGCTAAGCGCCTTCCTTTGCCTTTTGGCAGTGCTCGTGCATTGCCAGCACTAGGCGGGAATGGTCACTATCCCACACACACGTTTCGTTGTCCCCGTTGCTAAGCACTCTGGAGCACTGTTTATGACGTAAGCGGAACACCACTTGCCGTTCCATTCTCAGAGCTCCTGAGTTAAGCAATCTGCAACTCTTGGTGCGAATGATAGAGGAAAACATTTCCAATGCGTCTGGCAGATAGAAACTGAACCTGGAGAACACCTTTGTCAGGAGCTTGCACCTGCACCTTAGACACACACAGATTTGCATCACATCTAAATGGCCAAGCTCTTTCTTAGACAAGTTGAAAGCTGCTGTCAGAAGGCTGTGCTCCTTGTCAGGTGGAACCAGCAGCACGCACATAGGAGATTGGCAAGCACTAAAGAGCCACAGAAGAGCGTGGCCTAGGAAAATGAGGCAGGAAAAAGCATATCGCTACATGTGTCCTTGTTGTCGCCTAAGAACAGGTAGCAGCATAAACCAGATGTGGGTGAAGTTCTTGCAGGCGACATGTAACGTCAAATGAGCAAGCGGGCTTACCACAGCTGCGGTCCTCTGGCAGTCTGAAAGCTTTGCACAGAAGCCGGATGCTAAGCGCCTTCCTTTGCCTTTTGGCAGTGCTCGCGCATTGCCAGCACTAGGCGGGAATGGTCACTATCCCACAGACACGTTTCGTTGTGCCCGTTGCTAAGCGCTCTGGAGCACTGTTTATGACGTAAGCGGAACACCTCTTGCCGTTCCATTCTCAGAGCTCCTGAGTTAATCAAACTGAGACTTTGGGTGCGAATGCCAGACGAAAACATTTCCAATGTGTCTGGCAAGGAGAAACTGAACCTGGAGAACACCTTTGTCAGGAGCTTGCACCTGCACCTTACACACACACAGATTTGCATCACATCTAAATGGCCAAGCTCTTTCTTAGGCAAGTTGAAAGCTACTGTCAGAAGGCTGTGCTCCTTATCAGATGGAAGCAGCGGCACGCACATAGGAGTTTGGCAAGCACTAAAGAGCCACAGAAGAGCGTGGTCTAGCAAAATGAAACAGGAAAAAGCATATCGCTACATGTGCCCTTGTTGTCACCTAAGAACAGGTAGCAGCATAAACCAGATGCGGGTGAAGTTCTTGCAGGCGACATCTAACGTCAAATGAGCAAGCGGGCTTACCACAGCTGCGGTCCTCTGCCAGTCTGAAAGCTTTGCACAGAAGCCGGATGCTAAGCGCCTTCCTTTGCCTTTTGGCAGTGCTCGCGCATTGCCAGCACTAGGCGGGAATGGTCACTATCCCACACACACGTTTCGTTGTGCCCGTTGCTAAGCGCTCTGGAGCACTGTTTATGACGTAAGCGGAACACCTCTTGCCGTTCCATTCTCAGAGCTCCTGAGTTAATCAAACTGAGACTTCTGGTGCGAATGCCAGACGAAAACATTTCCAATGTGTCTGGCAAGGAGAAACTGAACCTGGAGAACACCTTTGTCAGGAGCTTGCACCTGCACCTTACACACACACAGATTTGCATCACATCTAAATGGCCAAGCTCTTTCTTAGACAAGATGAAAGCTGCTGTCAGAAGGCTGTGCTCCTTGTCAGATGGAAGCAGCAGCACGCACATAGGTGTTTGGCAAGACTAAAGAGCCACAGAAGAGCGTGGTCTAGCAAAATGAAACAGGAAAAAGCATTTGCTACATGTGTCCTTGTTGTGGCCTAAGAACAGGTAGCAGCATAGACCAGATGCGGGTGAAGTTCTTGCAGGCGACATCTAATGTCAAATGAGCAAGCGGGCTTACCACAGCTGCGGTCCTCTGGCAGACTGAAAGCTTTGCGCACAAGCCGGATGCTAAGCGCCTTCCTTTGCCTTTTGGCAGTGCTCGTGCATTGCCAGCACTAGGCGGGAATGGTCACTATCCCACACACACGTTTCGTTGTGCCCGTTGCTAAGCGCTCTGGAGCACTGTTTATGACGTAAGCGGAACACCTCTTGCCGTTCCATTCTCAGAGCCCCTGAGTTAAGTAATCTGCGACTCTTGGTGCGAATGATAGAGGAAAACATTTCCAATGCGTCTGGCAGATAGAAAGTGAACCTGGAGAACACTTTTATCAGGAGCTTGCACCTGCACCTTAGAGACACAGAGACTTGCATCAAATCTAAATGGCCAAGCTCTTTCTTAGACAAGTTGAAAGCTGCTGTCAGAAGGCTGTGCTCCTTGTCAGATGGAAGCAGCAGCACGCACATAGGTGTTTGGCAAGCACTAAAGAGCCACAGAAGAGCGTGGTCTAGCAAAATGAAACAGGAAAAAGCATTTGCTACATGTGTCCTTGTTGTGGCCTAAGAACAGGTAGCAGCATAGACCAGATGCGGGTGAAGTTCTTGCAGGCGACATCTACCGTCAAATGAGCAAGCGGGCTTACCACAGCTGCGGTCCTCTGCCAGTCTGAAAGCTTTGCGCACAAGCCAGATGCTAAGCGCCTTCCTTTGCCTTTTGGCAGTGCTCGCGCATTGCCAGCACTAGGCGGGAATGGTCACTATCCCACACACACGTTTCGTTGTCCCCGTTGCTAAGCGCTCTGGAGCACTGTTTATGACGTAAGCGGAACACCTCTTGCTGTTCCATTCTCAGAGCTCCTGAGTTAAGCAATCTGCAACTCTTGGTGCAAATGATAGAGGAAAACATTTCCAATGCGTCTGGCAGATAGAAACTGAAGCTGGAGAACACCTTTGTCAGGAGCTTGCACCTGCACCTTACACACACACAGATTTGCATCACATCTAAATGGCCAAGCTCTTTCTTCGGCAAGTTGAAAGCTGCTGTCAGAAGGCTGTGCTCCTTGTCAGGTGGAAGCAGCAGCACGCACATAGGAGATTGGCAAGCACTAAAGAGCCACAGAAGAGCGTGGTCTAGGAAAATGAGGCAGGAAAAAGCATATCGCTACATGTGCCCTTGTTGTCGCCTAAGAACAGGTAGCAGCATAAACCAGATGCGGGTGAAGTTCTTGCAGGCGACATCTAACGTCAAATGAGCAAGCGGGCTTACCACAGCTGCGGTCCTCTGGCAGTCTGAAAGCTTTGCACAGAAGCCGGATGCTAAGCGCCTTCCTTTGCCTTTTGGCAGTGCTCGCGCATTGCCAGCACTAGGCGGGAATGGTCACTATCCCACAGACACGTTTCGTTGTGCCCGTTGCTAAGCGCTCTGGAGCACTGTATGACGTAAGCGGAACACCTCTTGCCGTTCCATTCTCAGAGCTCCTGAGTTAATCAAACTGAGACTTTGGGTGCGAATGCCAGACGAAAACATTTCCAATGTGTCTGGCAAGGAGAAACTGAACCTGGAGAACACTTTTGTCACGAGCTTGCACCTGCACCTTACACACACACAGATTTGCATCACATCTAAATGGCCAAGCTCTTTCTTAGACAAGATGAAAACTGCTGTCAGAAGGCTGTGCTCCTTGTCAGATGGAAGCAGCAGCACGCACATAGGTGTTTGGCAAGACTAAAGAGCCACAGAAGAGCGTGGTCTAGCAAAATGAAACAGGAAAAAGCATTTGCTACATGTTCCCTTGTTGTCGCCTAAGAACAGGTAGCAGCATAAACCAGATGCGGGTGAAGTTCTTGCAGGCGACATCTAACGTCAAATGAGCAAGCGGGCTTACCACAGCTGCGGTCCTCTGCCAGTCTGAAAGCTTTGCACAGAAGCCTTCCTTTGCCTTTTGGCAGTGCTCGCGCATTGCCAGCACTAGGAGGGAATGGTCACTATCCCACACACACATTTCGTTGTGCCCGTTGCTAAGCGCTCTGGAGCACTGTTTATGACGTAAGCGGAACACCTCTTGCCGTTCCATTCTCAGAGCTCCTGAGTTAAGCAATCTGCAACTCTTGGTGCGAATGATAGAGGAAAACATTTCCAATGTGTCTGGCAAGGAGAAACTGAACCTGGAGAACACCTTTGTCAGGAGCTTGCACCTGCACCTTAGACACACACAGATTTGCATCACATCTAAATGGCCAAGCTCTTTCTTAGACAAGTTGAAAGCTGCTGTCAGAAGGCTGTGCTCCTTGTCAGGTGGAACCAGCAGCACGCACATAGGAGATTGGCAAGCACTAAAGAGCCACAGAAGAGCGTGGCCTAGGAAAATGAGGCAGGAAAAAGCATATCGCTACATGTGTCCTTGTTGTCGCCTAAGAACAGGTAGCAGCATAAACCAGATGTGGGTGAAGTTCTTGCAGGCGACATGTAACGTCAAATGAGCAAGCGGGCTTACCACAGCTGCGGTCCTCTGGCAGTCTGAAAGCTTTGCACAGAAGCCGGATGCTAAGCGCCTTCCTTTGCCTTTTGGCAGTGCTCGCGCATTGCCAGCACTAGGCGGGAATGGTCACTATCCCACAGACACGTTTCGTTGTGCCCGTTGCTAAGCGCTCTGGAGCACTGTTTATGACGTAAGCGGAACACCTCTTGCCGTTCCATTCTCAGAGCTCCTGAGTTAATCAAACTGAGACTTTGGGTGCGAATGCCAGACGAAAACATTTCCAATGTGTCTGGCAAGGAGAAACTGAACCTGGAGAACACCTTTGTCAGGAGCTTGCACCTGCACCTTACACACACACAGATTTGCATCACATCTAAATGGCCAAGCTCTTTCTTAGGCAAGTTGAAAGCTACTGTCAGAAGGCTGTGCTCCTTATCAGATGGAAGCAGCGGCACGCACATAGGAGTTTGGCAAGCACTAAAGAGCCACAGAAGAGCGTGGTCTAGCAAAATGAAACAGGAAAAAGCATATCGCTACATGTGCCCTTGTTGTCACCTAAGAACAGGTAGCAGCATAAACCAGATGCGGGTGAAGTTCTTGCAGGCGACATCTAACGTCAAATGAGCAAGCGGGCTTACCACAGCGGCGGTCCTCTGCCAGTCTGAAAGCTTTGCACACAAGCCGGATGCTAAGCGCCTTCCTTTGCCTTTTGGCAGTGCTCGCGCATTGCCAGCACTAGGCGGGAATGGTCACTATCCCACACACACGTTTCGTTGTGCCCGTTGCTAAGCGCTCTGGAGCACTGTTTATGACGTAAGCGGAACACCTCTTGCCGTTCCATTCTCAGAGCTCCTGAGTTAATCAAACTGAGACTTCTGGTGCGAATGCCAGACGAAAACATTTCCAATGTGTCTGGCAAGGAGAAACTGAACCTGGAGAACACCTTTGTCAGGAGCTTGCACCTGCACCTTACACACACACAGATTTGCATCACATCTAAATGGCCAAGCTCTTTCTTAGACAAGATGAAAGCTGCTGTCAGAAGGCTGTGCTCCTTGTCAGATGGAAGCAGCAGCACGCACATAGGTGTTTGGCAAGACTAAAGAGCCACAGAAGAGCGTGGTCTAGCAAAATGAAACAGGAAAAAGCATTTGCTACATGTGTCCTTGTTGTGGCCTAAGAACAGGTAGCAGCATAGACCAGATGCGGGTGAAGTTCTTGCAGGCGACATCTAATGTCAAATGAGCAAGCGGGCTTACCACAGCTGCGGTCCTCTGGCAGACTGAAAGCTTTGCGCACAAGCCGGATGCTAAGCGCCTTCCTTTGCCTTTTGGCAGTGCTCGTGCATTGCCAGCACTAGGCGGGAATGGTCACTATCCCACACACACGTTTCGTTGTGCCCGTTGCTAAGCGCTCTGGAGCACTGTTTATGACGTAAGCGGAACACCTCTTGCCGTTCCATTCTCAGAGCCCCTGAGTTAAGTAATCTGCGACTCTTGGTGCGAATGATAGAGGAAAACATTTCCAATGCGTCTGGCAGATAGAAAGTGAACCTGGAGAACACTTTTATCAGGAGCTTGCACCTGCACCTTAGAGACACAGAGACTTGCATCAAATCTAAATGGCCAAGCTCTTTCTTAGACAAGTTGAAAGCTGCTGTCAGAAGGCTGTGCTCCTTGTCAGATGGAAGCAGCAGCACGCACATAGGTGTTTGGCAAGCACTAAAGAGCCACAGAAGAGCGTGGTCTAGCAAAATGAAACAGGAAAAAGCATTTGCTACATGTGTCCTTGTTGTGGCCTAAGAACAGGTAGCAGCATAGACCAGATGCGGGTGAAGTTCTTGCAGGCGACATCTACCGTCAAATGAGCAAGCGGGCTTACCACAGCTGCGGTCCTCTGCCAGTCTGAAAGCTTTGCGCACAAGCCAGATGCTAAGCGCCTTCCTTTGCCTTTTGGCAGTGCTCGCGCATTGCCAGCACTAGGCGGGAATGGTCACTATCCCACACACACGTTTCGTTGTCCCCGTTGCTAAGCGCTCTGGAGCACTGTTTATGACGTAAGCGGAACACCTCTTGCTGTTCCATTCTCAGAGCTCCTGAGTTAAGCAATCTGCAACTCTTGGTGCGAATGATAGAGGAAAACATTTCCAATGCGTCTGGCAGATAGAAACTGAAGCTGGAGAACACCTTTGTCAGGAGCTTGCACCTGCACCTTACACACACACAGATTTGCATCACATCTAAATGGCCAAGCTCTTTCTTCGGCAAGTTGAAAGCTGCTGTCAGAAGGCTGTGCTCCTTGTCAGGTGGAAGCAGCAGCACGCACATAGGAGATTGGCAAGCACTAAAGAGCCACAGAAGAGCGTGGTCTAGGAAAATGAGGCAGGAAAAAGCATATCGCTACATGTGCCCTTGTTGTCGCCTAACAACAGGTAGCAGCATAAACCAGATGCGGGTGAAGTTCTTGCAGGCGACATCTAACGTCAAATGAGCAAGCGGGCTTACCACAGCTGCGGTCCTCTGGCAGTCTGAAAGCTTTGCACAGAAGCCGGATGCTAAGCGCCTTCCTTTGCCTTTTGGCAGTGCTCGCGCATTGCCAGCACTAGGCGGGAATGGTCACTATCCCACAGACACGTTTCGTTGTGCCCGTTGCTAAGCGCTCTGGAGCACTGTATGACGTAAGCGGAACACCTCTTGCCGTTCCATTCTCAGAGCTCCTGAGTTAATCAAACTGAGACTTTGGGTGCGAATGCCAGACGAAAACATTTCCAATGTGTCTGGCAAGGAGAAACTGAACCTGGAGAACACTTTTGTCACGAGCTTGCACCTGCACCTTACACACACACAGATTTGCATCACATCTAAATGGCCAAGCTCTTTCTTAGACAAGATGAAAGCTGCTGTCAGAAGGCTGTGCTCCTTGTCAGATGGAAGCAGCAGCACGCACATAGGTGTTTGGCAAGACTAAAGAGCCACAGAAGAGCGTGGTCTAGCAAAATGAAACAGGAAAAAGCATTTGCTACATGTTCCCTTGTTGTCGCCTAAGAACAGGTAGCAGCATAAACCAGATGCGGGTGAAGTTCTTGCAGGCGACATCTAACGTCAAATGAGCAAGCGGGCTTACCACAGCTGCGGTCCTCTGCCAGTCTGAAAGCTTTGCACAGAAGCCTTCCTTTGCCTTTTGGCAGTGCTCGCGCATTGCCAGCACTAGGAGGGAATGGTCACTATCCCACACACACGTTTCGTTGTGCCCGTTGCTAAGCGCTCTGGAGCACTGTTTATGACGTAAGCGGAACACCTCTTGCCGTTCCATTCTCAGAGCTCCTGAGTTAAGCAATCTGCAACTCTTGGTGCGAATGATAGAGGAAAACATTTCCAATGTGTCTGGCAAGGAGAAACTGAACCTGGAGAACACCTTTGTCAGGAGCTTGCACCTGCACCTTACACACACACAGATTTGCATCACATCTAAATGGCCAAGCTCTTTCTTAGACAAGATGAAAGCTGCTGTCAGAAGGCTGTGCTCCTTGTCAGATGGAAGCAGCAGCACGCACATAGGTGTTTGGCAAGACTAAAGAGCCACAGAAGAGCGTGGTCTAGCAAAATGAAACAGGAAAAAGCATTTGCTACATGTGTCCTTGTTGTGGCCTAAGAACAGGTAGCAGCATAAACCAGATGCGGGTGAAGTTCTTGCAGGCGACATCTAACGTCAAATGAGCAAGCGGGCTTACCACAGCTGCGGTCCTCTGCCAGTCTGAAAGCTTTGCGCACAAGCCAGATGCTAAGCGCCTTCCTTTGCCTTTTGGCAGTGCTCGCGCATTGCCAGCACTAGGCGGGAATGGTCACTATCCCACACACACGTTTCGTTGTCCCCGTTGCTAAGCACTCTGGAACACTGTTTATGACGTAAGCGGAACACCACTTGCCGTTCCATTCTCAGAGCTCCTGAGTTAAGCAATCTGCAACTCTTGGTGCGAATGATAGAGGAAAACATTTCCAATGCGTCTGGCAGATAGAAACTGAACCTGGAGAACACCTTTGTCAGGAGCTTGCACCTGCACCTTACACACACACAGATTTGCATCACATCTAAATGGCCAAGCTCTTTCTTCGGCAAGTTGAAAGCTGCTGTCAGAAGGCTGTGCTCCATGTCAGGTGGAAGCAGCAGCACGCACATAAGAGATTGGCAAGCACTAAAGAGCCACAGAAGAGCGTGGCCTAGGAAAATGAGGCAGGAAAAAGCATATCGCTACATGTGCCCTTGTTGTCGCCTAACAACAGGTAGCAGCATAAACCAGATGCGGGTGAAGTTCTTGCAGGCGACATCTAATGTCAAATGAGCAAGCGGGCTTACCACAGCTGTGGTCCTCTGGCAGACTGAAAGCTTTGCGCACAAGCCGGATGCTAAGCCCCTTCCTTTGCCTTTTGGCAGTGCTCGTGCATTGCCAGCACTAGGCGGGAATGGTCACTATTCCCACACACACGTTTCGTTGTCCCTGTTGCTAAGCACTCTGGAGCACTGTTTATGACGTAAGCGGAACACCACTTGCCGTTCCATTCTCAGAGCTCCTGAGTTAAGCAATCTGCAACTCTTGGTGCGAATGATAGAGGAAAACATTTCCAATGCGTCTGGCAGATAGAAACTGAAGCTGGAGAACACCTTTGTCAGGAGCTTGCACCTGCACCTTAGACACACACTGATTTGCATCACATCTAAATGGCCAAGCTCTTTCTTAGGCAAGTTGAAAGCTGCTGTCAGAAGGCTGTGCTCCTTATCAGATGGAAGCAGCGGCACGCACATAAAAGTTTGGCAAGCACTAAAGAGCCACAGAAGAGCGTGGCCTAGGAAAATGAGGCAGGAAAAAGCATATTGCTACATGTGCCCTTGTTGTCGCCTAAGAACAGGTAGCAGCATAAACCAGATGCGGGTGAAGTTCTTGCAGGCGACATCTAACGTCAAATGAGCAAGCGGGCTTACCACAGCTGCGGTCCTCTGCCAGTCTGAAAGCTTTGCACAGAAGCCGGATGCTAAGCGCCTTCCTTTGCCTTTTGGCAGTGCTCGCGCATTGCCAGCACTAGGCGGGAATGGTCACTATCCCACACACACGTTTCGTTGTCCCCGTTGCTAAGCACTCTGGAACACTGTTTATGACGTAAGCGGAACACCACTTGCCGTTCCATTCTCAGAGCTCCTGAGTTAAGCAATCTGCAACTCTTGGTGCGAATGATAGAGGAAAACATTTCCAATGCGTCTGGCAGATAGAAACTGAACCTGGAGAACACCTTTGTCAGGAGCTTGCACCTGCACCTTAGACACACACAGATTTGCATCACATCTAAATGGCCAAGCTCTTTCTTCGGCAAGTTGAAAGCTGCTGTCAGAAGGCTGTGCTCCTTGTCAGGTGGAAGCAGCAGCACGCACATAGGAGTTTGGCAAGCACTAAAGAGCCACAGAAGAGCGTGGCCTAGGAAAATGAGGCAGGAAAAAGCATATCGCTACATGTGCCCTTGTTGTCGCCTAAGAACAGGTAGCAGCATAAACCAGATGCGGGTGAAGTTCTTGCAGGCGACATCTAACGTCAAATGAGCAAGCGGGCTTACCACAGCTGCGGTCCTCTGGCAGTCTGAAAGCTTTGCACAGAAGCCGGATGCTAAGCGCCTTCCTTTGCCTTTTGGCAGTGCTCGCGCATTGCCAGCACTAGGCGGGAATGGTCACTATCCCACACACACGTTTCGTTGTGCCCGTTGCTAAGCGCTCTGGAGCACTGTTTATGACGTAAGCGGAACACCTCTTGCCGTTCCATTCTCAGAGCTCCTGAGTTAATCAAACTGAGACTTTTGGTGCGAATGCCAGACGAAAACATTTCCAATGTGTCTGGCAAGGAGAAACTGAACCTGGAGAACACCTTTGTCAGGAGCTTGCACCTGCACCTTAGACACACACAGATTTGCATCACATCTAAATGGCCAAGCTCTTTCTTAGACAAGTTGAATGCTGCTGTCAGAAGGCTGTGCTCCTTGTCAGATGGAAGCAGCAGCACGCACATAGGTGTTTGGCAAGACTAAAGAGCCACAGAAGAGCGTGGTGTAGCAAAATGAAACAGGAAAAAGCATTTGCTACATGTGTCCTTGTTGTGGCCTAAGAACAGGTAGCAGCATAGACCAGATGCGGGTGAAGTTCTTGCAGGCGACATCTAACGTCAAATGAGCAAGCGGGCTTACCACAGCTGCAATCCTCTGCCAGTCTGAAAGCTTTGCGCACAAGCCAGATGCTAAGCGCCTTCCTTTGCCTTTTGGCAGTGCTCGCGCATTGCCAGCACTAGGCGGGAATGGTCACTATCCCACACACACGTTTCGTTGTCCCCGTTGCTAAGCACTCTGGAACACTGTTTATGACGTAAGCGGAACACCACTTGCCGTTCCATTCTCAGAGCTCCTGAGTTAAGCAATCTGCAACTCTTGGTGCGAATGATAGAGGAAAACATTTCCAATGCGTCTGGCAGATAGAAACTGAACCTGGAGAACACCTTTGTCAGGAGCTTGCACCTGCACCTTACACACACACAGATTTGCATCACATCTAAATGGCCAAGCTCTTTCTTCGGCAAGTTGAAAGCTGCTGTCAGAAGGCTGTGCTCCTTGTCAGATGGAAGCAGCGGCACGCACATAGGAGTTTGGCAAGCACTAAAGAACCACAGAAGAGCGTGGCCTAGGAAAATGAGGCAGGAAAAAGCATATCGCTACATGTGCGCTTGTTGTCGCCTAAGAACAGGTAGCAGCATAAACCAGATGCGGGTGAAGTTCTTGCAGGCGACATCTAATGTCAAATGAGCAAGCGGGCTTACCACAGCTGCGGTCCTCTGGCAGACTGAAAGCTTTGCGCACAAGCCGGATTCTAAGCGCCTTCCTTTGCCTTTTGGCAGTGCTCGTGCATTGCCAGCACTAGGCGGGAATGGTCACTATCCCACACACACGTTTCGTTGTCCCCGTTGCTAAGCACTCTGGAGCACTGTTTATGACGTAAGCGGAACACAACTTGCCGTTCCATTCTCAGAGCTCCTGAGTTAAGCAATCTGCAACTCTTGGTGCGAATGATAGACGAAAACATTTCCAATGCGTCTGGCAGATAGAAACTGAACCTGGAGAACACCTTTGTCAGGAGCTTGCACCTGCACCTTACACACACACAGATTTGCATCACATCTAAATGGCCAAGCTCTTTCTTCGGCAAGTTGAAAGCTGCTGTCAGAAGGCTGTGCTCCTTGTCAGGTGGAAGCAGCAGCACGCACATAGGAGATTGGCAAGCACTAAAGAGCCACAGAAGAGCGTGGCCTAGGAAAATGAGGCAGGAAAAAGCATATCGCTACATGTGCCCTTGTTGTCGCCTAAGAACAGGTAGCAGCATAAACCAGATGCGGGTGAAGTTCTTGCAGGCGACATCTAACGTCAAATGAGCAAGCGGGCTTACCACAGCTGCGGTCCTCTGGCAGTCTGAAAGCTTTGCACAGAAGCCTTCCTTTGCCTTTTGGCAGTGCTCGTGCATTGCCAGCACTAGGAGGGAATGGTCACTATCCCACACACACGTTTCGTTGTGCCCGTTGCTAAGCGCTCTGGAGCACTGTTTATGACGTAAGCGGAACACCTCTTGCCGTTCCATTCTCAGAGCTCCTGAGTTAAGTAATCTGCGATTCTTGGTGCGAATGATAGAGGAAAACATTTCCAATGCGTCTGGCAGATAGAAAGTGAACCTGGAGAACACTTTTATCAGGAGCTTGCACCTGCACCTTAGACACACAGTGACTTGCATCACATCTAAATGGCCAAGCTCTTTCTTCGGCAAGTTGAAAGCTGCTGTCAGAAGGCTGTGCTCCTTGTCAGGTGGAAGCAGCAGCACGCACATAGGAGATTGGCAAGCACTAAAGAGCCACAGAAGAGCGTGGCCTAGGAAAATGAGGCAGGAAAAAGCATATTGCTACATGTGCCCTTGTTGTCGCCTAACAACAGGTAGCAGCATAAACCAGATGCGGGTGAAGTTCTTGCAGGCGACATCTAACGTCAAATGAGCAAGCGGGCTTACCACAGCTGCGGTCCTCTGGCAGTCTGAAAGCTTTGCACAGAAGCCGGATGCTAAGCGCCTTCCTTTGCCTTTTGGCAGTGCTCGCGCATTGCCAGCACTAGGCGGGAATGGTCACTATCCCACACACACGTTTCGTTGTCCCCGTTGCTAAGCACTCTGGAACACTGTTTATGACGTAAGCGGAACACCACTTGCCGTTCCATTCTCAGAGCTCCTGAGTTAAGCAATCTGCAACTCTTGGTGCGAATGATAGAGGAAAACATTTCCAATGCGTCTGGCAGATAGAAACTGAACCTGGAGACCACCTTTGTCAGGAGCTTGCACCTGCACCTTACACACACACAGATTTGCATCACATCTAAATGGCCAAGCTCTTTCTTCGGCAAGTTGAAAGCTGCTGTCAGAAGGCTGTGCTCCTTGTCAGGTGGAAGCAGCAGCACGCACATAGGAGTTTGGCAAGCACTAAAGAGCCACAGAAGAGCGTGGCCTAGGAAAATGAGGCAGGAAAAAGCATTTCGCTACATGTGCCCTTGTTGTCGCCTAAGAACAGGTAGCAGCATAAACCAGATGCGGGTGAAGTTCTTGCAGGCGACATCTAACGTCAAATGAGCAAGCGGGCTTACCACAGCTGCGGTCCTCTGGCAGTCTGAAAGCTTTGCACAGAAGCCGGATGCTAAGCGCCTTCCTTTGCCTTTTGGCAGTGCTCGCGCATTGCCAGCACTAGGCGGGAATGGTCACTATCCCACACACACGTTTCGTTGTGCCCGTTGCTAAGCGCTCTGGAGCACTGTTTATGACGTAAGCGGAACACCTCTTGCCGTTCCATTCTCAGAGCTCCTGAGTTAATCAAACTGAGACTTTTGGTGCGAATGCCAGACGAAAACATTTCCAATGTGTCTGGCAAGGAGAAACTGAACCTGGAGAACACCTTTGTCAGGAGCTTGCACCTGCACCTTAGACACACACAGATTTGCATCACATCTAAATGGCCAAGCTCTTTCTTAGACAAGTTGAATGCTGCTGTCAGAAGGCTGTGCTCCTTGTCAGATGGAAGCAGCAGCACGCACATAGGTGTTTGGCAAGACTAAAGAGCCACAGAAGAGCGTGGTCTAGCAAAATGAAACAGGAAAAAGCATTTGCTACATGTGTCCTTGTTGTGGCCTAAGAACAGGTAGCAGCATAGACCAGATGCGGGTGAAGTTCTTGCAGGCGACATCTAACGTCAAATGAGCAAGCGGGCTTACCACAGCTGCAATCCTCTGCCAGTCTGAAAGCTTTGCGCACAAGCCAGATGCTAAGCGCCTTCCTTTGCCTTTTGGCAGTGCTCGCGCATTGCCAGCACTAGGCGGGAATGGTCACTATCCCACACACACGTTTCGTTGTCCCCGTTGCTAAGCACTCTGGAACACTGTTTATGACGTAAGCGGAACACCACTTGCCGTTCCATTCTCAGAGCTCCTGAGTTAAGCAATCTGCGACTCTTGGTGCGAATGATAGAGGAAAACATTTCCAATGCATCTGGCAGATAGAAACTGAACCTGGAGAACACCTTTGTCAGGAGCTTGCACCTGCACCTTACACACACACAGATTTGCATCACATCTAAATGGCCAAGCTCTTTCTTCGGCAAGTTGAAAGCTGCTGTCAGAAGGCTGTGCTCCTTGTCAGATGGAAGCAGCGGCACGCACATAGGAGTTTGGCAAGCACTAAAGAACCACAGAAGAGCGTGGCCTAGGAAAATGAGGCAGGAAAAAGCATATCGCTACATGTGCGCTTGTTGTCGCCTAAGAACAGGTAGCAGCATAAACCAGATGCGGGTGAAGTTCTTGCAGGCGACATCTAATGTCAAATGAGCAAGCGGGCTTACCACAGCTGCGGTCCTCTGGCAGACTGAAAGCTTTGCGCACAAGCCGGATGCTAAGCGCCTTCCTTTGCCTTTTGGCAGTGCTCGTGCATTGCCAGCACTAGGCGGGAATGGTCACTATCCCACACACACGTTTCGTTGTCCCCGTTGCTAAGCACTCTGGAGCACTGTTTATGACGTAAGCGGAACACCACTTGCCGTTCCATTCTCAGAGCTCCTGAGTTAAGCAATCTGCAACTCTTGGTGCGAATGATAGAGGAAAACATTTCCAATGCGTCTGGCAGATAGAAACTGAACCTGGAGAACACCTTTGTCAGGAGCTTGCACCTGCACCTTAGACACACACAGATTTGCATCACATCTAAATGGCCAAGCTCTTTCTTCGGCAAGTTGAAAGCTGCTGTCAGAAGGCTGTGCTCCTTGTCAGATGGAAGCAGCAGCACGCACATAGGTGTTTGGCAAGACTAAAGAGCCACAGAAGAGCGTGGTCTAGCAAAATGAAACAGGAAAAAGCATTTGCTACATGTGTCCTTGTTGTGGCCTAAGAACAGGTAGCAGCATAGACCAGATGCGGGTGAAGTTCTTGCAGGCGACATCTAACGTCAAATGAGCAAGCGGGCTTACCACAGCTGCGGTCCTCTGCCAGTCTGAAAGCTTTGCGCACAAGCCAGATGCTAAGCGCCTTCCTTTGCCTTTTGGCAGTGCTCGTGCATTGCCAGCACTAGGCGGGAATGGTCACTATCCCACACACACGTTTCGTTGTCCCCGTTGCTAAGCACTCTGGAACACTGTTTATGACGTAAGCGGAACACCACTTGCCGTTCCATTCTCAGAGCTCCTGAGTTAAGCAATCTGCAACTCTTGGTGCGAATGATAGAGGAAAACATTTCCAATGCGTCTGGCAGATAGAAACTGAACCTGGAGAACACCTTTGTCAGGAGCTTGCACCTGCACCTTAGACACACACAGATTTGCATCACATCTAAATGGCCAAGCTCTTTCTTAGGCAAGTTGAAAGCTGCTGTCAGAAGGCTGTGCTCCTTATCAGATGGAAGCAGCGGCACGCACATAGGAGTTTGGCAAGCACTAAAGAGCCACAGAAGAGCGTGGTCTAGCAAAATGAGGCAGGAAAAAGCATATCGCTACATGTGCCCTTGTTGTCGCCTAAGAACAGGTAGCAGCATAAACCAGATGCGGGTGAAGTTCTTGCAGGCGACATCTAACGTCAAATGAGCAAGCGGGCTTACCACAGCTGCGGTCCTCTGCCAGTCTGAAAGCTTTGCGCACAAGCCAGATGCTAAGCGCCTTCCTTTGCCTTTTGGCAGTGCTCGTGCATTGCCAGCACTAGGCGGGAATGGTCACTATCCCACACACACGTTTCGTTGTGCCCGTTGCTAAGCGCTCTGGAGCACTGTTTATGACGTAAGCGGAACACCTCTTGCCGTTCCATTCTCAGAGCTCCTGAGTTAAGCAATCTGCAACTCTTGGTGCGAATGATAGAGGAAAACATTTCAAATGCGTCTGGCAAGGAGAAACTGAACCTGGAGAACACCTTTGTCAGGAGCTTGCACCTGCACCTTAGACACACACAGATTTGCATCACATCTAAATGGCCAAGCTCTTTCTTCGGCAAGTTGAAAGCTGCTGTCAGAAGGCTGTGCTCCTTGTCAGGTGGAAGCAGCAGCACGCACATAGGAGATTGGCAAGCACTAAAGAGCCACAGAAGAGCGTGGCCTAGGAAAATGAGGCAGGAAAAAGCATATCGCTACATGTGCCCTTGTTGTGGCCTAAGAACAGGTAGCAGCATAAACCAGATGCGGGTGAAGTTCTTGCAGGCGACATCTAACGTCAAATGAGCAAGCGGGCTTACCACAGCTGCGGTCCTCTGGCAGTCTGAAAGCTTTGCACAGAAGCCTTCCTTTGCCTTTTGGCAGTGCTCGTGCATTGCCAGCACTAGGCGGGAATGGTCACTATCCCACACACACGTTTCGTTGTGCCCGTTGCTAAGCACTCTGGAACACTGTTTATGACGTAAGCGGAACACCTCTTGCCGTTCCATTCTCAGAGCTCCTGAGTTAAGTAATCTGCGACTCTTGGTGCGAATGATAGAGGAAAACATTTCCAATGCGTCTGGCAGATAGAAAGTGAACCTGGAGAACACTTTTATCAGGAGCTTGCACCTGCACCTTAGACACACAGTGACTTGCATCACATCTAAATGGCCAAGCTCTTTCTTAGACAAGTTGAAAGCTGCTGTCAGAAGGCTGTGCTCCTTGTCAGATGGAAGCAGCAGCACGCACATAGGAGTTTGGCAAGCACTAAAGAGCCACAGAAGTGCGTGGTCTAGCAAAATGAGGCAGGAAAAAGCATATCGCTACATGTGCCCTTGTTGTCGCCTAACAACAGGTAGCAGCATAAACTAGACGCAGGTGAAGTTCTTGCAGGCGACATGTAACATCAAATGAGCAAGCGGGCTTACCACAGCTGCGGTCCTCTGCCAGTCTGAAAGCTTTGCACAGAAGCCGGATGCTAAGCGCCTTCCTTTGCCTTTTGGCAGTGCTCGTGCATTGCCAGCACTAGGCGGGAATGGTCACTATCCCACAGACACGTTTCGTTGTGCCCGTTGCTAAGCGCTCTGGAGCACTGTTTATGACGTAAGCGGAACACCTCTTGCCGTTCCATTCTCAGAGCTCCTGAGTTAAGCAATCTGCAACTCTTGGTGCGAATGATAGAGGAAAACATTTCAAATGCGTCTGGCAAGGAGAAACTGAACCTGGAGAACACCTTTGTCAGGAGCTTGCACCTGCACCTTAGACACACACAGATTTGCATCACATCTAAATGGCCAAGCTCTTTCTTCGGCAAGTTGAAAGCTGCTGTCAGAAGGCTGTGCTCCTTGTCAGGTGGAAGCAGCAGCACGCACATAGGAGATTGGCAAGCACTAAAGAGCCACAGAAGAGCGTGGCCTAGGAAAATGAGGCAGGAAAAAGCATATCGCTACATGTGCCCTTGTTGTCGCCTAAGAACAGGTAGCAGCATAAACCAGATGCGGGTGAAGTTCTTGCAGGCGACATCTAACGTCAAATGAGCAAGCGGGCTTACCACAGCTGCGGTCCTCTGGCAGTCTGAAAGCTTTGCACAGAAGCCTTCCTTTGCCTTTTGGCAGTGCTCGTGCATTGCCAGCACTAGGAGGGAATGGTCACTATCCCACACACACGTTTCGTTGTGCCCGTTGCTAAGCGCTCTGGAGCACTGTTTATGACGTAAGCGGAACACCTCTTGCCGTTCCATTCTCAGAGCTCCTGAGTTAAGTAATCTGCGACTCTTCGTGCGAATGATAGAGGAAAACATTTCCAATGCGTCTGGCAGATAGAAACTGAACCTGGAGAACACTTTTATCAGGAGCTTGCACCTGCTCCTTAGACACACAGTGACTTGCATCACATCTAAATGGCCAAGCTCTTTCTTCGGCAAGTTGAAAGCTGCTGTCAGAAGGCTGTGCTCCTTGTCAGGTGGAAGCAGCAGCACGCACATAGGAGATTGGCAAGCACTAAAGAGCCACAGAAGAGCGTGGCCTAGGAAAATGAGGCAGGAAAAAGCATATCGCTACATGTGCCCTTGTTGTCGCCTAACAACAGGTAGCAGCATAAACCAGATGCGGGTGAAGTTCTTGCAGGCGACATCTAACGTCAAATGAGCAAGCGGGCTTACCACAGCGGCGGTCCTCTGGCAGACTGAAAGCTTTGCGCACAAGCCGGATGCTAAGCGCCTTCCTTTGCCTTTTGGCAGTGCTCGTGCATTGCCAGCACTAGGCGGGAATGCTCACTATCCCACACACGCGTTTCGTTGTGCCCGTTGCTAAGCGCTCTGGAGCACTGTTTATGACGTAAGCGGAACACCTCTTGCCGTTCCATTCTCAGAGCTCCTGAGTTAATCAAACTGAGACTTTTGGTGCAAATGCCAGACGAAAACATTTCCAATGTGTCTGGCAAGGAGAAACTGAACCTGGAGAACACTTTTGTCACGAGCTTGCACCTGCACCTTACACACACACAGATTTGCATCACATCTAAATGGCCAAGCTCTTTCTTCGGCAAGTTGAAAGCTGCTGTCAGAAGGCTGTGCTCCTTGTCAGGTGGAAGCAGCAGCACGCACATAGGAGATTGGCAAGCACTAAAGAGCCACAGAAGAGCGTGGCCTAGGAAAATGAGGCAGGAAAAAGCATATTGCTACATGTGCCCTTGTTGTCGCCTAAGAACAGGTAGCAGCATAAACCAGATGCGGGTGAAGTTCTTGCAGGCGACATCTAACGTCAAATGAGCAAGCGGGCTTACCACAGCTGCGGTCCTCTGGCAGTCTGAAAGCTTTGCACAGAAGCCGGATGCTAAGCGCCTTCCTTTGCCTTTTGGCAGTGCTCGCGCATTGCCAGCACTAGGCGGGAATGGTCACTATCCCACACACACGTTTCGTTGTGCCCGTTGCTAAGCGCTCTGGAGCACTGTTTATGACGTAAGCGGAACACCTCTTGCCGTTCCATTCTCAGAGCTCCTGAGTTAATCAAACTGAGACTTTTGGTGCGAATGCCAGACGAAAACATTTCCAATGTGTCTGGCAAGGAGAAACTGAACCTGGAGAACACCTTTGTCAGGAGCTTGCACCTGCACCTTAGACACACACAGATTTGCATCACATCTAAATGGCCAAGCTCTTTCTTAGACAAGTTGAATGCTGCTGTCAGAAGGCTGTGCTCCTTGTCAGATGGAAGCAGCAGCACGCACATAGGTGTTTGGCAAGACTAAAGAGCCACAGAAGAGCGTGGTGTAGCAAAATGAAACAGGAAAAAGCATTTGCTACATGTGTCCTTGTTGTGGCCTAAGAACAGGTAGCAGCATAGACCAGATGCGGGTGAAGTTCTTGCAGGCGACATCTAACGTCAAATGAGCAAGCGGGCTTACCACAGCTGCAATCCTCTGCCAGTCTGAAAGCTTTGCGCACAAGCCAGATGCTAAGCGCCTTCCTTTGCCTTTTGGCAGTGCTCGCGCATTGCCAGCACTAGGCGGGAATGGTCACTATCCCACACACACGTTTCGTTGTCCCCGTTGCTAAGCACTCTGGAACACTGTTTATGACGTAAGCGGAACACCACTTGCCGTTCCATTCTCAGAGCTCCTGAGTTAAGCAATCTGCAACTCTTGGTGCGAATGATAGAGGAAAACATTTCCAATGCGTCTGGCAGATAGAAACTGAACCTGGAGAACACCTTTGTCAGGAGCTTGCACCTGCACCTTACACACACACAGATTTGCATCACATCTAAATGGCCAAGCTCTTTCTTCGGCAAGTTGAAAGCTGCTGTCAGAAGGCTGTGCTCCTTGTCAGATGGAAGCAGCGGCACGCACATAGGAGTTTGGCAAGCACTAAAGAACCACAGAAGAGCGTGGCCTAGGAAAATGAGGCAGGAAAAAGCATATCGCTACATGTGCGCTTGTTGTCGCCTAAGAACAGGTAGCAGCATAAACCAGATGCGGGTGAAGTTCTTGCAGGCGACATCTAATGTCAAATGAGCAAGCGGGCTTACCACAGCTGCGGTCCTCTGGCAGACTGAAAGCTTTGCGCACAAGCCGGATTCTAAGCGCCTTCCTTTGCCTTTTGGCAGTGCTCGTGCATTGCCAGCACTAGGCGGGAATGGTCACTATCCCACACACACGTTTCGTTGTCCCCGTTGCTAAGCACTCTGGAGCACTGTTTATGACGTAAGCGGAACACCACTTGCCGTTCCATTCTCAGAGCTCCTGAGTTAAGTAATCTGCGACTCTTGGTGCGAATGATAGAGGAAAACATTTCCAATGCGTCTGGCAGATAGAAAGTGAACCTGGAGAACACTTTTATCAGGAGCTTGCACCTGCACCTTAGACACACAGTGACTTGCATCACATCTAAATGGCCAAGCTCTTTCTTAGACAAGTTGAAAGCTGCTGTCAGAAGGCTGTGCTCCTTGTCAGATGGAAGCAGCAGCACGCACATAGGAGTTTGGCAAGCACTAAAGAGCCACAGAAGAGCGTGGTCTAGCAAAATGAGGCAGGAAAAAGCATATCGCTACATGTGCCCTTGTGTCGCCTAACAACAGGTAGCAGCATAAACTAGACGCAGGTGAAGTTCTTGCAGGCGACATGTAACATCAAATGAGCAAGCGGGCTTACCACAGCTGCGGTCCTCTGCCAGTCTGAAAGCTTTGCACAGAAGCCGGATGCTAAGCGCCTTCCTTTGCCTTTTGGCAGTGCTCGTGCATTGCCAGCACTAGGCGGGAATGGTCACTATCCCACAGACACGTTTCGTTGTGCCCGTTGCTAAGCGCTCTGGAGCACTGTTTATGACGTAAGCGGAACACCTCTTGCCGTTCCATTCTCAGAGCTCCTGAGTTAAGCAATCTGCAACTCTTGGTGCGAATGATAGAGGAAAACATTTCAAATGCGTCTGGCAAGGAGAAACTGAACCTGGAGAACACCTTTGTCAGGAGCTTGCACCTGCACCTTAGACACACACAGATTTGCATCACATCTAAATGGCCAAGCTCTTTCTTCGGCAAGTTGAAAGCTGCTGTCAGAAGGCTGTGCTCCTTGTCAGGTGGAAGCAGCAGCACGCACATAGGAGATTGGCAAGCACTAAAGAGCCACAGAAGAGCGTGGCCTAGGAAAATGAGGCAGGAAAAAGCATATCGCTACATGTGCCCTTGTTGTCGCCTAAGAACAGGTAGCAGCATAAACCAGATGCGGGTGAAGTTCTTGCAGGCGACATCTAACGTCAAATGAGCAAGCGGGCTTACCACAGCTGCGGTCCTCTGGCAGTCTGAAAGCTTTGCACACAAGCCTTCCTTTGCCTTTTGGCAGTGCTCGTGCATTGCCAGCACTAGGAGGGAATGGTCACTATCCCACACACACGTTTCGTTGCGCCCGTTGCTAAGCGCTCTGGAGCACTGTTTATGACGTAAGCGGAACACCACTTGCCGTTCCATTCTCAGAGCTCCTGAGTTAAGCAATCTGCAACTCTTGGTGCGAATGATAGAGGAAAACATTTCCAATGCGTCTGGCAGATAGAAACTGAACCTGGAGAACACCTTTGTCAGGAGCTTGCACCTGCACCTTAGACACACACAGATTTGCATCACATTTAAATGGCCAAGCTCTTTCTTCGGCAAGTTGAAAGCTGCTGTCAGAAGGCTGTGCTCCTTGTCAGGTGGAAGCAGCAGCACGCACATAGGAGTTTGGCAAGCACTAAAGAGCCACAGAAGAGCGTGGCCTAGGAAAATGAGGCAGGAAAAAGCATATCGCTACATGTGCCCTTGTTGTCGCCTAAGAACAGGTAGCAGCATAAACCAGATGCGGGTGAAGTTCTTGCAGGCGACATCTAACGTCAAATGAGCAAGCGGGCTTACCACAGCTGCGGTCCTCTGGCAGTCTGAAAGCTTTGCACACAAGCCGGATGCTAAGCGCCTTCCTTTGCCTTTTGGCAGTGCTCGCGCATTGCCAGCACTAGGCGGGAATGGTCACTATCCCACAGACACGTTTCGTTGTGCCCGTTGCTAAGCGCTCTGGAGCACTGTTTATGACGTAAGCGGAACACCTCTTGCCGTTCCATTCTCAGAGCTCCTGAGTTAATCAAACTGAGACTTTTGGTGCGAATGCCAGACGAAAACATTTCCAATGTGTCTGGCAAGGAGAAACTGAACCTGGAGAACACCTTTGTCAGGAGCTTGCACCTGCACCTTAGACACACACAGATTTGCATCACATCTAAATGGCCAAGCTCTTTCTTAGACAAGTTGAATGCTGCTGTCAGAAGGCTGTGCTCCTTGTCAGATGGAAGCAGCAGCACGCACATAGGTGTTTGGCAAGACTAAAGAGCCACAGAAGAGCGTGGTGTAGCAAAATGAAACAGGAAAAAGCATTTGCTACATGTGTCCTTGTTGTCGCCTAACAACAGGTAGCAGCATAGACCAGATGCGGGTGAAGTTCTTGCAGGCGACATCTAACGTCAAATGAGCAAGCGGGCTTACCACAGCTGCAATCCTCTGCCAGTCTGAAAGCTTTGCGCACAAGCCAGATGCTAAGCGTTTTCCTTTGCCTTTTGGCAGTGCTCGCGCATTGCCAGCACTAGGCGGGAATGGTCACTATCCCACACACACGTTTCGTTGTCCCCGTTGCTAAGCACTCTGGAACACTGTTTATGACGTAAGCGGAACACCACTTGCCGTTCCATTCTCAGAGCTCCTGAGTTAAGCAATCTGCAACTCTTGGTGCGAATGATAGAGGAAAACATTTCCAATGCATCTGGCAGATAGAAACTGAACCTGGAGAACACCTTTGTCAGGAGCTTGCACCTGCACCTTACACACACACAGATTTGCATCACATCTAAATGGCCAAGCTCTTTCTTCGGCAAGTTGAAAGCTGCTGTCAGAAGGCTGTGCTCCTTGTCAGATGGAAGCAGCGGCACGCACATAGGAGTTTGGCAAGCACTAAAGAACCACAGAAGAGCGTGGCCTAGGAAAATGAGGCAGGAAAAAGCATATCGCTACATGTGCGCTTGTTGTCGCCTAAGAACAGGTAGCAGCATAAACCAGATGCGGGTGAAGTTCTTGCAGGCGACATCTAATGTCAAATGAGCAAGCGGGCTTACCACAGCTGCGGTCCTCTGGCAGACTGAAAGCTTTGCGCACAAGCCGGATGCTAAGCGCCTTCCTTTGCCTTTTGGCAGTGCTCGTGCATTGCCAGCACTAGGCGGGAATGGTCACTATCCCACACACACGTTTCGTTGTCCCCGTTGCTAAGCACTCTGGAGCACTGTTTATGACGTAAGCGGAACACCTCTTGCCGTTCCATTCTCAGAGCTCCTGAGTTAATCAAACTGAGACTTTTGGTGCGAATGCCAGACGAAAACATTTCCAATGTGTCTGGCAAGGAGAAACTGAACCTGGAGAACACCTTTGTCAGGAGCTTGCACCTGCACCTTAGACACACACAGATTTGCATCACATCTAAATGGCCAAGCTCTTTCTTAGACAAGTTGAATGCTGCTGTCAGAAGGCTGTGCTCCTTGTCAGATGGAAGCAGCAGCACGCACATAGGTGTTTGGCAAGACTAAAGAGCCACAGAAGAGCGTGGTGTAGCAAAATGAAACAGGAAAAAGCATTTGCTACATGTGTCCTTGTTGTGGCCTAAGAACAGGTAGCAGCATAGACCAGATGCGGGTGAAGTTCTTGCAGGCGACATCTAACGTCAAATGAGCAAGCGGGCTTACCACAGCTGCAATCCTCTGCCAGTCTGAAAGCTTTGCGCACAAGCCAGATGCTAAGCGCCTTCCTTTGCCTTTTGGCAGTGCTCGCGCATTGCCAGCACTAGGCGGGAATGGTCACTATCCCACACACACGTTTCGTTGTCCCCGTTGCTAAGCACTCTGGAACACTGTTTATGACGTAAGCGGAACACCACTTGCCGTTCCATTCTCAGAGCTCCTGAGTTAAGCAATCTGCAACTCTTGGTGCGAATGATAGAGGAAAACATTTCCAATGCGTCTGGCAGATAGAAACTGAACCTGGAGAACACCTTTGTCAGGAGCTTGCACCTGCACCTTACACACACACAGATTTGCATCACATCTAAATGGCCAAGCTCTTTCTTCGGCAAGTTGAAAGCTGCTGTCAGAAGGCTGTGCTCCTTGTCAGATGGAAGCAGCGGCACGCACATAGGAGTTTGGCAAGCACTAAAGAACCACAGAAGAGCGTGGCCTAGGAAAATGAGGCAGGAAAAAGCATATCGCTACATGTGCGCTTGTTGTCGCCTAAGAACAGGTAGCAGCATAAACCAGATGCGGGTGAAGTTCTTGCAGGCGACATCTAATGTCAAATGAGCAAGCGGGCTTACCACAGCTGCGGTCCTCTGGCAGTCTGAAAGCTTTGCGCACAAGCCGGATTCTAAGCGCCTTCCTTTGCCTTTTGGCAGTGCTCGTGCATTGCCAGCACTAGGCGGGAATGGTCACTATCCCACACACACGTTTCGTTGTCCCCGTTGCTAAGCACTCTGGAGCACTGTTTATGACGTAAGCGGAACACAACTTGCCGTTCCATTCTCAGAGCTCCTGAGTTAAGCAATCTGCAACTCTTGGTGCGAATGATAGACGAAAACATTTCCAATGCGTCTGGCAGATAGAAACTGAACCTGGAGAACACCTTTGTCAGGAGCTTGCACCTGCACCTTACACACACACAGATTTGCATCACATCTAAATGGCCAAGCTCTTTCTTCGGCAAGTTGAAAGCTGCTGTCAGAAGGCTGTGCTCCTTGTCAGGTGGAAGCAGCAGCACGCACATAGGAGATTGGCAAGCACTAAAGAGCCACAGAAGAGCGTGGCCTAGGAAAATGAGGCAGGAAAAAGCATATCGCTACATGTGCCCTTGTTGTCGCCTAAGAACAGGTAGCAGCATAAACCAGATGCGGGTGAAGTTCTTGCAGGCGACATCTAACGTCAAATGAGCAAGCGGGCTTACCACAGCTGCGGTCCTCTGGCAGTCTGAAAGCTTTGCACAGAAGCCTTCCTTTGCCTTTTGGCAGTGCTCGTGCATTGCCAGCACTAGGAGGGAATGGTCACTATCCCACACACACGTTTCGTTGTGCCCGTTGCTAAGCGCTCTGGAGCACTGTTTATGACGTAAGCGGAACACCTCTTGCCGTTCCATTCTCAGAGCTCCTGAGTTAAGTAATCTGCGATTCTTGGTGCGAATGATAGA
The DNA here is from genome assembly GCF_030490865.1 of Poecile atricapillus. Lineage (NCBI taxonomy): Eukaryota > Metazoa > Chordata > Aves > Passeriformes > Paridae > Poecile > Poecile atricapillus. Next base: position 648,191 of record NC_081252.1, read on the forward strand.
GGAAAACATTTCCAATGCGTCTGGCAGATAGAAAGTGAACCTGGAGAACACTTTTATCAGGAGCTTGCACCTGCACCTTAGACACACAGTGACTTGCATCACATCTAAATGGCCAAGCTCTTTCTTCGGCAAGTTGAAAGCTGCTGTCAGAAGGCTGTGCTCCTTGTCAGGTGGAAGCAGCAGCACGCACATAGGAGATTGGCAAGCACTAAAGAGCCACAGAAGAGCGTGGCCTAGGAAAATGAGGCAGGAAAAAGCATATTGCTACATGTGCCCTTGTTGTCGCCTAACAACAGGTAGCAGCATAAACCAGATGCGGGTGAAGTTCTTGCAGGCGACATCTAACGTCAAATGAGCAAGCGGGCTTACCACAGCTGCGGTCCTCTGGCAGTCTGAAAGCTTTGCACAGAAGCCGGATGCTAAGCGCCTTCCTTTGCCTTTTGGCAGTGCTCGCGCATTGCCAGCACTAGGCGGGAATGGTCACTATCCCACACACACGTTTCGTTGTCCCCGTTGCTAAGCACTCTGGAACACTGTTTATGACGTAAGCGGAACACCACTTGCCGTTCCATTCTCAGAGCTCCTGAGTTAAGCAATCTGCAACTCTTGGTGCGAATGATAGAGGAAAACATTTCCAATGCGTCTGGCAGATAGAAACTGAACCTGGAGACCACCTTTGTCAGGAGCTTGCACCTGCACCTTACACACACACAGATTTGCATCACATCTAAATGGCCAAGCTCTTTCTTCGGCAAGTTGAAAGCTGCTGTCAGAAGGCTGTGCTCCTTGTCAGGTGGAAGCAGCAGCACGCACATAGGAGTTTGGCAAGCACTAAAGAGCCACAGAAGAGCGTGGCCTAGGAAAATGAGGCAGGAAAAAGCATTTCGCTACATGTGCCCTTGTTGTCGCCTAACAACAGGTAGCAGCATAAACCAGATGCGGGTGAAGTTCTTGCAGGCGACATCTAACGTCAAATGAGCAAGCGGGCTTACCACAGCTGCGGTCCTCTGGCAGTCTGAAAGCTTTGCACAGAAGCCGGATGCTAAGCGCCTTCCTTTGCCTTTTGGCAGTGCTCGCGCATTGCCAGCACTAGGCGGGAATGGTCACTATCCCACACACACGTTTCGTTGTGCCCGTTGCTAAGCGCTCTGGAGCACTGTTTATGACGTAAGCGGAACACCTCTTGCCGTTCCATTCTCAGAGCTCCTGAGTTAATCAAACTGAGACTTTTGGTGCGAATGCCAGACGAAAACATTTCCAATGTGTCTGGCAAGGAGAAACTGAACCTGGAGAACACCTTTGTCAGGAGCTTGCACCTGCACCTTAGACACACACAGATTTGCATCACATCTAAATGGCCAAGCTCTTTCTTAGACAAGTTGAATGCTGCTGTCAGAAGGCTGTGCTCCTTGTCAGATGGAAGCAGCAGCACGCACATAGGTGTTTGGCAAGACTAAAGAGCCACAGAAGAGCGTGGTCTAGCAAAATGAAACAGGAAAAAGCATTTGCTACATGTGTCCTTGTTGTGGCCTAAGAACAGGTAGCAGCATAGACCAGATGCGGGTGAAGTTCTTGCAGGCGACATCTAACGTCAAATGAGCAAGCGGGCTTACCACAGCTGCAATCCTCTGCCAGTCTGAAAGCTTTGCGCACAAGCCAGATGCTAAGCGCCTTCCTTTGCCTTTTGGCAGTGCTCGCGCATTGCCAGCACTAGGCGGGAATGGTCACTATCCCACACACACGTTTCGTTGTCCCCGTTGCTAAGCACTCTGGAACACTGTTTATGACGTAAGCGGAACACCACTTGCCGTTCCATTCTCAGAGCTCCTGAGTTAAGCAATCTGCGACTCTTGGTGCGAATGATAGAGGAAAACATTTCCAATGCATCTGGCAGATAGAAACTGAACCTGGAGAACACCTTTGTCAGGAGCTTGCACCTGCACCTTACACACACACAGATTTGCATCACATCTAAATGGCCAAGCTCTTTCTTCGGCAAGTTGAAAGCTGCTGTCAGAAGGCTGTGCTCCTTGTCAGATGGAAGCAGCGGCACGCACATAGGAGTTTGGCAAGCACTAAAGAACCACAGAAGAGCGTGGCCTAGGAAAATGAGGCAGGAAAAAGCATATCGCTACATGTGCGCTTGTTGTCGCCTAAGAACAGGTAGCAGCATAAACCAGATGCGGGTGAAGTTCTTGCAGGCGACATCTAATGTCAAATGAGCAAGCGGGCTTACCACAGCTGCGGTCCTCTGGCAGACTGAAAGCTTTGCGCACAAGCCGGATGCTAAGCGCCTTCCTTTGCCTTTTGGCAGTGCTCGTGCATTGCCAGCACTAGGCGGGAATGGTCACTATCCCACACACACGTTTCGTTGTCCCCGTTGCTAAGCACTCTGGAGCACTGTTTATGACGTAAGCGGAACACCACTTGCCGTTCCATTCTCAGAGCTCCTGAGTTAAGCAATCTGCAACTCTTGGTGCGAATGATAGAGGAAAACATTTCCAATGCGTCTGGCAGATAGAAACTGAACCTGGAGAACACCTTTGTCAGGAGCTTGCACCTGCACCTTAGACACACACAGATTTGCATCACATCTAAATGGCCAAGCTCTTTCTTCGGCAAGTTGAAAGCTGCTGTCAGAAGGCTGTGCTCCTTGTCAGATGGAAGCAGCAGCACGCACATAGGTGTTTGGCAAGACTAAAGAGCCACAGAAGAGCGTGGTCTAGCAAAATGAAACAGGAAAAAGCATTTGCTACATGTGTCCTTGTTGTGGCCTAAGAACAGGTAGCAGCATAGACCAGATGCGGGTGAAGTTCTTGCAGGCGACATCTAACGTCAAATGAGCAAGCGGGCTTACCACAGCTGCGGTCCTCTGCCAGTCTGAAAGCTTTGCGCACAAGCCAGATGCTAAGCGCCTTCCTTTGCCTTTTGGCAGTGCTCGTGCATTGCCAGCACTAGGCGGGAATGGTCACTATCCCACACACACGTTTCGTTGTCCCCGTTGCTAAGCACTCTGGAACACTGTTTATGACGTAAGCGGAACACCACTTGCCGTTCCATTCTCAGAGCTCCTGAGTTAAGCAATCTGCAACTCTTGGTGCGAATGATAGAGGAAAACATTTCCAATGCGTCTGGCAGATAGAAACTGAACCTGGAGAACACCTTTGTCAGGAGCTTGCACCTGCACCTTAGACACACACAGATTTGCATCACATCTAAATGGCCAAGCTCTTTCTTAGGCAAGTTGAAAGCTGCTGTCAGAAGGCTGTGCTCCTTATCAGATGGAAGCAGCGGCACGCACATAGGAGTTTGGCAAGCACTAAAGAGCCACAGAAGAGCGTGGTCTAGCAAAATGAGGCAGGAAAAAGCATATCGCTACATGTGCCCTTGTTGTCGCCTAAGAACAGGTAGCAGCATAAACCAGATGCGGGTGAAGTTCTTGCAGGCGACATCTAACGTCAAATGAGCAAGCGGGCTTACCACAGCTGCGGTCCTCTGCCAGTCTGAAAGCTTTGCGCACAAGCCAGATGCTAAGCGCCTTCCTTTGCCTTTTGGCAGTGCTCGTGCATTGCCAGCACTAGGCGGGAATGGTCACTATCCCACACACACGTTTCGTTGTGCCCGTTGCTAAGCGCTCTGGAGCACTGTTTATGACGTAAGCGGAACACCTCTTGCCGTTCCATTCTCAGAGCTCCTGAGTTAAGCAATCTGCAACTCTTGGTGCGAATGATAGAGGAAAACATTTCAAATGCGTCTGGCAAGGAGAAACTGAACCTGGAGAACACCTTTGTCAGGAGCTTGCACCTGCACCTTAGACACACACAGATTTGCATCACATCTAAATGGCCAAGCTCTTTCTTCGGCAAGTTGAAAGCTGCTGTCAGAAGGCTGTGCTCCTTGTCAGGTGGAAGCAGCAGCACGCACATAGGAGATTGGCAAGCACTAAAGAGCCACAGAAGAGCGTGGCCTAGGAAAATGAGGCAGGAAAAAGCATATCGCTACATGTGCCCTTGTTGTGGCCTAAGAACAGGTAGCAGCATAAACCAGATGCGGGTGAAGTTCTTGCAGGCGACATCTAACGTCAAATGAGCAAGCGGGCTTACCACAGCTGCGGTCCTCTGGCAGTCTGAAAGCTTTGCACAGAAGCCTTCCTTTGCCTTTTGGCAGTGCTCGTGCATTGCCAGCACTAGGCGGGAATGGTCACTATCCCACACACACGTTTCGTTGTGCCCGTTGCTAAGCACTCTGGAACACTGTTTATGACGTAAGCGGAACACCTCTTGCCGTTCCATTCTCAGAGCTCCTGAGTTAAGTAATCTGCGACTCTTGGTGCGAATGATAGAGGAAAACATTTCCAATGCGTCTGGCAGATAGAAAGTGAACCTGGAGAACACTTTTATCAGGAGCTTGCACCTGCACCTTAGACACACAGTGACTTGCATCACATCTAAATGGCCAAGCTCTTTCTTAGACAAGTTGAAAGCTGCTGTCAGAAGGCTGTGCTCCTTGTCAGATGGAAGCAGCAGCACGCACATAGGAGTTTGGCAAGCACTAAAGAGCCACAGAAGAGCGTGGTCTAGCAAAATGAGGCAGGAAAAAGCATATCGCTACATGTGCCCTTGTTGTCGCCTAACAACAGGTAGCAGCATAAACTAGACGCAGGTGAAGTTCTTGCAGGCGACATGTAACATCAAATGAGCAAGCGGGCTTACCACAGCTGCGATCCTCTGCCAGTCTGAAAGCTTTGCACAGAAGCCGGATGCTAAGCGCCTTCCTTTGCCTTTTGGCAGTGCTCGTGCATTGCCAGCACTAGGCGGGAATGGTCACTATCCCACAGACACGTTTCGTTGTGCCCGTTGCTAAGCGCTCTGGAGCACTGTTTATGACGTAAGCGGAACACCTCTTGCCGTTCCATTCTCAGAGCTCCTGAGTTAAGCAATCTGCAACTCTTGGTGCGAATGATAGAGGAAAACATTTCAAATGCGTCTGGCAAGGAGAAACTGAACCTGGAGAACACCTTTGTCAGGAGCTTGCACCTGCACCTTAGACACACACAGATTTGCATCACATCTAAATGGCCAAGCTCTTTCTTCGGCAAGTTGAAAGCTGCTGTCAGAAGGCTGTGCTCCTTGTCAGGTGGAAGCAGCAGCACGCACATAGGAGATTGGCAAGCACTAAAGAGCCACAGAAGAGCGTGGCCTAGGAAAATGAGGCAGGAAAAAGCATATCGCTACATGTGCCCTTGTTGTCGCCTAAGAACAGGTAGCAGCATAAACCAGATGCGGGTGAAGTTCTTGCAGGCGACATCTAACGTCAAATGAGCAAGCGGGCTTACCACAGCTGCGGTCCTCTGGCAGTCTGAAAGCTTTGCACAGAAGCCTTCCTTTGCCTTTTGGCAGTGCTCGTGCATTGCCAGCACTAGGAGGGAATGGTCACTATCCCACACACACGTTTCGTTGTGCCCGTTGCTAAGCGCTCTGGAGCACTGTTTATGACGTAAGCGGAACACCTCTTGCCGTTCCATTCTCAGAGCTCCTGAGTTAAGTAATCTGCGACTCTTCGTGCGAATGATAGAGGAAAACATTTCCAATGCGTCTGGCAGATAGAAACTGAACCTGGAGAACACTTTTATCAGGAGCTTGCACCTGCACCTTAGACACACAGTGACTTGCATCACATCTAAATGGCCAAGCTCTTTCTTCGGCAAGTTGAAAGCTGCTGTCAGAAGGCTGTGCTCCTTGTCAGGTGGAAGCAGCAGCACGCACATAGGAGATTGGCAAGCACTAAAGAGCCACAGAAGAGCGTGGCCTAGGAAAATGAGGCAGGAAAAAGCATATCGCTACATGTGCCCTTGTTGTCGCCTAACAACAGGTAGCAGCATAAACCAGATGCGGGTGAAGTTCTTGCAGGCGACATCTAACGTCAAATGAGCAAGCGGGCTTACCACAGCGGCGGTCCTCTGGCAGACTGAAAGCTTTGCGCACAAGCCGGATGCTAAGCGCCTTCCTTTGCCTTTTGGCAGTGCTCGTGCATTGCCAGCACTAGGCGGGAATGCTCACTATCCCACACACGCGTTTCGTTGTGCCCGTTGCTAAGCGCTCTGGAGCACTGTTTATGACGTAAGCGGAACACCTCTTGCCGTTCCATTCTCAGAGCTCCTGAGTTAATCAAACTGAGACTTTTGGTGCAAATGCCAGACGAAAACATTTCCAATGTGTCTGGCAAGGAGAAACTGAACCTGGAGAACACTTTTGTCACGAGCTTGCACCTGCACCTTACACACACACAGATTTGCATCACATCTAAATGGCCAAGCTCTTTCTTCGGCAAGTTGAAAGCTGCTGTCAGAAGGCTGTGCTCCTTGTCAGGTGGAAGCAGCAGCACGCACATAGGAGATTGGCAAGCACTAAAGAGCCACAGAAGAGCGTGGCCTAGGAAAATGAGGCAGGAAAAAGCATATTGCTACATGTGCCCTTGTTGTCGCCTAAGAACAGGTAGCAGCATAAACCAGATGCGGGTGAAGTTCTTGCAGGCGACATCTAACGTCAAATGAGCAAGCGGGCTTACCACAGCTGCGGTCCTCTGGCAGTCTGAAAGCTTTGCACAGAAGCCGGATGCTAAGCGCCTTCCTTTGCCTTTTGGCAGTGCTCGCGCATTGCCAGCACTAGGCGGGAATGGTCACTATCCCACACACACGTTTCGTTGTGCCCGTTGCTAAGCGCTCTGGAGCACTGTTTATGACGTAAGCGGAACACCTCTTGCCGTTCCATTCTCAGAGCTCCTGAGTTAATCAAACTGAGACTTTTGGTGCGAATGCCAGACGAAAACATTTCCAATGTGTCTGGCAAGGAGAAACTGAACCTGGAGAACACCTTTGTCAGGAGCTTGCACCTGCACCTTAGACACACACAGATTTGCATCACATCTAAATGGCCAAGCTCTTTCTTAGACAAGTTGAATGCTGCTGTCAGAAGGCTGTGCTCCTTGTCAGATGGAAGCAGCAGCACGCACATAGGTGTTTGGCAAGACTAAAGAGCCACAGAAGAGCGTGGTGTAGCAAAATGAAACAGGAAAAAGCATTTGCTACATGTGTCCTTGTTGTGGCCTAAGAACAGGTAGCAGCATAGACCAGATGCGGGTGAAGTTCTTGCAGGCGACATCTAACGTCAAATGAGCAAGCGGGCTTACCACAGCTGCAATCCTCTGCCAGTCTGAAAGCTTTGCGCACAAGCCAGATGCTAAGCGCCTTCCTTTGCCTTTTGGCAGTGCTCGCGCATTGCCAGCACTAGGCGGGAATGGTCACTATCCCACACACACGTTTCGTTGTCCCCGTTGCTAAGCACTCTGGAACACTGTTTATGACGTAAGCGGAACACCACTTGCCGTTCCATTCTCAGAGCTCCTGAGTTAAGCAATCTGCAACTCTTGGTGCGAATGATAGAGGAAAACATTTCCAATGCGTCTGGCAGATAGAAACTGAACCTGGAGAACACCTTTGTCAGGAGCTTGCACCTGCACCTTACACACACACAGATTTGCATCACATCTAAATGGCCAAGCTCTTTCTTCGGCAAGTTGAAAGCTGCTGTCAGAAGGCTGTGCTCCTTGTCAGATGGAAGCAGCGGCACGCACATAGGAGTTTGGCAAGCACTAAAGAACCACAGAAGAGCGTGGCCTAGGAAAATGAGGCAGGAAAAAGCATATCGCTACATGTGCGCTTGTTGTCGCCTAAGAACAGGTAGCAGCATAAACCAGATGCGGGTGAAGTTCTTGCAGGCGACATCTAATGTCAAATGAGCAAGCGGGCTTACCACAGCTGCGGTCCTCTGGCAGACTGAAAGCTTTGCGCACAAGCCGGATTCTAAGCGCCTTCCTTTGCCTTTTGGCAGTGCTCGTGCATTGCCAGCACTAGGCGGGAATGGTCACTATCCCACACACACGTTTCGTTGTCCCCGTTGCTAAGCACTCTGGAGCACTGTTTATGACGTAAGCGGAACACCACTTGCCGTTCCATTCTCAGAGCTCCTGAGTTAAGTAATCTGCGACTCTTGGTGCGAATGATAGAGGAAAACATTTCCAATGCGTCTGGCAGATAGAAAGTGAACCTGGAGAACACTTTTATCAGGAGCTTGCACCTGCACCTTAGACACACAGTGACTTGCATCACATCTAAATGGCCAAGCTCTTTCTTAGACAAGTTGAAAGCTGCTGTCAGAAGGCTGTGCTCCTTGTCAGATGGAAGCAGCAGCACGCACATAGGAGTTTGGCAAGCACTAAAGAGCCACAGAAGAGCGTGGTCTAGCAAAATGAGGCAGGAAAAAGCATATCGCTACATGTGCCCTTGTGTCGCCTAACAACAGGTAGCAGCATAAACTAGACGCAGGTGAAGTTCTTGCAGGCGACATGTAACATCAAATGAGCAAGCGGGCTTACCACAGCTGCGGTCCTCTGCCAGTCTGAAAGCTTTGCACAGAAGCCGGATGCTAAGCGCCTTCCTTTGCCTTTTGGCAGTGCTCGTGCATTGCCAGCACTAGGCGGGAATGGTCACTATCCCACAGACACGTTTCGTTGTGCCCGTTGCTAAGCGCTCTGGAGCACTGTTTATGACGTAAGCGGAACACCTCTTGCCGTTCCATTCTCAGAGCTCCTGAGTTAAGCAATCTGCAACTCTTGGTGCGAATGATAGAGGAAAACATTTCAAATGCGTCTGGCAAGGAGAAACTGAACCTGGAGAACACCTTTGTCAGGAGCTTGCACCTGCACCTTAGACACACACAGATTTGCATCACATCTAAATGGCCAAGCTCTTTCTTCGGCAAGTTGAAAGCTGCTGTCAGAAGGCTGTGCTCCTTGTCAGGTGGAAGCAGCAGCACGCACATAGGAGATTGGCAAGCACTAAAGAGCCACAGAAGAGCGTGGCCTAGGAAAATGAGGCAGGAAAAAGCATATCGCTACATGTGCCCTTGTTGTCGCCTAAGAACAGGTAGCAGCATAAACCAGATGCGGGTGAAGTTCTTGCAGGCGACATCTAACGTCAAATGAGCAAGCGGGCTTACCACAGCTGCGGTCCTCTGGCAGTCTGAAAGCTTTGCACACAAGCCTTCCTTTGCCTTTTGGCAGTGCTCGTGCATTGCCAGCACTAGGAGGGAATGGTCACTATCCCACACACACGTTTCGTTGCGCCCGTTGCTAAGCGCTCTGGAGCACTGTTTATGACGTAAGCGGAACACCACTTGCCGTTCCATTCTCAGAGCTCCTGAGTTAAGCAATCTGCAACTCTTGGTGCGAATGATAGAGGAAAACATTTCCAATGCGTCTGGCAGATAGAAACTGAACCTGGAGAACACCTTTGTCAGGAGCTTGCACCTGCACCTTAGACACACACAGATTTGCATCACATTTAAATGGCCAAGCTCTTTCTTCGGCAAGTTGAAAGCTGCTGTCAGAAGGCTGTGCTCCTTGTCAGGTGGAAGCAGCAGCACGCACATAGGAGTTTGGCAAGCACTAAAGAGCCACAGAAGAGCGTGGCCTAGGAAAATGAGGCAGGAAAAAGCATATCGCTACATGTGCCCTTGTTGTCGCCTAAGAACAGGTAGCAGCATAAACCAGATGCGGGTGAAGTTCTTGCAGGCGACATCTAACGTCAAATGAGCAAGCGGGCTTACCACAGCTGCGGTCCTCTGGCAGTCTGAAAGCTTTGCGCACAAGCCGGATGCTAAGCGCCTTCCTTTGCCTTTTGGCAGTGCTCGCGCATTGCCAGCACTAGGCGGGAATGGTCACTATCCCACAGACACGTTTCGTTGTGCCCGTTGCTAAGCGCTCTGGAGCACTGTTTATGACGTAAGCGGAACACCTCTTGCCGTTCCATTCTCAGAGCTCCTGAGTTAATCAAACTGAGACTTTTGGTGCGAATGCCAGACGAAAACATTTCCAATGTGTCTGGCAAGGAGAAACTGAACCTGGAGAACACCTTTGTCAGGAGCTTGCACCTGCACCTTAGACACACACAGATTTGCATCACATCTAAATGGCCAAGCTCTTTCTTAGACAAGTTGAATGCTGCTGTCAGAAGGCTGTGCTCCTTGTCAGATGGAAGCAGCAGCACGCACATAGGTGTTTGGCAAGACTAAAGAGCCACAGAAGAGCGTGGTGTAGCAAAATGAAACAGGAAAAAGCATTTGCTACATGTGTCCTTGTTGTCGCCTAACAACAGGTAGCAGCATAGACCAGATGCGGGTGAAGTTCTTGCAGGCGACATCTAACGTCAAATGAGCAAGCGGGCTTACCACAGCTGCAATCCTCTGCCAGTCTGAAAGCTTTGCGCACAAGCCAGATGCTAAGCGTTTTCCTTTGCCTTTTGGCAGTGCTCGCGCATTGCCAGCACTAGGCGGGAATGGTCACTATCCCACACACACGTTTCGTTGTCCCCGTTGCTAAGCACTCTGGAACACTGTTTATGACGTAAGCGGAACACCACTTGCCGTTCCATTCTCAGAGCTCCTGAGTTAAGCAATCTGCAACTCTTGGTGCGAATGATAGAGGAAAACATTTCCAATGCATCTGGCAGATAGAAACTGAACCTGGAGAACACCTTTGTCAGGAGCTTGCACCTGCACCTTACACACACACAGATTTGCATCACATCTAAATGGCCAAGCTCTTTCTTCGGCAAGTTGAAAGCTGCTGTCAGAAGGCTGTGCTCCTTGTCAGATGGAAGCAGCGGCACGCACATAGGAGTTTGGCAAGCACTAAAGAACCACAGAAGAGCGTGGCCTAGGAAAATGAGGCAGGAAAAAGCATATCGCTACATGTGCGCTTGTTGTCGCCTAAGAACAGGTAGCAGCATAAACCAGATGCGGGTGAAGTTCTTGCAGGCGACATGTAACGTCAAATGAGCAAGCGGGCTTACCACAGCTGCGGTCCTCTGGCAGACTGAAAGCTTTGCGCACAAGCCGGATGCTAAGCGCCTTCCTTTGCCTTTTGGCAGTGCTCGTGCATTGCCAGCACTAGGCGGGAATGGTCACTATCCCACACACACGTTTCGTTGTCCCCGTTGCTAAGCACTCTGGAGCACTGTTTATGACGTAAGCGGAACACCACTTGCCGTTCCATTCTCAGAGCTCCTGAGTTAAGCAATCTGCAACTCTTGGTGCGAATGATAGAGGAAAACATTTCCAATGCGTCTGGCAGATAGAAACTGAACCTGGAGAACACCTTTGTCAGGAGCTTGCACCTGCACCTTAGACACACACAGATTTGCATCACATCTAAATGGCCAAGCTCTTTCTTCGGCAAGTTGAAAGCTGCTGTCAGAAGGCTGTGCTCCTTGTCAGATGGAAGCAGCAGCACGCACATAGGTGTTTGGCAAGACTAAAGAGCCACAGAAGAGCGTGGTGTAGCAAAATGAAACAGGAAAAAGCATTTGCTACATGTGTCCTTGTTGTGGCCTAAGAACAGGTAGCAGCATAGACCAGATGCGGGTGAAGTTCTTGCAGGCGACATCTAACGTCAAATGAGCAAGCGGGCTTACCACAGCTGCGGTCCTCTGCCAGTCTGAAAGCTTTGCGCACAAGCCAGATGCTAAGCGCCTTCCTTTGCCTTTTGGCAGTGCTCGTGCATTGCCAGCACTAGGCGGGAATGGTCACTATCCCACACACACGTTTCGTTGTCCCCGTTGCTAAGCACTCTGGAACACTGTTTATGACGTAAGCGGAACACCACTTGCCGTTCCATTCTCGGAGCTCCTGAGTTAAGCAATCTGCAACTCTTGGTGCGAATGATAGAGGAAAACATTTCCAATGCGTCTGGCAGATAGAAACTGAACCTGGAGAACACCTTTGTCAGGAGCTTGCACCTGCACCTTAGACACACACTGATTTGCATCACATCTAAATGGCCAAGCTCTTTCTTAGACAAGTTGAAAGCTGCTGTCAGAAGGCTGTGCTCCTTATCAGATGGAAGCAGCGGCACGCACATAGGAGTTTGGCAAGCACTAAAGAGCCACAGAAGAGCGTGGTCTAGCAAAATGAGGCAGGAAAAAGCATATCGCTACATGTGCCCTTGTTGTCGCCTAAAAACAGGTAGCAGCATAAACCAGATGCGGGTGAAGTTCTTGCAGGCGACATCTAACGTCAAATGAGCAAGCGGGCTTACCACAGCTGCGGTCCTCTGCCAGTCTGAAAGCTTTGCGCACAAGCCAGATGCTAAGCGCCTTCCTTTGCCTTTTGGCAGTGCTCGTGCATTGCCAGCACTAGGCGGGAATGGTCACTATCCCACAGACACGTTTCGTTGTGCCCGTTGCTAAGCGCTCTGGAGCACTGTTTATGACGTAAGCGGAACACCTCTTGCCGTTCCATTCTCAGAGCTCCTGAGTTAAGCAATCTGCAACTCTTGGTGCAAATGATAGAGGAAAACATTTCAAATGCGTCTGGCAGATAGAAACTGAACCTGGAGAACACCTTTGTCAGGAGCTTGCACCTGCACCTTAGACACACACAGATTTGCATCACATCTAAATGGCCAAGCTCTTTCTTCGGCAAGTTGAAAGCTGCTGTCAGAAGGCTGTGCTCCTTGTCAGGTGGAAGCAGCAGCACGCACATAGGAGATTGGCAAGCACTAAAGAGCCACAGAAGAGCGTGGCCTAGGAAAATGAGGCAGGAAAAAGCATATCGCTACATGTACCCTTGTTGTCGCCTAAGAACAGGTAGCAGCATAAACCAGATGCGGGTGAAGTTCTTGCAGGCGACATCTAACGTCAAATGAGCAAGCGGGCTTACCACAGCGGCGGTCCTCTGGCAGACTGAAAGCCTTGCGCACAAGCCAGATGCTAAGCGCCTTCCTTTGCCTTTTGGCAGTGCTCGTGCATTGCCAGCACTAGGCGGGAATGGTCACTATCCCACAGACACGTTTCGTTGTGCCCGTTGCTAAGCGCTCTGGAGCACTGTTTATGACGTAAGCGGAACACCTCTTGCCGTTCCATTCTCAGAGCTCCTGAGTTAATCAAACTGAGACTTTTGGTGCAAATGCCAGACGAAAACATTTCCAATGTGTCTGGCAAGGAGAAACTGAACCTGGAGAACACTTTTGTCACGAGCTTGCACCTGCACCTTACACACACACAGATTTGCAGCACATCTAAATGGCCAAGCTCTTTCTTAGACAAGTTGAAAGCTGCTGTCAGAAGGCTGTGCTCCTTGTCAGATGGAAGCAGCAGCACGCACATAGGTGTTTGGCAAGACTAAAGAGCCACAGAAGAGCGTGGTCTAGCAAAATGAAACAGGAAAAAGCATTTGCTACATGTGTCCTTGTTGTCGCCTAAGAACAGGTAGCAGCATAAACCAGATGCGGGTGAAGTTCTTGCAGGCGACATCTAACATCAAATGAGCAAGCGGGCTTACCACAGCGGCGGTCCTCTGCCAGTCTGAAAGCTTTGCACAGAAGCCGGATGCTAAGCGCCTTCCTTTGCCTTATGGCAGTGCTCGCGCATTGCCAGCACTAGGCGGGAATGGTCACTATCCCACACACACGTTTCGTTGTCCCCGTTGCTAAGCACTCTGGAGCACTGTTTATGACGTAAGCGGAACACCACTTGCCGTTCCATTCTCAGAGCTCCTGAGTTAAGCAATCTGCAACTCTTGGTGCGAATGATAGAGGAAAACATTTCCAATGCGTCTGGCAGATAGAAACTGAACCTGGAGAACACCTTTGTCAGGAGCTTGCACCTGCACCTTAGACACACACAGATTTGCATCACATCTAAATGGCCAAGCTCTTTCTTAGGCAAGTTGAAAGCTGCTGTCAGAAGGCTGTGCTCCTTATCAGATGGAAGCAGCGGCACGCACATAGGAGTTTGGAAGCACTAAAGAGCCACAGAAGAGCGTGGCCTAGGAAAATGAGGCAGGAAAAAGCATATCGCTACATGTGCCCTTGTTGTCGCCTAAGAACAGGTAGCAGCATAAACCAGATGCGGGTGAAGTTCTTGCAGGCGACATGTAACGTCAAATGAGCAAGCGGGCTTACCACAGCTGCGGTCCTCTGCCAGTCTGAAAGCTTTGCGCACAAGCCAGATGCTAAGCGCCTTCCTTTGCCTTTTGGCAGTGCTCGTGCATTGCCAGCACTAGGCGGGAATGGTCACTATCCCACAGACACGTTTCGTTGTGCCCGTTGCTAAGCGCTCTGGAGCACTGTTTATGACGTAAGCGGAACACCTCTTGCCGTTCCATTCTCAGAGCTCCTGAGTTAAGCAATCTGAAACTCTTGGTGCGAATGATAGAGGAAAACATTTCCAATGCGTCTGGCAAGGAGAAACTGAACCTGGAGAACACCTTTGTCAGGAGCTTGCACCTGCACCTTAGACACACACAGATTTGCATCACATCTAAATGGCCAAGCTCTTTCTTCGGCAAGTTGAAAGCTGCTGTCAGAAGGCTGTGCTCCTTGTCAGGTGGAAGCAGCAGCACGCACATAGGAGATTGGCAAGCACTAAAGAGCCACAGAAGAGCGTGGCCTAGGAAAATGAGGCAGGAAAAAGCATATCGCTACATGTGCCCTTGTTGTCGCCTAAGAACAGGTAGCAGCATAAACCAGATGCGGGTGAAGTTCTTGCAGGCGACATCTAACGTCAAATGAGCAAGCGGGCTTACCACAGCTGCGGTCCTCTGGCAGTCTGAAAGCTTTGCACAGAAGCCGGATGCTAAGCACCTTCCTTTGCCTTTTGGCAGTGCTCGCGCATTGCCAGCACTAGGTGGGAATGGTCACTATCCCACACACACGTTTCGTTGTCCCCGTTGCTAAGCGCTCTGGAGCACTGTTTATGACGTAAGCGGAACACCTCTTGCCGTTCCATTCTCAGAGCTCCTGAGTTAAGCAATCTGCAACTCTTGGTGCGAATGATAGAGGAAAACATTTCAAATGCGTCTGGCAAGGAGAAACTGAACCTGGAGAACACCTTTGTCAGGAGCTTGCACCTGCACCTTAGACACACACAGATTTGCATCACATCTAAATGGCCAAGCTCTTTCTTAGGCAAGTTGAAAGCTGCTGCCAGAAGGCTGTGCTCCTTATCAGATGGAAGCAGCGGCACGCACATAGGAGTTTAGCAAGCACTAAAGAGCCACAGAAGAGCGTGGTCTAGCAAAATGAGGCAGGAAAAAGCATATCGCTACATGTGCCCTTGTTGTCGCCTAAGAACAGGTAGCAGCATAAACCAGATTCGGGTGAAGTTCTTGCAGGCGACATCTAACGTCAAATGAGCAAGCGGGCTTACCACAGCTGCGGTCCTCTGCCAGTCTGAAAGCTTTGCACAGAAGCCGGATGCTAAGCGCCTTCCTTTGCCTTTTGGCAGTGCTCGCGCATTGCCAGCACTAGGCGGGAATGGTCACTATCCCACAGACACGTTTCGTTGTGCCCGTTGCTAAGCGCTCTGGAGCACTGTTTATGACGTAAGCGGAACACCTCTTGCCGTTCCATTCTCAGAGCTCCTGAGTTAATCAAACTGAGACTTTTGGTGCGAATGCCAGACGAAAACATTTCCAATGTGTCTGGCAAGGAGAAACTGAACCTGGAGAACACCTTTGTCAGGAGCTTGCACCTGCACCTTACACACACACAGATTTGCATCACATCTAAATGGCCAAGCTCTTTCTTCGGCAAGTTGAAAGCTGCTGTCAGAAGGCTGTGCTCCTTGTCAGATGGAAGCAGCAGCACGCACATAGGTGTTTGGCAAGACTAAAGAGCCACAGAAGAGCGTGGTCTAGCAAAATGAAACAGGAAAAAGCATTTGCTACATGTGCCCTTGTTGTGGCCTAAGAACAGGTAGCAGCATAAACCAGATGCGGGTGAAGTTCTTGCAGGCGACATCTAACGTCAAATGAGCAAGCGGGCTTACCACAGCTGCGGTCCTCTGGCAGTCTGAAAGCTTTGCACAGAAGCCTTCCTTTGCCTTTTGGCAGTGCTCGTGCATTGCCAGCACTAGGAGGGAATGGTCACTATCCCACACACACGTTTCGTTGTGCCCGTTGCTAAGCGCTCTGGAGCACTGTTTATGACGTAAGCGGAACACCTCTTGCCGTTCCATTCTCAGAGGTCCTGAGTTAAGTAATCTGCGACTCTTGGTGCGAATGATAGAGGAAAACATTTCCAATGCGTCTGGCAGATAGAAAGTGAACCTGGAGAACACTTTTATCAGGAGCTTGCACCTGCACCTTAGACACGCAGTGACTTGCATCACATCTAAATGGCCAAGCTCTTTCTTAGACAAGTTGAAAGCTGCTGTCAGAAGGCTGTGCTCCTTGTCAGATGGAAGCAGCAGCACGCACATAGGAGTTTGGCAAGCACTAAAGAGCCACAGAAGAGCGTGGTCTAGCAAAATGAGGCAGGAAAAAGCATATCGCTACATGTGCCCTTGTTGTCGCCTAACAACAGGTAGCAGCATAAACTAGACGCAGGTGAAGTTCTTGCAGGCGACATGTAACATCAAATGAGCAAGCGGGCTTACCACAGCTGCGGTCCTCTGGCAGTCTGAAAGCTTTGCACAGAAGCCGGATGCTAAGCGCCTTCCTTTGCCTTTTGGCAGTGCTCGCGCATTGCCAGCACTAGGCGGGAATGGTCACTATCCCACACACACGTTTCATTGTCCCCGTTGCTAAGCACTCTGGAGCACTGTTTATGACGTAAGCGGAACACCACTTGCCGTTCCATTCTCAGAGCTCCTGAGTTAATCAATCTGCAACTCTTGGTGCGAATGATAGAGGAAAACATTTCAAATGCGTCTGGCAGATAGAAACTGAACCTGGAGAACACCTTTGTCAGGAGCTTGCACCTGCACCTTAGACACACACAGATTTGCATCACATCTAAATGGCCAAGCTCTTTCTTCGGCAAGTTGAAAGCTGCTGTCAGAAGCCTGTGCTCCTTGTCAGGTGGAAGCAGCAGCACGCACATAGGAGATTGGCAAGCACTAAAGAGCCACAGAAGAGCGTGGCCTAGGAAAATGAGGCAGGAAAAAGCATATCGCTACATGTGCCCTTGTTGTCGCCTAAGAACAGGTAGCAGCATAAACCAGATGCGGGTGAAGTTCTTGCAGGCGACATCTAACGTCAAATGAGCAAGCGGGCTTACCACAGCTGCGGTCCTCTGGCAGTCTGAAAGCTTTGCACAGAAGCCGGATGCTAAGCGCCTTCCTTTGCCTTTTGGCAGTGCTCGCGCATTGCCAGCACTAGGTGGGAATGGTCACTATCCCACAGACACGTTTCGTTGTGCCCGTTGCTAAGCGCTCTGGAGCACTGTTTATGACGTAAGCGGAACACCTCTTGCCGTTCCATTCTCAGAGCTCCTGAGTTAATCAAACTGAGACTTTTGGTGCGAATGCCAGACGAAAACATTTCCAATGTGTCTGGCAAGGAGAAACTGAACCTGGAGAACACTTTTGTCACGAGCTTGCACCTGCACCTTAGACACACACAGATTTGCATCACATCTAAATGGCCAAGCTCTTTCTTAGACAAGATGAAAGCTGCTGTCAGAAGGCTGTGCTCCTTGTCAGATGGAAGCAGCAGCACGCACATAGGTGTTTGGCAAGACTAAAGAGCCACAGAAGAGCGTGGTCTAGCAAAATGAAACAGGAAAAAGCATTTGCTACGTGTGTCCTTGTTGTGGCCTAAGAACAGGTAGCAGCATAGACCAGATGCAGGTGAAGTTCTTGCAGGCGACATCTAACGTCAAATGAGCAAGCGGGCTTACCACAGCTGCGGTCCTCTGCCAGTCTGAAAGCTTTGCGTACAAGCCGGATGCTAAGCGCCTTCCTTTGCCTTTTGGCAGTGCTCGCGCATTGCCAGCACTAGGCGGGAATGGTCACTATCCCACACACACGTTTCGTTGTCCCCGTTGCTAAGCGCTCTGGAGCACTGTTTATGACGTAAGCGGAACACCTCTTGCCGTTCCATTCTCAGAGCTCCTGAGTTAATCAATCTGCAACTCTTGGTGCGAATGATAGAGGAAAACATTTCAAATGCGTCTGGCAAGGAGAAACTGAACCTGAAGAACACCTTTGTCAGGAACTTGCACCTGCACCTTAGACACACACAGATTTGCATCACATCTAAATGGCCAAGCTCTTTCTTAGGCAAGTTGAAAGCTGCTGTCAGAAGGCTGTGCTCCTTATCAGATGGAAGCAGCGGCACGCACATAGGAGTTTGGAAGCACTAAAGAGCCACAGAAGAGCGTGGCCTAGGAAAATGAGGCAGGAAAAAGCATATCGCTACATGTGCCCTTGTTGTCGCCTAAGAACAGGTAGCAGCATAAACCAGATGCGGGTGAAGTTCTTGCAGGCGACATGTAACGTCAAATGAGCAAGCGGGCTTACCACAGCTGCGGTCCTCTGTTAGTCTGAAAGCTTTGCACAGAAGCCGGATGCTAAGCGCCTTCCTTTGCCTTTTGGCAGTGCTCGCACATTGCCAGCACTAGGCGGGAATGGTCACTATCACACAGACACGTTTCGTTGTGCCCGTTGCTAAGCGCTCTGGAGCACTGTTTATGACGTAAGCGGAACACCTCTTGCCGTTCCATTCTCAGAGCTCCTGAGTTAATCAAACTGAGACTTTTGGTGCGAATGCCAGACGAAAACATTTCCAATGTGTCTGGCAAGGAGAAACTGAACCTGGAGAACACCTTTGTCAGGAGCTTGCACCTGCACCTTAGACACACACAGATTTGCATCACATCTAAATGGCCAAGCTCTTTCTTAGACAAGTTGAAAGCTGCTGTCAGAAGGCTGTGCTCCTTGTCAGATGGAAGCAGCAGCACGCACATAGGTGTTTGGCAAGACTAAAGAGCCACAGAAGAGCGTGGTCTAGCAAAATGAAACAGGAAAAAGCATTTGCTACATGTGTCCTTGTTGTGGCCTAAGAACAGGTAGCAGCATAGACCAGATGCGGGTGAAGTTCTTGCAGGCGACATCTAACGTCAAATGAGCAAGCGGGCTTACCACAGCTGCGGTCCTCTGCCAGTCTGAAAGCTTTGCGCACAAGCCAGATGCTAAGCGCCTTCCTTTGCCTTTTGGCAGTGCTCGCGCATTGCCAGCACCAGGCGGGAATGGTCACTATCCCACAGACACGTTTCGTTGTGCCCGTTGCTAAGCGCTCTGGAGCACTGTTTATGACGTAAGCGGAACACCTCTTGCCGTTCCATTCTCAGAGCTCCTGAGTTAATCAAACTGAGACTTTTGGTGCGAATGCCAGACGAAAACATTTCCCATGTCTCTGGCAAGGAGAAACTGAAACTGGAGAACACCTTTGTCAGGAGCTTGCACCTGCACCTTAGACACACACAGATTTGCATCACATCTAAATGGCCAAGCTCTTTCTTAGACAAGTTGAAAGCTGCTGTCAGAAGGCTGTGCTCCTTGTCAGATGGAAGCAGCAGCACGCACATAGGAGTTTGGCAAGCACTAAAGAGCCACAGAAGAGCGTGGTCTAGCAAAATGAGGCAGGAAAAAGCATATCGCTACATGTGCCCTTGTTGTCGCCTAACAACAGGTAGCAGCATAAACTAGACGCAGGTGAAGTTCTTGCAGGCGACATGTAACATCAAATGAGCAAGCGGGCTTACCACAGCTGCGGTCCTCTGGCAGTCTGAAAGCTTTGCACAGAAGCTGGATGCTAAGCGCCTTCCTTTGCCTTTTGGCAGTGCTCGCGCATTGCCAGCACTAGGCGGGAATGGTCACTATCCCACAGACACGTTTCGTTGTGCCCGTTGCTAAGCGCTCTGGAGCACTGTTTATGACGTAAGCGGAACACCTCTTGCCGTTCCATTCTCAGAGCTCCTGAGTTAATCAATCTGCAACTCTTGGTGCGAATGATAGAGGAAAACATTTCCAATGTGTCTGGCAAGGAGAAACTGAACCTGGAGAACACCTTTGTCAGGAGCTTGCACCTGCACCTTACACACACACAGATTTGCATCACATCTAAATGGCCAAGCTCTTTCTTAGACAAGTTGAAAGCTGCTGTCAGAAGGCTGTGCTCCTTGTCAGATGGAAGCAGCAGCACGCACATAGGTGTTTGGCAAGACTAAAGAGCCACAGAAGAGCGTGGTGTAGCAAAATGAAACAGGAAAAAGCATTTGCTACATGTGTCCTTGTTGTGGCCTAAGAACAGGTAGCAGCATAAACCAGATGCGGGTGAAGTTCTTGCAGGCGACATCTAACGTCAAATGAGCAAGCGGGCTTACCACAGCGGCGGTCCTCTGGCAGACTGAAAGCTTTGCGCACAAGCCGGATGCTAAGCGCCTTCCTTTGCCTTTTGGCAGTGCTCGTGCATTGCCAGCACTAGGCGGGAATGGTCACTATCCCACACACACGTTTCGTTGTCCCCGTTGCTAAGCACTCTGGAGCACTGTTTATGACGTAAGCGGAACACCACTTGCCGTTCCATTCTCAGAGCTCCTGAGTTAAGCAATCTGCAACTCTTGGTGCAAATGATAGAGGAAAACATTTCAAATGCGTCTGGCAGATAGAAACTGAACCTGGAGAACACCTTTGTCAGGAGCTTGCACCTGCACCTTAGACACACACAGATTTGCATCACATCTAAATGGCCAAGCTCTTTCTTCGGCAAGTTGAAAGCTGCTGTCAGAAGGCTGTGCTCCTTGTCAGGTGGAAGCAGCAGCACGCACATAGGAGATTGGCAAGCACTAAAGAGCCACAGAAGAGCGTGGCCTAGGAAAATGAGGCAGGAAAAAGCATATCGCTACATGTGCCCTTGTTGTCGCCTAACAACAGGTAGCAGCATAAACCAGATTCGGGTGAAGTTCTTGCAGGCGACATCTAACGTCAAATGAGCAAGCGGGCTTACCACAGCGGCGGTCCTCTGGCAGACTGAAAGCTTTGCACAGAAGCCGGATGCTAAGCGCCTTCCTTTGCCTTTTGGCAGTGCTCGTGCATTGCCAGCACTAGGCGGGAATGCTCACTATCCCACACACGCGTTTCGTTGTGCCCGTTGCTAAGCGCTCTGGAGCACTGTTTATGACGTAAGCGGAACACCTCTTGCCGTTCCATTCTCAGAGCTCCTGAGTTAATCAAACTGAGACTTTTGGTGCGAATGCCAGACGAAAACATTTCCAATGTGTCTGGCAAGGAGAAACTGAACCTGGAGAACACCTTTGTCAGGAGCTTGCACCTGCACCTTACACACACACAGATTTGCATCACATCTAAATGGCCAAGCTCTTTCTTAGACAAGTTGAAAGCTGCTGTCAGAAGGCTGTGCTCCTTGTCAGATGGAAGCAGCAGCACGCACATAGGTGTTTGGCAAGACTAAAGAGCCACAGAAGAGCGTGGTCTAGCAAAATGAAACAGGAAAAAGCATTTGCTACATGTGTCCTTGTTGTGGCCTAAGAACAGGTAGCAGCATAGACCAGATGCGGGTGAAGTTCTTGCAGGCGACATCTAACGTCAAATGAGCAAGCGGGCTTACCACAGCTGCGGTCCTCTGCCAGTCTGAAAGCTTTGCACAGAAGCTGGATGCTAAGCGCCTTCCTTTGCCTTTTGGCAGTGCTCGTGCATTGCCAGCACTAGGCGGGAATGCTCACTATCCCACACACGCGTTTCGTTGTGCCCGTTGCTAAGCGCTCTGGAGCACTGTTTATGACGTAAGCGGAACACCTCTTGCCGTTCCATTCTCAGAGCTCCTGAGTTAATCAAACTGAGACTTTTGGTGCAAATGCCAGACGAAAACATTTCCAATGTGTCTGGCAAGGAGAAACTGAACCTGGAGAACACTTTTGTCACGAGCTTGCACCTGCACCGTAGACACACACAGATTTGCATCACATCTAAATGGCCAAGCTCTTTCTTAGACAAGCTGAAAGCTGCTGTCAGAAGGCTGTGCTCCTTGTCAGATGGAAGCAGCAGCACGCACATAGGTGTTTGGCAAGACTAAAGAGCCACAGAAGAGCGTGGTCTAGCAAAATGAAACAGGAAAAAGCATTTGCTACATGTGCCCTTGTTGTCGCCTAAGAACAGGTAGCAGCATAAACCAGATGCGGGTGAAGTTCTTGCAGGCGACATCTAACATCAAATGAGCAAGCAGGCTTACCACAGCGGCGGTCCTCTGCCAGTCTGAAAGCTTTGCACAGAAGCCGGATGCTAAGCGCCTTCCTTTGCCTTATGGCAGTGCTCGCGCATTGCCAGCACTAGGCGGGAATGGTCACTATCCCACACACACGTTTCGTTGTGTCCGTTGCTAAGCACTCTGGAGCACTGTTTATGACGTAAGCGGAACACCTCTTGCCGTTCCATTCTCAGAGCTCCTGAGTTAATCAAACTGAGACTTTTGGTGCGAATGCCAGACGAAAACATTTCCAATGTGTCTGGCAAGGAGAAACTGAACCTGGAGAACACTTTTGTCACGAGCTTGCACCTGCACCTTAGACACACACAGATTTGCATCACATCTAAATGGCCAAGCTCTTTCTTAGGCAAGTTGAAAGCTGCTGTCAGAAGGCTGTGCTCCTTGTCAGATGGAAGCAGCAGCACGCACATAGGTGTTTGGCAAGACTAAAGAGCCACAGAAGAGCGTGGTCTAGCAAAATGAAACAGGAAAAAGCATTTGCTACGTGTGTCCTTGTTGTGGCCTAAGAACAGGTAGCAGCATAGACCAGATGCAGGTGAAGTTCTTGCAGGCGACATCTAACGTCAAATGAGCAAGCGGGCTTACCACAGCTGCGGTCCTCTGCCAGTCTGAAAGCTTTGCGTACAAGCCGGATGCTAAGCGCCTTCCTTTGCCTTTTGGCAGTGCTCGCGCATTGCCAGCACTAGGCGGGAATGGTCACTATCCCACACACACGTTTCGTTGTCCCCGTTGCTAAGCGCTCTGGAGCACTGTTTATGACGTAAGCGGAACACCTCTTGCCGTTCCATTCTCAGAGCTCCTGAGTTAAGCAATCTGCAACTCTTGGTGCGAATGATAGAGGAAAACATTTCAAATGCGTCTGGCAAGGAGAAACTGAACCTGAAGAACACCTTTGTCAGGAACTTGCACCTGCACCTTAGACACACACAGATTTGCATCACATCTAAATGGCCAAGCTCTTTCTTAGGCAAGTTGAAAGCTGCTGTCAGAAGGCTGTGCTCCTTATCAGATGGAAGCAGCGGCACGCACATAGGAGTTTGGAAGCACTAAAGAGCCACAGAAGAGCGTGGCCTAGGAAAATGAGGCAGGAAAAAGCATATCGCTACATGTGCCCTTGTTGTCGCCTAAGAACAGGTAGCAGCATAAACCAGATGCGGGTGAAGTTCTTGCAGGCGACATGTAACGTCAAATGAGCAAGCGGGCTTACCACAGCTGCGGTCCTCTGCCAGTCTGAAAGCTTTGCGCACAAGCCAGATGCTAAGCGCCTTCCTTTGCCTTTTGGCAGTGCTCGCGCATTGCCAGCACCAGGCGGGAATGGTCACTATCCCACAGACACGTTTCGTTGTGCCCGTTGCTAAGCGCTCTGGAGCACTGTTTATGACGTAAGCGGAACACCTCTTGCCGTTCCATTCTCAGAGCTCCTGAGTTAATCAAACTGAGACTTTTGGTGCAAATGCCAGACGAAAACATTTCCAATGTGTCTGGCAAGGAGAAACTGAACCTGGAGAACACCTTTGTCAGGAGCTTGCACCTGCACCTTACACACACACAGATTTGCATCACATCTAAATGGCCAAGCTCTTTCTTAGACAAGTTGAAAGCTGCTGTCAGAAGGCTGTGCTCCTTGTCAGATGGAAGCAGCAGCACGCACATAGGTGTTTGGCAAGACTAAAGAGCCACAGAAGAGCGTGGTGTAGCAAAATGAAACAGGAAAAAGCATTTGCTACATGTGTCCTTGTTGTGGCCTAAGAACAGGTAGCAGCATAAACCAGATGTGGGTGAAGTTCTTGCAGGCGACATCTAACGTCAAATGAGCAAGCGGGCTTACCACAGCGGCGGTCCTCTGGCAGACTGAAAGCTTTGCGCACAAGCCGGATGCTAAGCGCCTTCCTTTGCCTTTTGGCAGTGCTCGTGCATTGCCAGCACTAGGCGGGAATGGTCACTATCCTACACACACGTTTCGTTGTCCCCGTTGCTAAGCACTCTGGAGCACTGTTTATGACGTAAGCGGAACACCACTTGCCGTTCCATTCTCAGAGCTCCTGAGTTAAGCAATCTGCAACTCTTGGTGCAAATGATAGAGGAAAACATTTCAAATGCGTCTGGCAGATAGAAACTGAACCTGGAGAACACCTTTGTCAGGAGCTTGCACCTGCACCTTAGACACACACAGATTTGCATCACATCTAAATGGCCAAGCTCTTTCTTCGGCAAGTTGAAAGCTGCTGTCAGAAGGCTGTGCTCCTTGTCAGGTGGAAGCAGCAGCACGCACATAGGAGATTGGCAAGCACTAAAGAGCCACAGAAGAGCGTGGCCTAGGAAAATGAGGCAGGAAAAAGCATATCGCTACATGTGCCCTTGTTGTCGCCTAACAACAGGTAGCAGCATAAACCAGATGCGGGTGAAGTTCTTGCAGGCGACATCTAACGTCAAATGAGCAAGCGGGCTTACCACAGCGGCGGTCCTCTGGCAGACTGAAAGCTTTGCACAGAAGCCGGATGCTAAGCGCCTTCCTTTGCCTTTTGGCAGTGCTCGTGCATTGCCAGCACTAGGCGGGAATGCTCACTATCCCACACACGCGTTTCGTTGTGCCCGTTGCTAAGCGCTCTGGAGCACTGTTTATGACGTAAGCGGAACACCTCTTGCCGTTCCATTCTCAGAGCTCCTGAGTTAATCAAACTGAGACTTTTGGTGCGAATGCCAGACGAAAACATTTCCAATGTGTCTGGCAAGGAGAAACTGAACCTGGAGAACACCTTTGTCAGGAGCTTGCACCTGCACCTTAGACACACACAGATTTGCATCACATCTAAATGGCCAAGCTCTTTCTTAGACAAGTTGAAAGCTGCTGTCAGAAGGCTGTGCTCCTTGTCAGATGGAAGCAGCAGCACGCACATAGGTGTTTGGCAAGACTAAAGAGCCACAGAAGAGCGTGGTCTAGCAAAATGAAACAGGAAAAAGCATTTGCTACATGTGTCCTTGTTGTGGCCTAAGAACAGGTAGCAGCATAGACCAGATGCGGGTGAAGTTCTTGCAGGCGACATCTAACGTCAAATGAGCAAGCGGGCTTACCACAGCTGCGGTCCTCTGCCAGTCTGAAAGCTTTGCACAGAAGCTGGATGCTAAGCGCCTTCCTTTGCCTTTTGGCAGTGCTCGTGCATTGCCAGCACTAGGCGGGAATGCTCACTATCCCACACACGCGTTTCGTTGTGCCCGTTGCTAAGCGCTCTGGAGCACTGTTTATGACGTAAGCGGAACACCTCTTGCCGTTCCATTCTCAGAGCTCCTGAGTTAATCAAACTGAGACTTTTGGTGCAAATGCCAGACGAAAACATTTCCAATGTGTCTGGCAAGGAGAAACTGAACCTGGAGAACACTTTTGTCACGAGCTTGCACCTGCACCGTAGACACACACAGATTTGCATCACATCTAAATGGCCAAGCTCTTTCTTAGACAAGCTGAAAGCTGCTGTCAGAAGGCTGTGCTCCTTGTCAGATGGAAGCAGCAGCACGCACATAGGTGTTTGACAAGACTAAAGAGCCACAGAAGAGCGTGGTCTAGCAAAATGAAACAGGAAAAAGCATTTGCTACATGTGCCCTTGTTGTCGCCTAAGAACAGGTAGCAGCATAAACCAGATGCGGGTGAAGTTCTTGCAGGCGACATCTAACATCAAATGAGCAAGCAGGCTTACCACAGCGGCGGTCCTCTGCCAGTCTGAAAGCTTTGCACAGAAGCCGGATGCTAAGCGCCTTCCTTTGCCTTATGGCAGTGCTCGCGCATTGCCAGCACTAGGCGGGAATGGTCACTATCCCACACACACGTTTCGTTGTGTCCGTTGCTAAGCACTCTGGAGCACTGTTTATGACGTAAGCGGAACACCACTTGCCGTTCCATTCTCAGAGCTCCTGAGTTAAGCAATCTGCAACTCTTGGTGCGAATGATAGAGGAAAACATTTCCAATGCGTCTGGCAGATAGAAACTGAACCTGGAGAACACCTTTGTCAGGAGCTTGCACCTGCACCTTAGACACACACAGATTTGCATCACATCTAAATGGCCAAGCTCTTTCTTAGGCAAGTTGAAAGCTGCTGTCAGAAGGCTGTTCTCCTTATCAGATGGAAGCAGCGGCACGCACATAGGAGTTTGGAAGCACTAAAGAGCCACAGAAGAGCGTGGCCTAGGAAAATGAGGCAGGAAAAAGCATATCGCTACATGTGCCCTTGTTGTCGCCTAAGAACAGGTAGCAGCATAAACCAGATGCGGGTGAAGTTCTTGCAGGCGACATGTAACGTCAAATGAGCAAGCGGGCTTACCACAGCTGCGGTCCTCTGCCAGTCTGAAAGCTTTGCACAGAAGCCAGATGCTAAGCGCCTTCCTTTGCCTTTTGGCAGTGCTCGCACATTGCCAGCACTAGGCGGGAATGGTCACTATCACACAGACACGTTTCGTTGTGCCCGTTGCTAAGCGCTCTGGAGCACTGTTTATGACGTAAGCGGAACACCTCTTGCCGTTCCATTCTCAGAGCTCCTGAGTTAATCAAACTGAGACTTTTGGTGCGAATGCCAGACGAAAACATTTCCCATGTCTCTGGCAAGGAGAAACTGAACCTGGAGAACACCTTTGTCAGGAGCTTGCACCTGCACCTTAGACACACACAGATTTGCATCACATCTAAATGGCCAAGCTCTTTCTTAGACAAGTTGAAAGCTGCTGTCAGAAGGCTGTGCTCCTTGTCAGATGGAAGCAGCAGCACGCACATAGGTGTTTGGCAAGACTAAAGAGCCACAGAAGAGCGTGGTCTAGCAAA
Organism: Poecile atricapillus; assembly: GCF_030490865.1. Classification (NCBI taxonomy): domain Eukaryota; kingdom Metazoa; phylum Chordata; class Aves; order Passeriformes; family Paridae; genus Poecile; species Poecile atricapillus. The sequence continues at coordinate 675,127 of NC_081252.1, forward strand.
ATGAAACAGGAAAAAGCATTTGCTACATGTGTCCTTGTTGTGGCCTAAGAACAGGTAGCAGCATAGACCAGATGCGGGTGAAGTTCTTGCAGGCGACATCTAACGTCAAATGAGCAAGCGGGCTTACCACAGCTGCGGTCCTCTGCCAGTCTGAAAGCTTTGCGCACAAGCCAGATGCTAAGCGCCTTCCTTTGCCTTTTGGCAGTGCTCGCGCATTGCCAGCACCAGGCGGGAATGGTCACTATCCCACAGACACGTTTCGTTGTGCCCGTTGCTAAGCGCTCTGGAGCACTGTTTATGACGTAAGCGGAACACCTCTTGCCGTTCCATTCTCAGAGCTCCTGAGTTAATCAAACTGAGACTTTTGGTGCAAATGCCAGACGAAAACATTTCCAATGTGTCTGGCAAGGAGAAACTGAACCTGGAGAACACCTTTGTCAGGAGCTTGCACCTGCACCTTACACACACACAGAATGCATCACATCTAAATGGCTAAGCTCTTTCTTAGACAAGTTGAAAGCTGCTGTCAGAAGGCTGTGCTCCTTGTCAGGTGGAAGCAGCAGCACGCACATAGGTGTTTGGCAAGACTAAAGAGCCACAGAAGAGCGTGGTCTAGCAAAATGAAACAGGAAAAAGCATTTGCTACATGTGTCCTTGTTGTGGCCTAAGAACAGGTAGCAGCATAGACCAGATGCGGGTGAAGTTCTTGCAGGCGACATGTAACGTCAAATGAGCAAGCGGGCTTACCACAGCTGCGGTCCTCTGCCAGTCTGAAAGCTTTGCGCACAAGCCGGATGCTAAGCGCCTTCCTTTGCCTTTTGGCAGTGCTCGTGCATTGCCAGCACTAGGCGGGAATGGTCACTATCCCACAGACACGTTTCGTTGTGCCCGTTGCTAAGCACTCTGGAGCACTGTTTATGACGTAAGCGGAACACCTCTTGCCGTTCCATTCTCAGAGCTCCTGAGTTAATCAAACTGAGACTTTTGGTGCAAATGCCAGACGAAAACATTTCCAATGTGTCTGGCAAGGAGAAACTGAACCTGGAGAACACCTTTGTCAGGAGCTTGCACCTGCACCTTACACACACACAGATTTGCATCACATCTAAATGGCTAAGCTCTTTCTTAGACAAGTTGAAAGCTGCTGTCAGAAGGCTGTGCTCCTTGTCAGGTGGAAGCAGCAGCACGCACATAGGTGTTTGGCAAGACTAAAGAGCCACAGAAGAGCGTGGTCTAGCAAAATGAAACAGGAAAAAGCATTTGCTACATGTGTCCTTGTTGTCGCCTAAGAACAGGTAGCAGCATAAACCAGATGCGGGTGAAGTTCTTGCAGGCGACATGTAACGTCAAATGAGCAAGCGAGCTTACCACAGCTGCGGTCCTCTGCCAGTCTGAAAGCTTTGCACAGAAGCCAGATGCTAAGCGCCTTCCTTTGCCTTTTGGCAGTGCTCGCACATTGCCAGCACTAGGCGGGAATGGTCACTATCACACAGACACGTTTCGTTGTGCCCGTTGCTAAGCGCTCTGGAGCACTGTTTATGACGTAAGCGGAACACCTCTTGCCGTTCCATTCTCAGAGCTCCTGAGTTAATCAAACTGAGACTTTTGGTGCGAATGCCAGACGAAAACATTTCCCATGTCTCTGGCAAGGAGAAACTGAACCTGGAGAACACCTTTGTCAGGAGCTTGCACCTGCACCTTAGACACACACAGATTTGCATCACATCTAAATGGCCAAGCTCTTTCTTAGACAAGTTGAAAGCTGCTGTCAGAAGGCTGTGCTCCTTGTCAGATGGAAGCAGCAGCACGCACATAGGTGTTTGGCAAGACTAAAGAGCCACAGAAGAGCGTGGTCTAGCAAAATGAAACAGGAAAAAGCATTTGCTACATGTGTCCTTGTTGTGGCCTAAGAACAGGTAGCAGCATAGACCAGATGCGGGTGAAGTTCTTGCAGGCGACATCTAACGTCAAATGAGCAAGCGGGCTTACCACAGCTGCGGTCCTCTGCCAGTCTGAAAGCTTTGCACAGAAGCTGGATGCTAAGCGCCTTCCTTTGCCTTTTGGCAGTGCTCGCGCATTGCCAGCACCAGGCGGGAATGGTCACTATCGCACAGACACGTTTCGTTGTGCCCGTTGCTAAGCGCTCTGGAGCACTGTTTATGACGTAAGCGGAACACCTCTTGCCGTTCCATTCTCAGAGCTCCTGAGTTAATCAAACTGAGACTTTTGGTGCAAATGCCAGACGAAAACATTTCCAATGTGTCTGGCAAGGAGAAACTGAACCTGGAGAACACCTTTGTCAGGAGCTTGCACCTGCACCTTACACACACACAGATTTGCATCACATCTAAATGGCTAAGCTCTTTCTTAGACAAGTTGAAAGCTGCTGTCAGAAGGCTGTGCTCCTTGTCAGGTGGAAGCAGCAGCACGCACATAGGAGTTTGGCAAGACTAAAGAGCCACAGAAGAGCGTGGTCTAGCAAAATGAAACAGGAAAAAGCATTTGCTACATGTGTCCTTGTTGTCGCCTAAGAACAGGTAGCAGCATAAACCAGATGCGGGTGAAGTTCTTGCAGGCGACATGTAACGTCAAATGAGCAAGCGGGCTTACCACAGCGGCGGCCCTCTGGCAGACTGAAAGCTTTGCACAGAAGCCGGATGCTAAGCGCCTTCCTTTGCCTTTTGGCAGTGCTCGCGCATTGCCAGCACTAGGCGGGAATGGTCACTATCCCACACACACGTTTCGTTGTGCCCGTTGCTAAGCGCTCTGGAGCACTGTTTATGACGTAAGCGGAACACCTCTTGCCGTTCCATTCTCAGAGCTCCTGAGTTAATCAAACTGAGACTTTTGGTGCGAATGCCAGACGAAAACATTTCCCATGTCTCTGGCAAGGAGAAACTGAACCTGGAGAACACCTTTGTCAGGAGCTTGCACCTGCACCTTAGACACACACAGATTTGCATCACATCTAAATGGCCAAGCTCTTTCTTAGACAAGATGAAAGCTGCTGTCAGAAGGCTGTGCTCCTTGTCAGATGGAAGCAGCAGCACGCACATAGGTGTTTGGCAAGACTAAAGAGCCACAGAAGAGCGTGGTCTAGCAAAATGAAACAGGAAAAAGCATTTGCTACATGTGTCCTTGTTGTGGCCTAAGAACAGGTAGCAGCATAGACCAGATGCGGGTGAAGTTCTTGCAGGCGACATGTAACGTCAAATGAGCAAGCGGGCTTACCACAGCTGCGGTCCTCTGCCAGTCTGAAAGCTTTGCGCACAAGCCGGATGCTAAGCGCCTTCCTTTGCCTTTTGGCAGTGCTCGTGCATTGCCAGCACTAGGCGGGAATGGTCACTATCCCACAGACACGTTTCGTTGTGCCCGTTGCTAAGCGCTCTGGAGCACTGTTTATGACGTAAGCGGAACACCTCTTGCCGTTCCATTCTCAGAGCTCCTGAGTTAAGCAATCTGCAACTCTTGGTGCGAATGATAGAGGAAAACATTTCCAATGCGTCTGGCAAGGAGAAACTGAACCTGGAGAACACCTTTGTCAGGAGCTTGCACCTGCACCTTACACACACACAGATTTGCATCACATCTAAATGGCCAAGCTCTTTCTTCGGCAAGTTGAAAGCTGCTGTCAGAAGGCTGTGCTCCTTGTCAGATGGAAGCAGCAGCACGCACATAGGAGATTGGCAAGCACTAAAGAGCCACAGAAGAGCGTGGCCTAGGAAAATGAGGCAGGAAAAAGCATATCGCTACATGTGCCCTTGTTGTCGCCTAAGAACAGGTAGCAGCATAAACCAGATGCGGGTGAAGTTCTTGCAGGCGACATGTAACGTCAAATGAGCAAGCGGGCTTACCACAGCTGCGGTCCTCTGGCAGTCTGAAAGCTTTGCACAGAAGCCGGATGCTAAGCGCCTTCCTTTGCCTTTTGGCAGTGCTCGTGCATTGCCAGCACTAGGCGGGAATGGTCACTATCCCACAGACACGTTTCGTTGTGCCCGTTGCTAAGCGCTCTGGAGCACTGTTTATGACGTAAGCGGAACACCTCTTGCCGTTCCATTCTCAGAGCTCCTGAGTTAATCAAACTGAGACTTTGGGTGCGAATGCCCGACGAAAACATTTCCAATGTGTCTGGCAAGGAGAAACTGAACCTGGAGAACACCTTTGTCAGGAGCTTGCACCTGCACCTTACACACACACAGATTTGCATCACATCTAAATGGCCAAGCTCTTTCTTAGACAAGTTGAAAGCTGCTGTCAGAAGGCTGTGCTCCTTGTCAGATGGAAGCAGCAGCACGCATATAGGTGTTTGGCAAGACTAAAGAGCCACAGAAGAGCGTGGTCTAGCAAAATGAAACAGGAAAAAGCATTTGCTACATGTGTCCTTGTTGTGGCCTAAGAACAGGTAGCAGCATAAACCAGATGTGGGTGAAGTTCTTGCAGGCAACATGTAACGTCAAATGAGCAAGCGGGCTTACCACAGCTGCGGTCCTCTGGCAGTCTGAAAGCTTTGCGCACAAGCCGGATGCTAAGCGCCTTCCTTTGCCTTTTGGCAGTGCTCGTGCATTGCCAGCACTAGGCGGGAATGGTCACTATCCCACACACACGTTTCGTTGTGCCCGTTGCTAAGCGCTCTGGAGCACTGTTTATGACGTAAGCGGAACACCTCTTGCCGTTCCATTCTCAGAGCTCCTGAGTTAAGCAATCTGCAACTCTTGGTGCGAATGATAGAGGAAAACATTTCAAATGCGTCTGGCAGATAGAAACTGAACCTGGAGAACACCTTTGTCAGGAGCTTGCACCTGCACCTTAGACACACACAGATTTGCATCACATCTAAATGGCCAAGCTCTTTCTTCGGCAAGTTGAAAGCTGCTGTCAGAAGGCTGTGCTCCTTGTCAGGTGGAAGCAGCAGCACGCACATAGGAGATTGGCAAGCACTAAAGAGCCACAGAAGAGCGTGGCCTAGGAAAATGAGGCAGGAAAAAGCATATCGCTACATGTGCCCTTGTTGTCGCCTAAGAACAGGTAGCAGCATAAACCAGATGCGGGTGAAGTTCTCGCAGGCGACATCTAACGTCAAATGAGCAAGCGGGCTTACCACAGCTGCGGTCCTCTGGCAGACTGAAAGCCTTGCGCACAAGCCGGATGCTAAGCGCCTTCCTTTGCCTTTTGGCAGTGCTCGTGCATTGCCAGCACTAGGCGGGAATGGTCACTATCCCACAGACACGTTTCGTTGTGCCCGTTGCTAAGCGCTCTGGAGCACTGTTTATGACGTAAGCGGAACACCACTTGCCGTTCCATTCTCAGAGCTCCTGAGTTAATCAAACTGAGACTTTTGGTGCGAATGCCAGACGAAAACATTTCCAATGTGTCTGGCAAGGAGAAACTGAACCTGGAGAACACCTTTGTCAGGAGCTTGCACCTGCACCTTAGACACACACAGATTTGCATCACATCTAAATGGCCAAGCTCTTTCTTAGACAAGTTGAAAGCTGCTGTCAGAAGGCTGTGCTCCTTGTCAGATGGAAGCAGCAGCACGCACATAGGTGTTTGGCAAGACTAAAGAGCCACAGAAGAGCGTGGTCTAGCAAAATGAAACAGGAAAAAGCATTTGCTACATGTGCCCTTGTTGTGGCCTAAGAACAGGTAGCAGCATAAACCAGATGCGGGTGAAGTTCTTGCAGGCGACATGTAACGTCAAATGAGCAAGCGGGCTTACCACAGCGGCGGTCCTCTGGCAGACTGAAAGCTTTGCACAGAAGCCGGATGCTAAGCGCCTTCCTTTGCCTTTTGGCAGTGCTCGCGCATTGCCAGCACTAGGCGGGAATGGTCACTATCCCACACACACGTTTCATTGTGCCCGTTGCTAAGCGCTCTGGAGCACTGTTTATGACGTAAGCGGAACACCTCTTGCCGTTCCATTCTCAGAGCTCCTGAGTTAATCAAACTGAGACTTTTGGTGCGAATGCCAGACGAAAACATTTCCCATGTCTCTGGCAAGGAGAAACTGAACCTGGAGAACACCTTTGTCAGGAGCTTGCACCTGCACCTTAGACACACACAGATTTGCATCACATCTAAATGGCCAAGCTCTTTCTTAGACAAGATGAAAGCTGCTGTCAGAAGGCTGTGCTCCTTGTCAGATGGAAGCAGCAGCACGCACATAGGTGTTTGGCAAGACTAAAGAGCCACAGAAGAGCGTGGTCTAGCAAAATGAAACAGGAAAAAGCATTTGCTACATGTGTCCTTGTTGTGGCCTAAGAACAGGTAGCAGCATAGACCAGATGCGGGTGAAGTTCTTGCAGGCGACATGTAACGTCAAATGAGCAAGCGGGCTTACCACAGCTGCGGTCCTCTGCCAGTCTGAAAGCTTTGCGCACAAGCCGGATGCTAAGCGCCTTCCTTTGCCTTTTGGCAGTGCTCGTGCATTGCCAGCACTAGGCGGGAATGGTCACTATCCCACACACACGTTTCGTTGTGCCCGTTGCTAAGCGCTCTGGAGCACTGTTTATGACGTAAGCGGAACACCTCTTGCCGTTCCATTCTCAGAGCTCCTGAGTTAAGCAATCTGCAACTCTTGGTGCGAATGATAGAGGAAAACATTTCCAATGCGTCTGGCAAGGAGAAACTGAACCTGGAGAACACCTTTGTCAGGAGCTTGCACCTGCACCTTACACACACACAGATTTGCATCACATCTAAATGGCCAAGCTCTTTCTTCGGCAAGTTGAAAGCTGCTGTCAGAAGGCTGTGCTCCTTGTCAGGTGGAAGCAGCAGCACGCACATAGGAGATTGGCAAGCACTAAAGAGCCACAGAAGAGCGTGGCCTAGGAAAATGAGGCAGGAAAAAGCATATCGCTACATGTGCCCTTGTTGTCGCCTAAGAACAGGTAGCAGCATAAACCAGATGCGGGTGAAGTTCTTGCAGGCGACATCTAACGTCAAATGAGCAAGCGGGCTTACCACAGCGGCGGTCCTCTGGCAGACTGAAAGCCTTGCGCACAAGCCGGATGCTAAGCGCCTTCCTTTGCCTTTTGGCAGTGCTCGTGCATTGCCAGCACTAGGCGGGAATGGTCACTATCCCACACACACGTTTCGTTGTGCCCGTTGCTAAGCGCTCTGGAGCACTGTTTATGACGTAAGCGGAACACCACTTGCCGTTCCATTCTCAGAGCTCCTGAGTTAATCAAACTGAGACTTTTGGTGCGAATGCCAGACGAAAACATTTCCAATGTGTCTGGCAAGGAGAAACTGAACCTGGAGAACACCTTTGTCAGGAGCTTGCACCTGCACCTTACACACACACAGATTTGCATCACATCTAAATGGCCAAGCTCTTTCTTAGACAAGTTGAAAGCTGCTGTCAGAAGGCTGTGCTCCTTGTCAGATGGAAGCAGCAGCACGCACATAGGTGTTTGGCAAGACTAAAGAGCCACAGAAGAGCGTGGTCTAGCAAAATGAAACAGGAAAAAGCATTTGCTACATGTGTCCTTGTTGTGGCCTAAGAACAGGTAGCAGCATAGACCAGATGCGGGTGAAGTTCTTGCAGGCGACATGTAACGTCAAATGAGCAAGCGGGCTTACCACAGCTGCGGTCCTCTGCCAGTCTGAAAGCTTTGCGCACAAGCCGGATGCTAAGCGCCTTCCTTTGCCTTTTGGCAGTGCTCGTGCATTGCCAGCACTAGGCGGGAATGGTCACTATCCCACACACACGTTTCGTTGTGCCCGTTGCTAAGCGCTCTGGAGCACTGTTTATGACGTAAGCGGAACACCTCTTGCCGTTCCATTCTCAGAGCTCCTGAGTTAAGCAATCTGCAACTCTTGGTGCGAATGATAGAGGAAAACATTTCCAATGCGTCTGGCAAGGAGAAACTGAACCTGGAGAACACCTTTGTCAGGAGCTTGCACCTGCACCTTACACACACACAGATTTGCATCACATCTAAATGGCCAAGCTCTTTCTTCGGCAAGTTGAAAGCTGCTGTCAGAAGGCTGTGCTCCTTGTCAGGTGGAAGCAGCAGCACGCACATAGGAGATTGGCAAGCACTAAAGAGCCACAGAAGAGCGTGGCCTAGGAAAATGAGGCAGGAAAAAGCATATCGCTACATGTGCCCTTGTTGTCGCCTAAGAACAGGTAGCAGCATAAACCAGATGCGGGTGAAGTTCTTGCAGGCGACATCTAATGTCAAATGAGCAAGCGGGCTTACCACAGCTGCGGTCCTCTGGCAGACTGAAAGCTTTGCGCACAAGCCGGATGCTAAGCGCCTTCCTTTGCCTTTTGGCAGTGCTCGTGCATTGCCAGCACTAGGCGGGAATGGTCACTATCCCACACACACGTTTCGTTGTCCCCGTTGCTAAGCACTCTGGAGCACTGTTTATGACGTAAGCGGAACACCACTTGCCGTTCCATTCTCAGAGCTCCTGAGTTAAGCAATCTGCAACTCTTGATGCGAATGATAGAGGAAAACATTTCCAATGCGTCTGGCAGATAGAAACTGAACCTGGAGAACACCTTTGTCAGGAGCTTGCACCTGCACCTTAGACACACACAGATTTGCATCACATCTAAATGGCCAAGCTCTTTCTTCGGCAAGTTGAAAGCTGCTGTCAGAAGGCTGTGCTCCTTGTCAGGTGGAAGCAGCAGCACGCACATAGGAGTTTGGCAAGCACTAAAGAGCCACAGAAGAGCGTGGCCTAGGAAAATGAGGCAGGAAAAAGCATATCGCTACATGTGCCCTTGTTGTCGCCTAAGAACAGGTAGCAGCATAAACCAGATGCGGGTGAAGTTCTTGCAGGCGACATCTAACGTCAAATGAGCAAGCGGGCTTACCACAGCTGCGGTCCTCTGCCAGTCTGAAAGCTTTGCGCACAAGCCAGATGCTAAGCGCCTTCCTTTGCCTTTTGGCAGTGCTCGTGCATTGCCAGCACTAGGCGGGAATGGTCACTATCCCACAGACACGTTTCGTTGTGCCCGTTGCTAAGCACTCTGGAGCACTGTTTATGACGTAAGCGGAACACCTCTTGCCGTTCCATTCTCAGAGCTCCTGAGTTAAGCAATCTGCAACTCTTGGTGCGAATGATAGAGGAAAACATTTCAAATGCGTCTGGCAAGGAGAAACTGAACCTGGAGAACACCTTTGTCAGGAGCTTGCACCTGCACCTTAGACACACACAGATTTGCATCACATCTAAATGGCCAAGCTCTTTCTTCGGCAAGTTGAAAGCTGCTGTCAGAAGGCTGTGCTCCTTGTCAGGTGGAAGCAGCAGCACGCACATAGGAGATTGGCAAGCACTAAAGAGCCACAGAAGAGCGTGGCCTAGGAAAATGAGGCAGGAAAAAGCATATCGCTACATGTGCCCTTGTTGTCGCCTAAGAACAGGTAGCAGCATAAACCAGATGCGGGTGAAGTTCTTGCAGGCGACATCTAACGTCAAATGAGCAAGCGGGCTTACCACAGCTGCGGTCCTCTGGCAGTCTGAAAGCTTTGCACAGAAGCCTTCCTTTGCCTTTTGGCAGTGCTCGTGCATTGCCAGCACTAGGAGGGAATGGTCACTATCCCACACACACGTTTCGTTGCGCCCGTTGCTAAGCGCTCTGGAGCACTGTTTATGACGTAAGCGGAACACCTCTTGCCGTTCCATTCTCAGAGCTCCTGAGTTAAGTAATCTGCGACTCTTCGTGCGAATGATAGAGGAAAACATTTCCAATGCGTCTGGCAGATAGAAACTGAACCTGGAGAACACTTTTATCAGGAGCTTGCACCTGCACCTTAGACACACAGTGACTTGCATCACATCTAAATGGCCAAGCTCTTTCTTAGACAAGTTGAAAGCTGCTGTCAGAAGGCTGTGCTCCTTGTCAGATGGAAGCAGCAGCACGCACATAGGTGTTTGGCAAGCACTAAAGAGCCACAGAAGAGCGTGGCCTAGGAAAATGAGGCAGGAAAAAGCATATCGCTACATGTGCCCTTGTTGTCGCCTAACAACAGGTAGCAGCATAAACCAGATGCGGGTGAAGTTCTTGCAGGCGACATCTAACGTCAAATGAGCAAGCGGGCTTACCACAGCGGCGGTCCTCTGGCAGACTGAAAGCTTTGCGCACAAGCCGGATGCTAAGCGCCTTCCTTTGCCTTTTGGCAGTGCTCGTGCATTGCCAGCACTAGGCGGGAATGCTCACTATCCCACACACGCGTTTCGTTGTGCCCGTTGCTAAGCGCTCTGGAGCACTGTTTATGACGTAAGCGGAACACCTCTTGCCGTTCCATTCTCAGAGCTCCTGAGTTAATCAAACTGAGACTTTTGGTGCAAATGCCAGACGAAAACATTTCCAATGTGTCTGGCAAGGAGAAACTGAACCTGGAGAACACTTTTGTCACGAGCTTGCACCTGCACCTTAGACACACACAGATTTGCATCACATCTAAATGGCCAAGCTCTTTCTTCGGCAAGTTGAAAGCTGCTGTCAGAAGGCTGTGCTCCTTGTCAGGTGGAAGCAGCAGCACGCACATAGGAGATTGGCAAGCACTAAAGAGCCACAGAAGAGCGTGGCCTAGGAAAATGAGGCAGGAAAAAGCATATTGCTACATGTGCCCTTGTTGTCGCCTAAGAACAGGTAGCAGCATAAACCAGATGCGGGTGAAGTTCTTGCAGGCGACATCTAACGTCAAATGAGCAAGCGGGCTTACCACAGCTGCGGTCCTCTGCCAGTCTGAAAGCTTTGCACAGAAGCCGGATGCTAAGCGCCTTCCTTTGCCTTTTGGCAGTGCTCGCGCATTGCCAGCACTAGGCGGGAATGGTCACTATCCCACACACACGTTTCGTTGTCCCCGTTGCTAAGCACTCTGGAACACTGTTTATGACGTAAGCGGAACACCACTTGCCGTTCCATTCTCAGAGCTCCTGAGTTAAGCAATCTGCAACTCTTGGTGCGAATGATAGAGGAAAACATTTCCAATGCGTCTGGCAGATAGAAACTGAACCTGGAGAACACCTTTGTCAGGAGCTTGCACCTGCACCTTAGACACACACAGATTTGCATCACATCTAAATGGCCAAGCTCTTTCTTCGGCAAGTTGAAAGCTGCTGTCAGAAGGCTGTGCTCCTTGTCAGGTGGAAGCAGCAGCACGCACATAGGAGTTTGGCAAGCACTAAAGAGCCACAGAAGAGCGTGGTCTAGCAAAATGAGGCAGGAAAAAGCATATCGCTACATGTGCCCTTGTTGTCGCCTAAGAACAGGTAGCAGCATAAACCAGATGCGGGTGAAGTTCTTGCAGGCGACATCTAACGTCAAATGAGCAAGCGGGCTTACCACAGCTGCAATCCTCTGGCAGTCTGAAAGCTTTGCACACAAGCCGGATGCTAAGCGCCTTCCTTTGCCTTTTGGCAGTGCTCGCGCATTGCCAGCACTAGGCGGGAATGGTCACTATCCCACTGACACGTTTCGTTGTGCCCGTTGCTAAGCGCTCTGGAGCACTGTTTATGACGTAAGCGGAACACCTCTTGCCGTTCCATTCTCAGAGCTCCTGAGTTAATCAAACTGAGACTTTTGGTGCGAATGCCAGACGAAAACATTTCCAATGTGTCTGGCAAGGAGAAACTGAACCTGGAGAACACCTTTGTCAGGAGCTTGCACCTGCACCTTAGACACACACAGATTTGCATCACATCTAAATGGCCAAGCTCTTTCTTAGACAAGTTGAATGCTGCTGTCAGAAGGCTGTGCTCCTTGTCAGATGGAAGCAGCAGCACGCACATAGGTGTTTGGCAAGACTAAAGAGCCACAGAAGAGCGTGGTGTAGCAAAATGAAACAGGAAAAAGCATTTGCTACATGTGTCCTTGTTGTCGCCTAACAACAGGTAGCAGCATAGACCAGATGCGGGTGAAGTTCTTGCAGGCGACATCTAACGTCAAATGAGCAAGCGGGCTTACCACAGCTGCAATCCTCTGCCAGTCTGAAAGCTTTGCGCACAAGCCAGATGCTAAGCGTTTTCCTTTGCCTTTTGGCAGTGCTCGCGCATTGCCAGCACTAGGCGGGAATGGTCACTATCCCACACACACGTTTCGTTGTCCCCGTTGCTAAGCACTCTGGAACACTGTTTATGACGTAAGCGGAACACCTCTTGCCGTTCCATTCTCAGAGCTCCTGAGTTAAGCAATCTGCAACTCTTGGTGCGAATGATAGAGGAAAACATTTCCAATGCGTCTGGCAAGGAGAAACTGAACCTGGAGAACACCTTTGTCAGGAGCTTGCACCTGCACCTTACACACACACAGATTTGCATCACATCTAAATGGCCAAGCTCTTTCTTCGGCAAGTTGAAAGCTGCTGTCAGAAGGCTGTGCTCCTTGTCAGGTGGAAGCAGCAGCACGCACATAGGAGATTGGCAAGCACTAAAGAGCCACAGAAGAGCGTGGCCTAGGAAAATGAGGCAGGAAAAAGCATATCGCTACATGTGCCCTTGTTGTCGCCTAAGAACAGGTAGCAGCATAAACCAGATGCGGGTGAAGTTCTTGCAGGCGACATCTAATGTCAAATGAGCAAGCGGGCTTACCACAGCTGCGGTCCTCTGGCAGACTGAAAGCTTTGCGCACAAGCCGGATGCTAAGCGCCTTCCTTTGCCTTTTGGCAGTGCTCGTGCATTGCCAGCACTAGGCGGGAATGGTCACTATCCCACACACACGTTTCGTTGTCCCCGTTGCTAAGCACTCTGGAGCACTGTTTATGACGTAAGCGGAACACCTCTTGCCGTTCCATTCTCAGAGCTCCTGAGTTAAGCAATCTGCAACTCTTGATGCGAATGATAGAGGAAAACATTTCCAATGCGTCTGGCAGATAGAAACTGAACCTGGAGAACACCTTTGTCAGGAGCTTGCACCTGCACCTTAGACACACACAGATTTGCATCACATCTAAATGGCCAAGCTCTTTCTTCGGCAAGTTGAAAGCTGCTGTCAGAAGGCTGTGCTCCTTGTCAGGTGGAAGCAGCAGCACGCACATAGGAGTTTGGCAAGCACTAAAGAGCCACAGAAGAGCGTGGCCTAGGAAAATGAGGCAGGAAAAAGCATATCGCTACATGTGCCCTTGTTGTCGCCTAAGAACAGGTAGCAGCATAAACCAGATGCGGGTGAAGTTCTTGCAGGCGACATCTAACGTCAAATGAGCAAGCGGGCTTACCACAGCTGCGGTCCTCTGCCAGTCTGAAAGCTTTGCGCACAAGCCAGATGCTAAGCGCCTTCCTTTGCCTTTTGGCAGTGCTCGTGCATTGCCAGCACTAGGCGGGAATGGTCACTATCCCACAGACACGTTTCGTTGTGCCCGTTGCTAAGCACTCTGGAGCACTGTTTATGACGTAAGCGGAACACCTCTTGCCGTTCCATTCTCAGAGCTCCTGAGTTAAGCAATCTGCAACTCTTGGTGCGAATGATAGAGGAAAACATTTCAAATGCGTCTGGCAAGGAGAAACTGAACCTGGAGAACACCTTTGTCAGGAGCTTGCACCTGCACCTTAGACACACACAGATTTGCATCACATCTAAATGGCCAAGCTCTTTCTTCGGCAAGTTGAAAGCTGCTGTCAGAAGGCTGTGCTCCTTGTCAGGTGGAAGCAGCAGCACGCACATAGGAGATTGGCAAGCACTAAAGAGCCACAGAAGAGCGTGGCCTAGGAAAATGAGGCAGGAAAAAGCATATCGCTACATGTGCCCTTGTTGTCGCCTAAGAACAGGTAGCAGCATAAACCAGATGCGGGTGAAGTTCTTGCAGGCGACATCTAACGTCAAATGAGCAAGCGGGCTTACCACAGCTGCGGTCCTCTGGCAGTCTGAAAGCTTTGCACAGAAGCCTTCCTTTGCCTTTTGGCAGTGCTCGTGCATTGCCAGCACTAGGAGGGAATGGTCACTATCCCACACACACGTTTCGTTGCGCCCGTTGCTAAGCGCTCTGGAGCACTGTTTATGACGTAAGCGGAACACCTCTTGCCGTTCCATTCTCAGAGCTCCTGAGTTAAGTAATCTGCGACTCTTCGTGCGAATGATAGAGGAAAACATTTCCAATGCGTCTGGCAGATAGAAACTGAACCTGGAGAACACTTTTATCAGGAGCTTGCACCTGCACCTTAGACACACAGTGACTTGCATCACATCTAAATGGCCAAGCTCTTTCTTAGACAAGTTGAAAGCTGCTGTCAGAAGGCTGTGCTCCTTGTCAGATGGAAGCAGCAGCACGCACATAGGTGTTTGGCAAGCACTAAAGAGCCACAGAAGAGCGTGGCCTAGGAAAATGAGGCAGGAAAAAGCATATCGCTACATGTGCCCTTGTTGTCGCCTAACAACAGGTAGCAGCATAAACCAGATGCGGGTGAAGTTCTTGCAGGCGACATCTAACGTCAAATGAGCAAGCGGGCTTACCACAGCGGCGGTCCTCTGGCAGACTGAAAGCTTTGCGCACAAGCCGGATGCTAAGCGCCTTCCTTTGCCTTTTGGCAGTGCTCGTGCATTGCCAGCACTAGGCGGGAATGCTCACTATCCCACACACGCGTTTCGTTGTGCCCGTTGCTAAGCGCTCTGGAGCACTGTTTATGACGTAAGCGGAACACCTCTTGCCGTTCCATTCTCAGAGCTCCTGAGTTAATCAAACTGAGACTTTTGGTGCAAATGCCAGACGAAAACATTTCCAATGTGTCTGGCAAGGAGAAACTGAACCTGGAGAACACTTTTGTCACGAGCTTGCACCTGCACCTTAGACACACACAGATTTGCATCACATCTAAATGGCCAAGCTCTTTCTTCGGCAAGTTGAAAGCTGCTGTCAGAAGGCTGTGCTCCTTGTCAGGTGGAAGCAGCAGCACGCACATAGGAGATTGGCAAGCACTAAAGAGCCACAGAAGAGCGTGGCCTAGGAAAATGAGGCAGGAAAAAGCATATTGCTACATGTGCCCTTGTTGTCGCCTAAGAACAGGTAGCAGCATAAACCAGATGCGGGTGAAGTTCTTGCAGGCGACATCTAACGTCAAATGAGCAAGCGGGCTTACCACAGCTGCGGTCCTCTGCCAGTCTGAAAGCTTTGCACAGAAGCCGGATGCTAAGCGCCTTCCTTTGCCTTTTGGCAGTGCTCGCGCATTGCCAGCACTAGGCGGGAATGGTCACTATCCCACACACACGTTTCGTTGTCCCCGTTGCTAAGCACTCTGGAACACTGTTTATGACGTAAGCGGAACACCACTTGCCGTTCCATTCTCAGAGCTCCTGAGTTAAGCAATCTGCAACTCTTGGTGCGAATGATAGAGGAAAACATTTCCAATGCGTCTGGCAGATAGAAACTGAACCTGGAGAACACCTTTGTCAGGAGCTTGCACCTGCACCTTAGACACACACAGATTTGCATCACATCTAAATGGCCAAGCTCTTTCTTCGGCAAGTTGAAAGCTGCTGTCAGAAGGCTGTGCTCCTTGTCAGGTGGAAGCAGCAGCACGCACATAGGAGTTTGGCAAGCACTAAAGAGCCACAGAAGAGCGTGGTCTAGCAAAATGAGGCAGGAAAAAGCATATCGCTACATGTGCCCTTGTTGTCGCCTAAGAACAGGTAGCAGCATAAACCAGATGCGGGTGAAGTTCTTGCAGGCGACATCTAACGTCAAATGAGCAAGCGGGCTTACCACAGCTGCGGTCCTCTGGCAGTCTGAAAGCTTTGCACACAAGCCGGATGCTAAGCGCCTTCCTTTGCCTTTTGGCAGTGCTCGCGCATTGCCAGCACTAGGCGGGAATGGTCACTATCCCACTGACACGTTTCGTTGTGCCCGTTGCTAAGCGCTCTGGAGCACTGTTTATGACGTAAGCGGAACACCTCTTGCCGTTCCATTCTCAGAGCTCCTGAGTTAATCAAACTGAGACTTTTGGTGCGAATGCCAGACGAAAACATTTCCAATGTGTCTGGCAAGGAGAAACTGAACCTGGAGAACACCTTTGTCAGGAGCTTGCACCTGCACCTTAGACACACACAGATTTGCATCACATCTAAATGGCCAAGCTCTTTCTTAGACAAGTTGAATGCTGCTGTCAGAAGGCTGTGCTCCTTGTCAGATGGAAGCAGCAGCACGCACATAGGTGTTTGGCAAGACTAAAGAGCCACAGAAGAGCGTGGTGTAGCAAAATGAAACAGGAAAAAGCATTTGCTACATGTGTCCTTGTTGTCGCCTAACAACAGGTAGCAGCATAGACCAGATGCGGGTGAAGTTCTTGCAGGCGACATCTAACGTCAAATGAGCAAGCGGGCTTACCACAGCTGCAATCCTCTGCCAGTCTGAAAGCTTTGCGCACAAGCCAGATGCTAAGCGTTTTCCTTTGCCTTTTGGCAGTGCTCGCGCATTGCCAGCACTAGGCGGGAATGGTCACTATCCCACACACACGTTTCGTTGTCCCCGTTGCTAAGCACTCTGGAACACTGTTTATGACGTAAGCGGAACACCACTTGCCGTTCCATTCTCAGAGCTCCTGAGTTAAGCAATCTGCAACTCTTGGTGCGAATGATAGAGGAAAACATTTCCAATGCATCTGGCAGATAGAAACTGAACCTGGAGAACACCTTTGTCAGGAGCTTGCACCTGCACCTTACACACACACAGATTTGCATCACATCTAAATGGCCAAGCTCTTTCTTCGGCAAGTTGAAAGCTGCTGTCAGAAGGCTGTGCTCCTTGTCAGATGGAAGCAGCGGCACGCACATAAGAGTTTGGCAAGCACTAAAGAACCACAGAAGAGCGTGGCCTAGGAAAATGAGGCAGGAAAAAGCATATCGCTACATGTGCGCTTGTTGTCGCCTAAGAACAGGTAGCAGCATAAACCAGATGCGGGTGAAGTTCTTGCAGGCGACATCTAATGTCAAATGAGCAAGCGGGCTTACCACAGCTGCGGTCCTCTGGCAGACTGAAAGCTTTGCGCACAAGCCGGATGCTAAGCGCCTTCCTTTGCCTTTTGGCAGTGCTCGTGCATTGCCAGCACTAGGCGGGAATGGTCACTATCCCACACACACGTTTCGTTGTCCCCGTTGCTAAGCACTCTGGAGCACTGTTTATGACGTAAGCGGAACACCACTTGCCGTTCCATTCTCAGAGCTCCTGAGTTAAGCAATCTGCAACTCTTGGTGCGAATGATAGAGGAAAACATTTCCAATGCGTCTGGCAGATAGAAACTGAACCTGGAGAACACCTTTGTCAGGAGCTTGCACCTGCACCTTAGACACACACAGATTTGCATCACATCTAAATGGCCAAGCTCTTTCTTCGGCAAGTTGAAAGCTGCTGTCAGAAGGCTGTGCTCCTTGTCAGATGGAAGCAGCAGCACGCACATAGGTGTTTGGCAAGACTAAAGAGCCACAGAAGAGCGTGGTGTAGCAAAATGAAACAGGAAAAAGCATTTGCTACATGTGTCCTTGTTGTGGCCTAAGAACAGGTAGCAGCATAGACCAGATGCGGGTGAAGTTCTTGCAGGCGACATCTAACGTCAAATGAGCAAGCGGGCTTACCACAGCTGCGGTCCTCTGCCAGTCTGAAAGCTTTGCGCACAAGCCAGATGCTAAGCGCCTTCCTTTGCCTTTTGGCAGTGCTCGTGCATTGCCAGCACTAGGCGGGAATGGTCACTATCCCACAGACACGTTTCGTTGTGCCCGTTGCTAAGCGCTCTGGAGCACTGTTTATGACGTAAGCGGAACACCTCTTGCCGTTCCATTCTCAGAGCTCCTGAGTTAAGCAATCTGCAACTCTTGGTGCGAATGATAGAGGAAAACATTTCCAATGTGTCTGGCAGATAGAAACTGAACCTGGAGAACACCTTTGTCAGGAGCTTGCACCTGCACCTTAGACACACACAGATTTGCATCACATCTAAATGGCCAAGCTCTTTCTTCGGCAAGTTGAAAGCTGCTGTCAGAAGGCTGTGCTCCTTGTCAGGTGGAAGCAGCAGCACGCACATAGGAGATTGGCAAGCACTAAAGAGCCACAGAAGAGCGTGGCCTAGGAAAATGAGGCAGGAAAAAGCATATCGCTACATGTGCCCTTGTTGTCGCCTAAGAACAGGTAGCAGCATAAACCAGATGCGGGTGAAGTTCTTGCAGGCGACATCTAACGTCAAATGAGCAAGCGGGCTTACCACAGCTGCGGTCCTCTGGCAGTCTGAAAGCTTTGCACAGAAGCCGGATGCTAAACGCCTTCCTTTGCCTTTTGGCAGTGCTCGCGCATTGCCAGCACTAGGCGGGAATGGTCACTATCCCACACACACGTTTCGTTGTCCCCGTTGCTAAGCACTCTGGAACACTGTTTATGACGTAAGCGGAACACCACTTGCCGTTCCATTCTCAGAGCTCCTGAGTTAAGCAATCTGCAACTCTTGGTGCAAATGATAGAGGAAAACATTTCAAATGCGTCTGGCAGATAGAAACTGAACCTGGAGAACACCTTTGTCAGGAGCTTGCACCTGCACCTTAGACACACACAGATTTGCATCACATCTAAATGGCCAAGCTCTTTCTTCGGCAAGTTGAAAGCTGCTGTCAGAAGCCTGTGCTCCTTGTCAGGTGGAAGCAGCAGCACGCACATAGGAGATTGGCAAGCACTAAAGAGCCACAGAAGAGCGTGGCCTAGGAAAATGAGGCAGGAAAAAGCATATCGCTACATGTACCCTTGTTGTCGCCTAAGAACAGGTAGCAGCATAAACCAGATGCGGGTGAAGTTCTTGCAGGCGACATCTAACGTCAAATGAGCAAGCGGGCTTACCACAGCGGCGGTCCTCTGGCAGACTGAAAGCTTTGCGCACAAGCCGGATGCTAAGCGCCTTCCTTTGCCTTTTGGCAGTGCTCGCGCATTGCCAGCACTAGGCGGGAATGCTCACTATCCCACACACGCGTTTCGTTGTGCCCGTTGCTAAGCGCTCTGGAGCACTGTTTATGACGTAAGCGGAACACCTCTTGCCGTTCCATTCTCAGAGCTCCTGAGTTAATCAAACTGAGACTTTTGGTGCAAATGCCAGACGAAAACATTTCCAATGTGTCTGGCAAGGAGAAACTGAACCTGGAGAACACTTTTGTCACGAGCTTGCACCTGCACCTTAGACACACACAGATTTGCATCACATCTAAATGGCCAAGCTCTTTCTTAGACAAGTTGAAAGCTGCTGTCAGAAGGCTGTGCTCCTTGTCAGATGGAAGCAGCAGCACGCACATAGGTGTTTGGCAAGACTAAAGAGCCACAGAAGAGCGTGGTCTAGCAAAATGAAACAGGAAAAAGCATTTGCTACGTGTGTCCTTGTTGTGGCCTAAGAACAGGTAGCAGCATAGACCAGATGCAGGTGAAGTTCTTGCAGGCGACATCTAACGTCAAATGAGCAAGCGGGCTTACCACAGCTGCGGTCCTCTGCCAGTCTGAAAGCTTTGCGTACAAGCCGGATGCTAAGCGCCTTCCTTTGCCTTTTGGCAGTGCTCGCGCATTGCCAGCACTAGGCGGGAATGGTCACTATCCCACACACACGTTTCGTTGTCCCCGTTGCTAAGCGCTCTGGAGCACTGTTTATGACGTAAGCGGAACACCTCTTGCCGTTCCATTCTCAGAGCTCCTGAGTTAAGCAATCTGCAACTCTTGGTGCGAATGATAGAGGAAAACATTTCAAATGCGTCTGGCAAGGAGAAACTGAACCTGAAGAACACCTTTGTCAGGAACTTGCACCTGCACCTTAGACACACACAGATTTGCATCACATCTAAATGGCCAAGCTCTTTCTTAGGCAAGTTGAAAGCTGCTGTCAGAAGGCTGTGCTCCTTATCAGATGGAAGCAGCGGCACGCACATAGGAGTTTGGAAGCACTAAAGAGCCACAGAAGAGCGTGGCCTAGGAAAATGAGGCAGGAAAAAGCATATCGCTACATGTGCCCTTGTTGTCGCCTAAGAACAGGTAGCAGCATAAACCAGATGCGGGTGAAGTTCTTGCAGGCGACATCTAACGTCAAATGAGCAAGCGGGCTTACCACAGCTGCGGTCCTCTGCCAGTCTGAAAGCTTTGCACAGAAGCCGGATGCTAAGCGCCTTCCTTTGCCTTTTGGCAGTGCTCGCACATTGCCAGCACTAGGCGGGAATGGTCACTATCACACAGACACGTTTCGTTGTGCCCGTTGCTAAGCGCTCTGGAGCACTGTTTATGACGTAAGCGGAACACCTCTTGCCGTTCCATTCTCAGAGCTCCTGAGTTAATCAAACTGAGACTTTTGGTGCGAATGCCAGACGAAAACATTTCCAATGTGTCTGGCAAGGAGAAACTGAACATGGAGAACACCTTTGTCAGGAGCTTGCACCTGCACCTTAGACACACACAGATTTGCATCACATCTAAATGGCCAAGCTCTTTCTTAGACAAGTTGAAAGCTGCTGTCAGAAGGCTGTGCTCCTTGTCAGATGGAAGCAGCAGCACGCACATAGGTGTTTGGCAAGACTAAAGAGCCACAGAAGAGCGTGGTCTAGCAAAATGAAACAGGAAAAAGCATTTGCTACATGTGTCCTTGTTGTGGCCTAAGAACAGGTAGCAGCATAGACCAGATGCGGGTGAAGTTCTTGCAGGCGACATCTAACGTCAAATGAGCAAGCGGGCTTACCACAGCTGCGGTCCTCTGCCAGTCTGAAAGCTTTGCGCACAAGCCAGATGCTAAGCGCCTTCCTTTGCCTTTTGGCAGTGCTCGCGCATTGCCAGCACCAGGCGGGAATGGTCACTATCCCACACACACGTTTCGTTGTGCCCGTTGCTAAGCGCTCTGGAGCACTGTTTATGACGTAAGCGGAACACCTCTTGCCGTTCCATTCTCAGAGCTCCTGAGTTAATCAAACTGAGACTTTTGGAGCAAATGCCAGACGAAAACATTTCCAATGTGTCTGGCAAGGAGAAACTGAACCTGGAGAACACCTTTGTCAGGAGCTTGCACCTGCACCTTAGACACACACAGATTTGCATCACATCTAAATGGCCAAGCTCTTTCTTAGACAAGTTGAAAGCTGCTGTCAGAAGGCTGTGCTCCTTGTCAGGTGGAAGCAGCAGCACGCACATAGGTGTTTGGCAAGACTAAAGAGCCACAGAAGAGCGTGGTCTAGCAAAATGAAACAGGAAAAAGCATTTGCTACATGTGTCCTTGTTGTCGCCTAAGAACAGGTAGCAGCATAAACCAGATGCGGGTGAAGTTCTTGCAGGCGACATGTAACGTCAAATGAGCAAGCGGGCTTACCACAGCGGCGGTCCTCTGGCAGACTGAAAGCTTTGCACAGAAGCCGGATGCTAAGCGCCTTCCTTTGCCTTTTGGCAGTGCTCGCGCATTGCCAGCACTAGGCGGGAATGGTCACTATCCCACAGACACGTTTCGTTGTGCCCGTTGCTAAGCGCTCTGGAGCACTGTTTATGACGTAAGCGGAACACCTCTTGCCGTTCCATTCTCAGAGCTCCTGAGTTAAGCAATCTGCAACTCTTGGTGCGAATGATAGAGGAAAACATTTCCAATGTGTCTGGCAAGGAGAAACTGAACCTGGAGAACACCTTTGTCAGGAGCTTGCACCTGCACCTTACACACACACAGATTTGCATCACATCTAAATGGCCAAGCTCTTTCTTAGACAAGTTGAAAGCTGCTGTCAGAAGGCTGTGGTCCTTGTCAGATGGAAGCAGCAGCACGCACATAGGTGTTTGGCAAGACTAAAGAGCCACAGAAGAGCGTGGTGTAGCAAAATGAAACAGGAAAAAGCATTTGCTACATGTGTCCTTGTTGTGGCCTAAGAACAGGTAGCAGCATAAACCAGATGCAGTTGAAGTTCTTGCAGGCGACATCTAACGTCAAATGAGCAAGCGGGCTTACCACAGCGGCGGTCCTCTGGCAGACTGAAAGCTTTGCGCACAAGCCGGATGCTAAGCGCCTTCCTTTGCCTTTTGGCAGTGCTCGTGCATTGCCAGCACTAGGCGGGAATGGTCACTATCCCACACACACGTTTCGTTGTCCCCGTTGCTAAGCACTCTGGAGCACTGTTTATGACGTAAGCGGAACACCACTTGCCGTTCCATTCTCAGAGCTCCTGAGTTAAGCAATCTGCAACTCTTGGTGCAAATGATAGAGGAAAACATTTCAAATGCGTCTGGCAGATAGAAACTGAACCTGGAGAACACCTTTGTCAGGAGCTTGCACCTGCACCTTAGACACACACAGATTTGCATCACATCTAAATGGCCAAGCTCTTTCTTCGGCAAGTTGAAAGCTGCTGTCAGAAGGCTGTGCTCCTTGTCAGGTGGAAGCAGCAGCACGCACATAGGAGATTGGCAAGCACTAAAGAGCCACAGAAGAGCGTGGCCTAGGAAAATGAGGCAGGAAAAAGCATATCGCTACATGTGCCCTTGTTGTCGCCTAAGAACAGGTAGCAGCATAAACCAGATGCGGGTGAAGTTCTTGCAGGCGACATCTAACGTCAAATGAGCAAGCGGGCTTACCACAGCGGCGGTCCTCTGGCAGACTGAAAGCTTTGCACAGAAGCCGGATGCTAAGCGCCTTCCTTTGCCTTTTGGCAGTGCTCGTGCTTTGCCAGCACTAGGCGGGAATGCTCACTATCCCAAACACGCGTTTCGTTGTGCCCGTTGCTAAGCGCTCTGGAGCACTGTTTATGACGTAAGCGGAACACCTCTTGCCGTTCCATTCTCAGAGCTCCTGAGTTAATCAAACTGAGACTTTTGGTGCAAATGCCAGACGAAAACATTTCCAATGTGTCTGGCAAGGAGAAACTGAACCTGGAGAACACTTTTGTCACGAGCTTGCACCTGCACCGTAGACACACACAGATTTGCATCACATCTAAATGGCCAAGCTCTTTCTTAGACAAGCTGAAAGCTGCTGTCAGAAGGCTGTGCTCCTTGTCAGATGGAAGCAGCAGCACGCACATAGGTGTTTGGCAAGACTAAAGAGCCACAGAAGAGCGTGGTCTAGCAAAATGAAACAGGAAAAAGCATTTGCTACATGTGCCCTTGTTGTCGCCTAAGAACAGGTAGCAGCATAAACCAGATGCGGGTGAAGTTCTTGCAGGCGACATCTAACATCAAATGAGCAAGCAGGCTTACCACAGCGGCGGTCCTCTGCCAGTCTGAAAGCTTTGCACAGAAGCCGGATGCTAAGCGCCTTCCTTTGCCTTATGGCAGTGCTCGCGCATTGCCAGCACTAGGCGGGAATGGTCACTATCCCACACACACGTTTCGTTGTGTCCGTTGCTAAGCACTCTGGAGCACTGTTTATGACGTAAGCGGAACACCACTTGCCGTTCCATTCTCAGAGCTCCTGAGTTAAGCAATCTGCAACTCTTGGTGCGAATGATAGAGGAAAACATTTCCAATGCGTCTGGCAGATAGAAACTGAACCTGGAGAACACCTTTGTCAGGAGCTTGCACCTGCACCTTAGACACACACAGATTTGCATCACATCTAAATGGCCAAGCTCTTTCTTAGGCAAGTTGAAAGCTGCTGTCAGAAGGCTGTGCTCCTTATCAGATGGAAGCAGCGGCACGCACATAGGAGTTTGGAAGCACTAAAGAGCCACAGAAGAGCGTGGCCTAGGAAAATGAGGCAGGAAAAAGCATATCGCTACATGTGCCCTTGTTGTCGCCTAAGAACAGGTAGCAGCATAAACCAGATGCGGGTGAAGTTCTTGCAGGCGACATGTAACGTCAAATGAGCAAGCGGGCTTACCACAGCTGCGGTCCTCTGCCAGTCTGAAAGCTTTGCACAGAAGCCAGATGCTAAGCGCCTTCCTTTGCCTTTTGGCAGTGCTCGCACATTGCCAGCACTAGGCGGGAATGGTCACTATCACACAGACACGTTTCGTTGTGCCCGTTGCTAAGCGCTCTGGAGCACTGTTTATGACGTAAGCGGAACACCTCTTGCCGTTCCATTCTCAGAGCTCCTGAGTTAATCAAACTGAGACTTTTGGTGCGAATGCCAGACGAAAACATTTCCCATGTCTCTGGCAAGGAGAAACTGAACCTGGAGAACACCTTTGTCAGGAGCTTGCACCTGCACCTTAGACACACACAGATTTGCATCACATCTAAATGGCCAAGCTCTTTCTTAGACAAGTTGAAAGCTGCTGTCAGAAGGCTGTGCTCCTTGTCAGATGGAAGCAGCAGCACGCACATAGGTGTTTGGCAAGACTAAAGAGCCACAGAAGAGCGTGGTCTAGCAAAATGAAACAGGAAAAAGCATTTGCTACATGTGTCCTTGTTGTGGCCTAAGAACAGGTAGCAGCATAGACCAGATGCGGGTGAAGTTCTTGCAGGCGACATCTAACGTCAAATGAGCAAGCGGGCTTACCACAGCTGCGGTCCTCTGCCAGTCTGAAAGCTTTGCGCACAAGCCAGATGCTAAGCGCCTTCCTTTGCCTTTTGGCAGTGCTCGCGCATTGCCAGCACCAGGCGGGAATGGTCACTATCCCACAGACACGTTTCGTTGTGCCCGTTGCTAAGCGCTCTGGAGCACTGTTTATGACGTAAGCGGAACACCTCTTGCCGTTCCATTCTCAGAGCTCCTGAGTTAATCAAACTGAGACTTTTGGTGCAAATGCCAGACGAAAACATTTCCAATGTGTCTGGCAAGGAGAAACTGAACCTGGAGAACACCTTTGTCAGGAGCTTGCACCTGCACCTTACACACACACAGAATGCATCACATCTAAATGGCTAAGCTCTTTCTTAGACAAGTTGAAAGCTGCTGTCAGAAGGCTGTGCTCCTTGTCAGGTGGAAGCAGCAGCACGCACATAGGTGTTTGGCAAGACTAAAGAGCCACAGAAGAGCGTGGTCTAGCAAAATGAAACAGGAAAAAGCATTTGCTACATGTGTCCTTGTTGTGGCCTAAGAACAGGTAGCAGCATAGACCAGATGCGGGTGAAGTTCTTGCAGGCGACATGTAACGTCAAATGAGCAAGCGGGCTTACCACAGCTGCGGTCCTCTGCCAGTCTGAAAGCTTTGCGCACAAGCCGGATGCTAAGCGCCTTCCTTTGCCTTTTGGCAGTGCTCGTGCATTGCCAGCACTAGGCGGGAATGGTCACTATCCCACAGACACGTTTCGTTGTGCCCGTTGCTAAGCACTCTGGAGCACTGTTTATGACGTAAGCGGAACACCTCTTGCCGTTCCATTCTCAGAGCTCCTGAGTTAATCAAACTGAGACTTTTGGTGCAAATGCCAGACGAAAACATTTCCAATGTGTCTGGCAAGGAGAAACTGAACCTGGAGAACACCTTTGTCAGGAGCTTGCACCTGCACCTTACACACACACAGATTTGCATCACATCTAAATGGCTAAGCTCTTTCTTAGACAAGTTGAAAGCTGCTGTCAGAAGGCTGTGCTCCTTGTCAGGTGGAAGCAGCAGCACGCACATAGGTGTTTGGCAAGACTAAAGAGCCACAGAAGAGCGTGGTCTAGCAAAATGAAACAGGAAAAAGCATTTGCTACATGTGTCCTTGTTGTCGCCTAAGAACAGGTAGCAGCATAAACCAGATGCGGGTGAAGTTCTTGCAGGCGACATGTAACGTCAAATGAGCAAGCGAGCTTACCACAGCTGCGGTCCTCTGCCAGTCTGAAAGCTTTGCACAGAAGCCAGATGCTAAGCGCCTTCCTTTGCCTTTTGGCAGTGCTCGCACATTGCCAGCACTAGGCGGGAATGGTCACTATCACACAGACACGTTTCGTTGTGCCCGTTGCTAAGCGCTCTGGAGCACTGTTTATGACGTAAGCGGAACACCTCTTGCCGTTCCATTCTCAGAGCTCCTGAGTTAATCAAACTGAGACTTTTGGTGCGAATGCCAGACGAAAACATTTCCCATGTCTCTGGCAAGGAGAAACTGAACCTGGAGAACACCTTTGTCAGGAGCTTGCACCTGCACCTTAGACACACACAGATTTGCATCACATCTAAATGGCCAAGCTCTTTCTTAGACAAGTTGAAAGCTGCTGTCAGAAGGCTGTGCTCCTTGTCAGATGGAAGCAGCAGCACGCACATAGGTGTTTGGCAAGACTAAAGAGCCACAGAAGAGCGTGGTCTAGCAAAATGAAACAGGAAAAAGCATTTGCTACATGTGTCCTTGTTGTGGCCTAAGAACAGGTAGCAGCATAGACCAGATGCGGGTGAAGTTCTTGCAGGCGACATCTAACGTCAAATGAGCAAGCGGGCTTACCACAGCTGCGGTCCTCTGCCAGTCTGAAAGCTTTGCACAGAAGCTGGATGCTAAGCGCCTTCCTTTGCCTTTTGGCAGTGCTCGCGCATTGCCAGCACCAGGCGGGAATGGTCACTATCGCACAGACACGTTTCGTTGTGCCCGTTGCTAAGCGCTCTGGAGCACTGTTTATGACGTAAGCGGAACACCTCTTGCCGTTCCATTCTCAGAGCTCCTGAGTTAATCAAACTGAGACTTTTGGTGCAAATGCCAGACGAAAACATTTCCAATGTGTCTGGCAAGGAGAAACTGAACCTGGAGAACACCTTTGTCAGGAGCTTGCACCTGCACCTTACACACACACAGATTTGCATCACATCTAAATGGCTAAGCTCTTTCTTAGACAAGTTGAAAGCTGCTGTCAGAAGGCTGTGCTCCTTGTCAGGTGGAAGCAGCAGCACGCACATAGGAGTTTGGCAAGACTAAAGAGCCACAGAAGAGCGTGGTCTAGCAAAATGAAACAGGAAAAAGCATTTGCTACATGTGTCCTTGTTGTCGCCTAAGAACAGGTAGCAGCATAAACCAGATGCGGGTGAAGTTCTTGCAGGCGACATGTAACGTCAAATGAGCAAGCGGGCTTACCACAGCGGCGGCCCTCTGGCAGACTGAAAGCTTTGCACAGAAGCCGGATGCTAAGCGCCTTCCTTTGCCTTTTGGCAGTGCTCGCGCATTGCCAGCACTAGGCGGGAATGGTCACTATCCCACACACACGTTTCGTTGTGCCCGTTGCTAAGCGCTCTGGAGCACTGTTTATGACGTAAGCGGAACACCTCTTGCCGTTCCATTCTCAGAGCTCCTGAGTTAATCAAACTGAGACTTTTGGTGCGAATGCCAGACGAAAACATTTCCCATGTCTCTGGCAAGGAGAAACTGAACCTGGAGAACACCTTTGTCAGGAGCTTGCACCTGCACCTTAGACACACACAGATTTGCATCACATCTAAATGGCCAAGCTCTTTCTTAGACAAGATGAAAGCTGCTGTCAGAAGGCTGTGCTCCTTGTCAGATGGAAGCAGCAGCACGCACATAGGTGTTTGGCAAGACTAAAGAGCCACAGAAGAGCGTGGTCTAGCAAAATGAAACAGGAAAAAGCATTTGCTACATGTGTCCTTGTTGTGGCCTAAGAACAGGTAGCAGCATAGACCAGATGCGGGTGAAGTTCTTGCAGGCGACATGTAACGTCAAATGAGCAAGCGGGCTTACCACAGCTGCGGTCCTCTGCCAGTCTGAAAGCTTTGCGCACAAGCCGGATGCTAAGCGCCTTCCTTTGCCTTTTGGCAGTGCTCGTGCATTGCCAGCACTAGGCGGGAATGGTCACTATCCCACAGACACGTTTCGTTGTGCCCGTTGCTAAGCGCTCTGGAGCACTGTTTATGACGTAAGCGGAACACCTCTTGCCGTTCCATTCTCAGAGCTCCTGAGTTAAGCAATCTGCAACTCTTGGTGCGAATGATAGAGGAAAACATTTCCAATGCGTCTGGCAAGGAGAAACTGAACCTGGAGAACACCTTTGTCAGGAGCTTGCACCTGCACCTTACACACACACAGATTTGCATCACATCTAAATGGCCAAGCTCTTTCTTCGGCAAGTTGAAAGCTGCTGTCAGAAGGCTGTGCTCCTTGTCAGATGGAAGCAGCAGCACGCACATAGGAGATTGGCAAGCACTAAAGAGCCACAGAAGAGCGTGGCCTAGGAAAATGAGGCAGGAAAAAGCATATCGCTACATGTGCCCTTGTTGTCGCCTAAGAACAGGTAGCAGCATAAACCAGATGCGGGTGAAGTTCTTGCAGGCGACATGTAACGTCAAATGAGCAAGCGGGCTTACCACAGCTGCGGTCCTCTGGCAGTCTGAAAGCTTTGCACAGAAGCCGGATGCTAAGCGCCTTCCTTTGCCTTTTGGCAGTGCTCGTGCATTGCCAGCACTAGGCGGGAATGGTCACTATCCCACAGACACGTTTCGTTGTGCCCGTTGCTAAGCGCTCTGGAGCACTGTTTATGACGTAAGCGGAACACCTCTTGCCGTTCCATTCTCAGAGCTCCTGAGTTAATCAAACTGAGACTTTGGGTGCGAATGCCCGACGAAAACATTTCCAATGTGTCTGGCAAGGAGAAACTGAACCTGGAGAACACCTTTGTCAGGAGCTTGCACCTGCACCTTACACACACACAGATTTGCATCACATCTAAATGGCCAAGCTCTTTCTTAGACAAGTTGAAAGCTGCTGTCAGAAGGCTGTGCTCCTTGTCAGATGGAAGCAGCAGCACGCATATAGGTGTTTGGCAAGACTAAAGAGCCACAGAAGAGCGTGGTCTAGCAAAATGAAACAGGAAAAAGCATTTGCTACATGTGTCCTTGTTGTGGCCTAAGAACAGGTAGCAGCATAAACCAGATGTGGGTGAAGTTCTTGCAGGCAACATGTAACGTCAAATGAGCAAGCGGGCTTACCACAGCTGCGGTCCTCTGGCAGTCTGAAAGCTTTGCGCACAAGCCGGATGCTAAGCGCCTTCCTTTGCCTTTTGGCAGTGCTCGTGCATTGCCAGCACTAGGCGGGAATGGTCACTATCCCACACACACGTTTCGTTGTGCCCGTTGCTAAGCGCTCTGGAGCACTGTTTATGACGTAAGCGGAACACCTCTTGCCGTTCCATTCTCAGAGCTCCTGAGTTAAGCAATCTGCAACTCTTGGTGCGAATGATAGAGGAAAACATTTCAAATGCGTCTGGCAGATAGAAACTGAACCTGGAGAACACCTTTGTCAGGAGCTTGCACCTGCACCTTAGACACACACAGATTTGCATCACATCTAAATGGCCAAGCTCTTTCTTCGGCAAGTTGAAAGCTGCTGTCAGAAGGCTGTGCTCCTTGTCAGGTGGAAGCAGCAGCACGCACATAGGAGATTGGCAAGCACTAAAGAGCCACAGAAGAGCGTGGCCTAGGAAAATGAGGCAGGAAAAAGCATATCGCTACATGTGCCCTTGTTGTCGCCTAAGAACAGGTAGCAGCATAAACCAGATGCGGGTGAAGTTCTCGCAGGCGACATCTAACGTCAAATGAGCAAGCGGGCTTACCACAGCTGCGGTCCTCTGGCAGACTGAAAGCCTTGCGCACAAGCCGGATGCTAAGCGCCTTCCTTTGCCTTTTGGCAGTGCTCGTGCATTGCCAGCACTAGGCGGGAATGGTCACTATCCCACAGACACGTTTCGTTGTGCCCGTTGCTAAGCGCTCTGGAGCACTGTTTATGACGTAAGCGGAACACCACTTGCCGTTCCATTCTCAGAGCTCCTGAGTTAATCAAACTGAGACTTTTGGTGCGAATGCCAGACGAAAACATTTCCAATGTGTCTGGCAAGGAGAAACTGAACCTGGAGAACACCTTTGTCAGGAGCTTGCACCTGCACCTTAGACACACACAGATTTGCATCACATCTAAATGGCCAAGCTCTTTCTTAGACAAGTTGAAAGCTGCTGTCAGAAGGCTGTGCTCCTTGTCAGATGGAAGCAGCAGCACGCACATAGGTGTTTGGCAAGACTAAAGAGCCACAGAAGAGCGTGGTCTAGCAAAATGAAACAGGAAAAAGCATTTGCTACATGTGCCCTTGTTGTGGCCTAAGAACAGGTAGCAGCATAAACCAGATGCGGGTGAAGTTCTTGCAGGCGACATGTAACGTCAAATGAGCAAGCGGGCTTACCACAGCGGCGGTCCTCTGGCAGACTGAAAGCTTTGCACAGAAGCCGGATGCTAAGCGCCTTCCTTTGCCTTTTGGCAGTGCTCGCGCATTGCCAGCACTAGGCGGGAATGGTCACTATCCCACACACACGTTTCATTGTGCCCGTTGCTAAGCGCTCTGGAGCACTGTTTATGACGTAAGCGGAACACCTCTTGCCGTTCCATTCTCAGAGCTCCTGAGTTAATCAAACTGAGACTTTTGGTGCGAATGCCAGACGAAAACATTTCCCATGTCTCTGGCAAGGAGAAACTGAACCTGGAGAACACCTTTGTCAGGAGCTTGCACCTGCACCTTAGACACACACAGATTTGCATCACATCTAAATGGCCAAGCTCTTTCTTAGACAAGATGAAAGCTGCTGTCAGAAGGCTGTGCTCCTTGTCAGATGGAAGCAGCAGCACGCACATAGGTGTTTGGCAAGACTAAAGAGCCACAGAAGAGCGTGGTCTAGCAAAATGAAACAGGAAAAAGCATTTGCTACATGTGTCCTTGTTGTGGCCTAAGAACAGGTAGCAGCATAGACCAGATGCGGGTGAAGTTCTTGCAGGCGACATGTAACGTCAAATGAGCAAGCGGGCTTACCACAGCTGCGGTCCTCTGCCAGTCTGAAAGCTTTGCGCACAAGCCGGATGCTAAGCGCCTTCCTTTGCCTTTTGGCAGTGCTCGTGCATTGCCAGCACTAGGCGGGAATGGTCACTATCCCACAGACACGTTTCGTTGTGCCCGTTGCTAAGCGCTCTGGAGCACTGTTTATGACGTAAGCGGAACACCTCTTGCCGTTCCATTCTCAGAGCTCCTGAGTTAAGCAATCTGCAACTCTTGGTGCGAATGATAGAGGAAAACATTTCCAATGCGTCTGGCAAGGAGAAACTGAACCTGTAGAACACCTTTGTCAGGAGCTTGCACCTGCACCTTAGACACACACAGATTTGCATCACATCTAAATGGCCAAGCTCTTTCTTCGGCAAGTTGAAAGCTGCTGTCAGAAGGCTGTGCTCCTTGTCAGGTGGAAGCAGCAGCACGCACATAGGAGATTGGCAAGCACTAAAGAGCCACAGAAGAGCGTGGCCTAGGAAAATGAGGCAGGAAAAAGCATATCGCTACATGTGCCCTTGTTGTCGCCTAAGAACAGGTAGCAGCATAAACCAGATGCGGGTGAAGTTCTTGCAGGCGACATCTAACGTCAAATGAGCAAGCGGGCTTACCACAGCGGCGGTCCTCTGGCAGACTGAAAGCCTTGCGCACAAGCCGGATGCTAAGCGCCTTCCTTTGCCTTTTGGCAGTGCTCGTGCATTGCCAGCACTAGGCGGGAATGGTCACTATCCCACACACACGTTTCGTTGTGCCCGTTGCTAAGCGCTCTGGAGCACTGTTTATGACGTAAGCGGAACACCACTTGCCGTTCCATTCTCAGAGCTCCTGAGTTAATCAAACTGAGACTTTTGGTGCGAATGCCAGACGAAAACATTTCCAATGTGTCTGGCAAGGAGAAACTGAACCTGGAGAACACCTTTGTCAGGAGCTTGCACCTGCACCTTACACACACACAGATTTGCATCACATCTAAATGGCCAAGCTCTTTCTTAGACAAGTTGAAAGCTGCTGTCAGAAGGCTGTGCTCCTTGTCAGATGGAAGCAGCAGCACGCACATAGGTGTTTGGCAAGACTAAAGAGCCACAGAAGAGCGTGGTCTAGCAAAATGAAACAGGAAAAAGCATTTGCTACATGTGTCCTTGTTGTGGCCTAAGAACAGGTAGCAGCATAGACCAGATGCGGGTGAAGTTCTTGCAGGCGACATGTAACGTCAAATGAGCAAGCGGGCTTACCACAGCTGCGGTCCTCTGCCAGTCTGAAAGCTTTGCGCACAAGCCGGATGCTAAGCGCCTTCCTTTGCCTTTTGGCAGTGCTCGTGCATTGCCAGCACTAGGCGGGAATGGTCACTATCCCACACACACGTTTCGTTGTGCCCGTTGCTAAGCGCTCTGGAGCACTGTTTATGACGTAAGCGGAACACCTCTTGCCGTTCCATTCTCAGAGCTCCTGAGTTAAGCAATCTGCAACTCTTGGTGCGAATGATAGAGGAAAACATTTCCAATGCGTCTGGCAAGGAGAAACTGAACCTGGAGAACACCTTTGTCAGGAGCTTGCACCTGCACCTTACACACACACAGATTTGCATCACATCTAAATGGCCAAGCTCTTTCTTCGGCAAGTTGAAAGCTGCTGTCAGAAGGCTGTGCTCCTTGTCAGGTGGAAGCAGCAGCACGCACATAGGAGATTGGCAAGCACTAAAGAGCCACAGAAGAGCGTGGCCTAGGAAAATGAGGCAGGAAAAAGCATATCGCTACATGTGCCCTTGTTGTCGCCTAAGAACAGGTAGCAGCATAAACCAGATGCGGGTGAAGTTCTTGCAGGCGACATCTAATGTCAAATGAGCAAGCGGGCTTACCACAGCTGCGGTCCTCTGGCAGACTGAAAGCTTTGCGCACAAGCCGGATGCTAAGCGCCTTCCTTTGCCTTTTGGCAGTGCTCGTGCATTGCCAGCACTAGGCGGGAATGGTCACTATCCCACACACACGTTTCGTTGTCCCCGTTGCTAAGCACTCTGGAGCACTGTTTATGACGTAAGCGGAACACCACTTGCCGTTCCATTCTCAGAGCTCCTGAGTTAAGCAATCTGCAACTCTTGATGCGAATGATAGAGGAAAACATTTCCAATGCGTCTGGCAGATAGAAACTGAACCTGGAGAACACCTTTGTCAGGAGCTTGCACCTGCACCTTAGACACACACAGATTTGCATCACATCTAAATGGCCAAGCTCTTTCTTCGGCAAGTTGAAAGCTGCTGTCAGAAGGCTGTGCTCCTTGTCAGGTGGAAGCAGCAGCACGCACATAGGAGTTTGGCAAGCACTAAAGAGCCACAGAAGAGCGTGGCCTAGGAAAATGAGGCAGGAAAAAGCATATCGCTACATGTGCCCTTGTTGTCGCCTAAGAACAGGTAGCAGCATAAACCAGATGCGGGTGAAGTTCTTGCAGGCGACATCTAACGTCAAATGAGCAAGCGGGCTTACCACAGCTGCGGTCCTCTGCCAGTCTGAAAGCTTTGCGCACAAGCCAGATGCTAAGCGCCTTCCTTTGCCTTTTGGCAGTGCTCGTGCATTGCCAGCACTAGGCGGGAATGGTCACTATCCCACAGACACGTTTCGTTGTGCCCGTTGCTAAGCACTCTGGAGCACTGTTTATGACGTAAGCGGAACACCTCTTGCCGTTCCATTCTCAGAGCTCCTGAGTTAAGCAATCTGCAACTCTTGGTGCGAATGATAGAGGAAAACATTTCAAATGCGTCTGGCAAGGAGAAACTGAACCTGGAGAACACCTTTGTCAGGAGCTTGCACCTGCACCTTAGACACACACAGATTTGCATCACATCTAAATGGCCAAGCTCTTTCTTCGGCAAGTTGAAAGCTGCTGTCAGAAGGCTGTGCTCCTTGTCAGGTGGAAGCAGCAGCACGCACATAGGAGATTGGCAAGCACTAAAGAGCCACAGAAGAGCGTGGCCTAGGAAAATGAGGCAGGAAAAAGCATATCGCTACATGTG